>NW_003852410.1:8648083-8695798 GCF_000181295.1 Otolemur garnettii
TTTTTTTTTGAGGCAGAATCTCACTCTGCACGTTTTTTTTTGGCCTGGGCTGGGTTTGAACCTGCCACCTCTGGCATATGGGGCTGGTGTCTTACTCCTTGAGCCACAGGCGCTGCCCAGACAGAATCTCACTCTGTTGGCCCACGCTAGAGTGCTGTGGTGCCAGCCTAGCTCACAGCAACCTGAAACTTACTCAAGCAATCCTCTTGCTTCAGCCTCCCCAGTTGTGGGACTACAGGTGCCCACCATAATGCCTGACTAATTTTTCTATTTTTAGTTGAGATGGGGTCTTACTTTTGCAGAGGCTGGTCTTGAACTCCTGAGCTCAGGCAATCATCCTGCCTCGGCCTTCCAGAGTGCTGGATTACAAGTGTGAGCCACCAGCCTTTTTGTTGTTATAAACCACTGTTTGTTATAGTAGCACAGCTTAGCTTCTGATTAATCTGCAGTGGTGTTACTCTAATTCATTCATTTACGGTTTTAGACATACATATCTTTTACTATTTTTCTTAATTTTTTTCTTATTCTTAGTATTATTTTTTAACCTTTTTTCTTGATGTTTCAATGACAACATTTTAAATGTAGCCTTATTTTAAGCAATGTATGTAGTATAGACTAGTCATATTTCAATTACGTTCCACGTCAACTATTGAAAGTAATCTCATATACCACATTTTGGGCAACACTGAGGTAAAATAAGAGATGACCCTGATGTTGGATGTTGCAAAATAATAAATTATGCTCTAAATGTTCAGATTTGGATCCAGATTTGAACTCCATGCCAATATTCAGGGTCCTACAGTTTTTTGGAAATGCCAAAAATAGGAAAGGATGTATGTTATGAATTTAACATGTGTGTGAATACACTATCTATAAACCACATCAGGTTTGTTTACAAAACCATTAAAAAGGACAACATCATCAGCAAAATGATCTAATTTGTATATGCAAATACAAAGGTGTACAGGCATAAAGGGCAGATCCACGCACAGTTTTATAGGCTTTCTCTATTGCATCGTTGAGTACTTGACCTTTAGCATCAATTAAAATCATTATGTATACAGCTGGTAAACCCCGTCTTACGGGTGACAAACAGAAACATGCATAATTACCATTCTGCAACAGATTGAGTAGATTACAGAAAAAAGGTAGGGGATATTTTATAGGAGTGACAGCCAAGAAAAGGTCTCAGAGACACCTGCCGTTTGGTGCTCTCTAATGTAAACCCTCAAGTCACTCAGATATATTTATATTATATAAACAACATGTGTTTCAAACGTAATTCATGAATAATAGGGGATGCACAGGTAAAGAGTTTGGACAGAGAAAAAACTGTTGTCTGAAAAAGACATGATTTAAATAAACAAAAATCAAGCAGAATAATCTGCTACACGCACAAGTTTTGAAATTAGAGACAGACTCAAAAAAGGAGAGAGTAGCAGGAGACGTATTAGCCATTGCCAAATAATCAAAGGGTTGCCATAGCAAAGAAGCAGCAGCTTTATTTGTATGTGGCAAAAAAAGGTAGGACGGGGAAGAGTGGGCAAATCTACAGTGAAATTTTAGACTAAAATTAAGTAGGCTATTTCTAGCTGCTCATCTTCAGGCAGCCCTAGTAATCTTCAACAGTGAACACGTGAACTCCCTCTACAGGGAGTGCTTTGTAGAGTCCCAGTGTGAAGAAGGACCATAAAGACCATTAATTTACCATCCGCCCTTAGAAAGCTTCAGTCCTTAGATTAACCTTTGATCAAGGAATGGCAGATAGTACATGCCATGCCTCCCCCAAACTGTCAACTACAGACCGACAAATCCTTACAGGTTAACCGATGTTAAAACTGTTTCAGGATAGTACCTTTCGTTTTCTCTTAATACGTCCCTTCCTTTCTTCCAGGTGTACACAGGTTTTGGAGAAGCTTTTGGCTTACACTCAATGACAACTTCACCTCCCACTTTCACAAGAGTTACTCTTTTCAAGAGCGTTCTTGAAAAATCTGGACCTACAGCTGGAAGACAATATAAAAAAATAAAATTATTATTATGCAATGAGATCATTCTTCAGGTTTCTTTCTCTAATGCACTTATGGTTGCCTTAGTCATCAAAGAAGGAAGCTGAATTTTTTTTGTTTTTTAGAGACAGAGTCTCACTTTGTCACCCTCTGTAGAGTGCTTTGATGTCACAGCTCACAGCAACCTCCAGCTCTTGCGGTTAGGTGATTCTCTTGCTTCAGCCTCCCAAGTAGCTGGGACTATAGGTGCCCACCTGTAGCCACAATGCCTG
Organism: Otolemur garnettii; assembly: GCF_000181295.1. Classification (NCBI taxonomy): domain Eukaryota; kingdom Metazoa; phylum Chordata; class Mammalia; order Primates; family Galagidae; genus Otolemur; species Otolemur garnettii. The sequence goes on from NW_003852410.1 coordinate 8,650,365, forward strand.
GCTTATTTTTTATGGTTGCTGTTGCAGTTTGGCTGGGGCCATGTTGGAACCCACCACCCTCAGTATATGGGGCTGGCATCCTACTCACTGAGCCACAGGTGCCGCCCCAGGAAGCTGAATTTTTTTAAATAGTGAGTAGCACCTAAGTTTTGATAGATTTACTAAAATTTGAGGTATAATTTATATTTGTTAAATTGCACCAGTGGTAATGTATACAGCTTGATGAATCTGGTATACTCCACCATGAAGACCAAAACAGAATATTCCCATCACCCTATTGAGAGATTCTTAAAAAAAAAAAATTATTCTAGGGCAGTGGCTGTGGCTCAAAGGAGTAGGGCGCCAGCCCCATATGCTGGAGGTGGCGGGTTCAAACCCAGCCCCAGCCAAAAACTGCAAAAAAAAAAAAAAATTCTACAATCAAATAACAACTTAAAAACTTCAGAGAAGCAAAAGAAGGAGAAACAAAGTAAGAAACTCAATGAGGCGTTGTTTTGATTGTGCAGGTTAAAGCGTCCCCTCTCTGACTCTCTGAGGTCGTCACCACCTCTGCTGGGTCCTCCGACACTGTGCACATCTTTGCGAGAGAACATGCTGAAATGTCTACACTGTCATCTTCTGTTTCTCCTTAAAAACAGAACTTGGCTCAGCTTTCCTCTACTAGTGCCCAGTGCAATGCTTGGCTTATTTAGGAAAAATTCTGACTTGATCTTGGAGCACAGATCTTTTGAAAACTGTACTATATGCTTACCACTAGTACTCTAAAAAATCATTCATGCTGACACCGGTAACAGTTATGTGGAAGAAGTATTAGAAACTGTTTTTCCTGTAAAACAAAAGCTAGATATATCTATATCTTCACAAAAATAAAATGAAAGACATCTTCCTGGAAAAATATCTACATTCTTCTGAGTCAACTGGCTAATATGTGAAAAGAGATTTTAGAATGGACGAGTTCATCTCTCGGAATCTTGATTATACCATAATTAAACATCCTGATTCATTGCAATTTGAATGGATAAAATTTAAGATTTCAGACCACGTTCAAAGTAAAATTTAAATACAAACCACAAATTACTTAAAGGAGGCCTGGGAGTTGAATGTGTGTTACGTGTGTGTGTGTGGGGGGGGGAGTAAAGATCAATTTCCTAAATGTATCTAAACTGTATACTAGAGATTTTTAAATATAAAAACAAGCTTCAGTGGAAGAAGCATGTCAAATCTTTATTAAGTGCTTTTTTTTGTTGTGAAAATATTTTTAGCAATTGCCTGGACACAAAGATAGAAAGGTTACTTTTTAATGGGGCGATATAATGTGCACATGGGCTGGTATTATCATGTGAAAGTGACATTAAACAAACGAATCCAGTAGGCAATTGATATCTTAATCTGTGTACCTTGGATTCATGAGGTGAGCCTGCAATTCAGAGAGTAATTCAATAACAATAAGTGCAATTAATAAGCAGAGGGTGAGGATAGATGTTCCTGCTCTAATGAGGAACATGTGTGCTGCAGACCCTCGTGTGGTCTGCAAAAATCACACACTAAAAATGACAGGGTTTATGAAAAAGAGTCAGGAAAGACCTACTCAGTATGTAACGAGAGCACTAACAAAACCAATAACCATTCTAGTAAATATTAAGCATGATTAAATATAAAATATAATTAGAAAGACAAGTTGAATTCGTAATAGAGAAAATACTACAAAAAAATACAGTGTGTGAGTGAGCCTGAAGGTGCAGATTGATGGAGGAAAAAAGAAGGAACAGTTAAGGTTGCTTTATGTTATGCAAACATCATTCCCCACTTACCAATTCTACATAAGCTAAGTTAATGTCACAAAAAAAGTCTTTTAGCAAAACAGATTCATTCTCATCTTAAACATCTGAATTGACACAAAAATGTAAAAAAAAAAATCAAGACTTCTAGAAGTTTTTTTAAAGAATATTTTGTGAAATGAAGTTACAAATCTGTATTATCTAAAAATCCCTTCTTAAAAGCACATCTTTCCACACCCGTGTATTTTTATCACTTTAGGCAGACATTTTTCAGCTGTTCAGGAGGAATTCTGCAGTAGCATTTGAAATGAGTTTACATAAATCAAGCTGTGCACAACACATGGGTGTATTTGTCAAAAAAAAAAACTATGTATTGCTTTTACAGGATTTGAAATAGCGTATCAGCCACACAGAGAACAGAAAACACACCTTCCAATTTCAAAGGCATTTGTAATGTACATGTTATCTTTTGGAGATTTTAGCGATAAGGCTGACTTAAACATTCTTTTCACTAATAAAAATGGAATTGTCAACTCCAATATTTTTCTTTTGTTTATTCAATCTGATTAATTTGCTTCTAGTGTTATCTAATCCTGCAAATCTATTGGTTGTCACTATAAACTGTGGTGCTTTCCAGTACAAAAATGGTCAGAACTTCATCAGCTTATGAATAGTGGACTCACTAGGTTTCTGAACATTCTTCCATTTCGTGACCACCTTTGGCATCTGAGATGTTGTTCAGCTTGAAGGAATATCTGGACCCTGTTTGTATTCTGATCTCTAAACACTGGCATGGGAGAGACTTGGAGGACAAGTGAAAGGAACACACACAGTTTGATACTCACAAGGAATGAGGTTTTAAACGATATTGGTAATGTCTTGAACTTTACCTTAGAAGCAAAAACAATGTAACCTAAAAATCTGTACCCTCATATGAATTTGAAAAAGAAAACGTTATTAGTAACGTCCTCAATAGGGTACCTAACCATGACGGGTACTCAAAAAGTCAGTGCACACGTTAGGTGAAACTTCAGTAGAATCCTAATAGTTCAGAAAAGACAAAATAACTGTCAAATTATCCACTTCAGTCGCTCAGATACTGGGAGATCTAACTGGCTGGATCTAAGGGACTGACAGGGTAATGTTTCTCAAATGAACGACTAGAGGGCACCACTCCCTCAGCGTTGGAAGGAGCCACGTTGCAGGAAAAGGCAACTGTTCTTTTATTTATCAATGATCTTTATCACATTAACTTTATGGAAGAGAAGCATTTGGCAGAGAGAAGCTCTCTATGCAATTTACAACTATGTTTTTACTTAATAAAAAGACTGTTGATCTCATTATCGAAGGTAGTTTAAGTGGCCAAAAGAACCCTTAAAAACAAAAACTCTGTGCCTTAGTGTCATTTCTCCAGAGGGACAGTAGAACGATAACTCTTTAATTGGATATGCAGTGGAAGTCCCATTTGGGAAATACATGGTTGTGATGTTCTACTATATTGTTGAAGAGGAAAGGATTATTATGGGATGCATGGCAGTTCTATCAGTCGCCCTGTAGAAGCATCATTGGGAACGTTGCCATTTGATGGAGACTACTAAGGCTGGTCCTTTAGGAAGTTCAGAATTTCGTATTATTCGAACCTGTCCATTATCTTTATTACCTCATCACTCCAGAAAAATAAGCTTCATAAGTGAATGTTAATTTAAATCTTATAAGTGGATAAGAAAATGCTGGCATCAGATGATAAGGCCCAAACCCTCTTCCAGCTTGCTGAGCTGCAACCAGCAAGGCAGGGTTGAGTGGAAATTTTCTTCTTTCCAGGCACATAATTTCAGAAGAGTTGACTCAAAATCAGCCCTCTCTGATCAGCAATGATATTCACGAGGAGACTCTCAGCAAAACTCTGAAGCTGATGATTTTTCCATTCTGATGTTAGCATGGTGTGTCCCTTATAATGTCCTCAATACCCATACCCAGGCTGCTTTGGTTTAATTCCCTGAATGCCCTACTGCCTGGGGGCTCTCATGATTCTTCCATCATGCCTGGGCCTGCCAAACAACAATGATGGCTGCAACCAAAAAAAAAAAAAAAATAGCCGGGCGTTGTGGCGGGTGCCTGTGGTCCCAGCTACTTGGGAGGCAGAGGCAGGAGACTCGCTTGAGCCCAGGAGTTGGAGGTTGCTATTAGCTGTGATGCCACAGCACTGTACCCAGGGGGATGGCTTGAGGCTCTGTCTCAAAAAAAAAAAAAAAAAAAAAGAACTGCATATTGAATGTGGGCATTCCATGGCCTATGTTAAACTGACAGATACTTTTAAGCATAGGAGCCGTTTCAAGATCTCTCAATGCTTTCTCTGCCAATAAGTAGGATCAGGAATAGCCTTATAATCTTTTTAATAAAAGGTTTGAAAAGCCCCAAATTAATTATGTCAACATGTGTAAAAACTTTTTTTCTAATTCCCAGAAAAACATTTTTAAACCCTTTTTATAGCATCATTTCTTACATGGTAATTAACATGTTGATTCAAAATCATTCTTCTATAATGCCTTAAGTAGGGCTTCAGCTACTAAACCCCTGTTAATCTCCCTTGAGATATCTTATCTGTATAAAGATAACAAGACATTATGCAGTTTTTAAAATCTGTAATCACATTGACTTTCTTAAAATAGTCTCAATTAGTGATATTTCATTGTATTTGGCACAGTGTCCTAAACTCTTACACAGATTCATATCCTTGGTTAGGGAAATAGTGTGTATTCTTGCAATGTCATATTCGATCATGAGTAACTCTGATATATGATAGAAATGTTTGCTGAAAGAACAGAACACAGTCAGTGGACTGTGATAGTGGCAATCCTAGAATTGCAGTCATTAAGAAATAGTAGCTCTGGTTATTAGCTATTATTAGAACCATTAGTTCTAATAATATATGTATCATGGACCTGTATATCCTTGGACCTAGCATAGTGCTTAGCTCAGAGTTGATATTTAATCAGTATTTGTTGAATGAATGTATCTTATACAAAATAACTCAGGGATTCAGTTCAAAACAGAAAGTCCCTGCTCACAATGCTTTGCCTAACCACCCTTGCTTTGCCTAGGTGGTTTCTTTCCTTTCTTCCCACCAAGTAAACCAGTTGTTGACCTTTCTGCCTTGTGTATGGGACATTCCATCCTCCCTGGAGTTGGTCCCTAGAGTAATGAAGCAAAATTACCGAAGGAATACCATATGGGCTGTTTATACTCCTAAATCACCTGAACTGGTATGATGGTAGATATTTAACAACCAACTCTCAAAAGAAAACAAAACAAAACACCAAAAAACTTGGTTTGCAGTCCTTGTCAATTTTTGTGGTATAAATACTCCTACCATAGTTGATTTCGAGCTATCAACATGAAGTTACTAAATGCTGGGTTGAGAAGAGATACACAGAATCAGCTTTTAGCACTAGGAGCTAGCTCTAGCACATAACAGCCTTTCCCCAAAACACACACTTAGAGGAAGGAAACAGGACAGGTGGGCCCTGGGCGTTGAGTTTCACCAGATTTGGAACTTACTCTGCAGAAGTACATGGTCTCTTTTTCCTTCCCTAGATACTGCAAACAATAGACCCAGTGCTGATTAGACAAGGACTTCACTTTCCTTTTAATTTCTTTGATGGGTCCACTTTACTCAAAGAATCTGTTCCCTGAAGCTTAGAGAGTCAAGGGATCACAGCAGTTGTAAAGGCTTCAGAAACAGAGGCTCTTCCCTGGACAGTCAGGCTCATGAGAAACATGTTATCATGTAGGTGAACTGTATTTATGCAAGGTGGCAGTGGCCCATAGCTTGCTTGTCATGCTCCTTCAACAAGGCACCAGAAACTGTTTTGCGGCAAAGAGAAAGCACATATTTTGCCTCTGTGCTAAGTTCATTTTCAGCACATTCAAAATGCTTTATTTTATTTATTTTTGCAGTTTTGGCAGGGGCCAGACTTGAACCCGCCACCCCTGGTATATGGGGCCAGTGTCCTACTCCTTGAGCCACAGGCATCTCCCTCAAAAGGCTTTATTAAAAGCAACATGCTAAGCACAAATGTATTTCTTTAGGAGTCTAGAAGAACCATGCTGTGCTCATGTTGGAAAAATGAAAGGGGCCTGGAATATTGTTTGTGCAAATGCTCTATTTTGGGAGAAAAAATACTTCTCATGACCAATGGAGTTCTTGTCAATACCATGTTCATGTTGTACCCTTGGATAATGCAAGCACAGTGAAAATGTAGATTAACTGGGCACAGACTGGTCATACCCACAGAACAGCCCTGCCCTCCTCTGGTCTCAGGTGGGAGAGTTCTAAAGGTCTCCAGCAACTACATAGCAGGGGTCTGCTGGCAGCTCAAGCATGACTTGCTCCGGTGCTCTGTGACGTCAGAAGGACCTACCCAGCAAATAAATTAGTCTGGGAAGGTTGATGCCTCTTTCCCCACCTTGCACCTCTGTCACACCCAGTCACTGGTAACCCCACAGGGCTGTGACCCAGTTCCCTTCAATGAGCAGATGCTTTAGGGGTTTACCACTGCCTGAGTCACACAGAGATCTATGTGTCCTGACCCAGGCTGCTGCTCCCTGCCACTATCCAGCAGGGGGAGGTGAGGCCTGACAACTTCAGGTACTTAATGGAGGCTGGGGCAGTTCACACAGTTCCAGCCCCACCCCGATTGATGATGCTGGCAGAACAGGACAGAACAACTTTGCAGAATTTGTTTCTGTCCTGGCTATATTCCCCTGTGGATCAGACACTGCTTAAGTTGACAGAAACTGCAACTGAGCCCCAGGAAGCAGCAAGCAGTTAGAGCTCACACTCAGCTGTCAGTTCCAGCCTCTGCCTGCCCGCCTTTGTCTCAGCTATGATCCCCTGAGGGCTGGGCGCAGCTTTGGCTCAGTAAAGCAGTCCTCTGGCTCAGCCCTGCCCTGGGAGTCTGCCAGGTCTGCTAGCATGTATTCTAGTCCCCAGGCTCTGCCTAGGCCGCTACCACCTCTGGCCTTCCCTTTACTCACATTCCGTTCCATGGTGGCTGCCACCAGAGAAGATGCCCGGCTTCCTCTGGTTACCCAGAGAGGCACAGTGTATCTGTCTGGAATAGCCCCAAGGGTGTGAGCCTCATTATTCCTGTGGTGGCTGTTGCAGGTGCTCCTCTGAGCCTCAGGGCACCGCAGCTCCTGTATGGTTCCCTCTCAGTTGACTGTCCTCTCCTTACTCCCGTGCTGCAGAATCAGCATAGACCAGCAATAGCCCTTGCCCCATCCACACCTCTTGAGAAAATGCCCATGAATCTGAACTCCATGGGGGACAGGTTTCCAGACCTCGGGGAGAGAGTGGAGGGGAGTGCTAGGAGTTCAGAATTGCAGGTAGAGAATGTATATAGATTTATACAGTTTTATGCCTGGCAGGAGAGTGCCATGGCACCTAGTAGGGGTAGGAGGTCCAGTTTTTAGAGGGTCTCTCCCATGGGATAGAATGGGAGGACATTTGAACTCTGCTCACTTGTTTGTATGGAGTATTCTGAGAGTCATTCTCGTGGGGTAGGGGACTCCCATCTGCTTGGCAATGGATTTTGTACCTTTTTTTTCTTTTTTTGTATCCTTGGGGTTGCAGCTCACCTCAGCAGGGTTGATATACATTCTTCAACCTTTTCTCTTGGCTCAGCTCCAAACCATCGGCTTACTTACTAAACTTCTGTCTTTTTAATTCTCCTCTGGACAGGAGCCTCTGTGGAAAGCTGGCTGCAGTCCACCATCTTGCCTCTACCTCTCTTTTATATATTTTTGTAACACAATTTGTTATTCAATCTGTGGCTAGTATTAACAACGTAATAGTATATAAATACTGCTTTTTACATTATTAACATTTATTACTATTCTTGGGTTTCTTAAAAGATGTACAATAAATCCATCATTAGTCTTTCCAAAAGCTCAAATGTTTCAGGCCATCTACTAGTGCTTTTTCCCTCCTTTTCTTTTCTCTTCTCTTCTCTTCTCAGTATGCTAGTATTTTTCTTGAGTATTTTTGCATCACTATTCATCAGGAATATTGGTCTCTAGTTTTATTGTGTGTCTGTCTGGTTTTGGTATTTGAATAATGCGAAGCTTAGAAAATGAGTTTGCATGTGTTTCCCCTTCTTCAGTGCTTCAGAAGGGCTTGAGGAAGATTGTGGCAGTTCTTCTTTCTTCTTGAGACAGAGTCCCACTATGTCACCCTCAGTAGAGTGCCATGGCCAGACAGAGTCTATGTCACTCTCAGTACAGTGCCATAGTGTCACAGCTCACAGCAACCTTAAACTCCTAGGCTTAAGCAATTCTCTTGTCTCAACCTCCCAAGTAGGTGGGACTACAGGTGCCCATCACATACTCTGCTGCTTTTTCCATTTCTAGTCAAGACAGGGGTATCACTCTTGCTCAGGCTGGTCTCAAACTTCTGAGCTCAGGTAATCCACCTACCCTGGCCTCCTAGAGATCTGGGATTACAGGCATGAGCCACTACGCCTGGCTGCTGCAGTTCTTTAGACAATCTGCAGAATTCCCCAGTGAGGTACCTGTTGCTGGGCTTTTCTTTGTTGAGGACTTTAAATTCCTGTGTTAGTCTTCTTACTAGTTATAAATAAGTCTGTCCAGGTTTTCTATTTCTTCATGACTCAGTTTTGAACAGTTTCTATGTGTCCAGCAATTTATCTGTTTTTCTTCTCGGTGTATAGTTGTTAATAGTGTCTCTTAGAACCCTTTTTATTTCTAGGTCATCAGTTGTAATGTGTCCTCCTTCACTTCTAATTTATTTGAATCTTCCCTCTTTTTTTCTTAGTCTAGCCAATAGTTTGTCAATTTTGTTGATCTTTACAAAGAAAAAAACAACTATTGGTTTCATTAATGTTTTTATTGTTTATCTAATCTATTTATCTCTGCTCTGACCATGATTATTTCCTTATTCCTGCTGATTTTTGGTTTTGTTTATTCTTGTTGTAGTTCTTGCAGGTGCAGAGTTAGAATCTTGATTTGTCCTTTTTAAAATGTAAACACTTAAACATTTACACTATTAACTTCCCTCTTAGTACTGCTTTTTCTGCCTTTTTTTTTTTTTTGGTATGTTGCATTTTTCATTTTATTTTTTTTCATAATATTTCCTAGTTTTCCTTGTGACTTCCTATTTGACTTATTGGTTGTTTAAATGAGCTGTTTAATTTTCACATATTTGTGGATTTCCTGCTTCCGTCTGCTACTGATTTCTAATTTCGTTCCATTATGGTCAGAGAGGATACTATGTATAATTTTAATCTTCTTAAATCTGTTAAAATTTGTCTGTTCCTTTTGTTGTTGTTGTTGTTTTGCAGGCCCTGGCCAGGCTTGAACCTGAGACCCCCGGTGCATGGGGCCAGCGCTCTAACCTCTGAGTTACAGGGGCCAATCTGTCTGTTTCTAACATGTGTTTTATCTTAGAGAGTGTTCCACATGCACTTGTAGGATGCACGTTCCTCTGGTATAGAGTTTAGTGTATATGTGTGCTTGTTATATCCAGTTGGGTCTGTAGTGCTGTTTATATCTTCTGTTTCCTTACTGACCTTTTGCCTGATCCCTCTATTCACAATTCAAAATGGAGTTTTGAAATTTCCTACTATTATTGTGCTGCTGTCTGTTTCTCCCTTTGGTTCTGTCAATGTTTGTTTCTTATAATGGTAGGTGCACGCATATGTCTACTTGTTATACCGTCCTGGTCAATTTACCCTTTTATGATTATATAATGTCTTTGCGGCAGTTTTTGTTTCAAGGTATATTTTGTCTGACTTATATACAGTCACTCTTGTTCTCTTTAGGTTCTTGTTTGTATGAAATATCTTCTTCCATTTTTCTGCTTTTGGCTTATATGTGTCCTCAGATCTAAAGTAAATCCCTTACTGACAGTGTACAGTTCCTTGGTGTTTTTCTTTTTTTAATAAATCATTCAGTCAGCTTTTCTCTTTTAATTGAAGTGTTTATTTCATTTACATATAAAGCAATTGTTGGTAGGGAAGACTCACAATGCCATTTTTGGTACTATTTCTGTCTTATAGCTTTTGGGTTCCCTCCTTTCCCATATTTCTGTTTTCTTCTGTGTTTCCTTCACTTCCCTTTGAGGATATTCTATAGACATTACCTTTATCATTTATTTTACATTAACAACTACTTAACTTTCATCTCATATAAAAACTCTACACCAGATTTAAAAGTGGTTGTATTCTTCAGGTTTGGAATTTTTTTAGCTTCTTCTGCATTTTCTATCTCTGTCGACACTCTCATTTTGTTCATGTATTGTTTTCCTGATTTTGTTTGGTTACCTATCTATACCCTCTTTTAATTCATTGAGTACCTTTATAATGGGATTTGAATTCTTCGGTATTTTATCTATGTCTGTTTCTTTAGGGCTGGTTTCTGGAGACGTATTCCTTTGACTGAGCCATGTTTTCTGTTTCCGTGTGTCTTGTTATCTTCTGTTGGGACTTTGGTATCTGAAAAATCAGACAGGTCTTTGCAGTCTGGGAGGACTTTCACCAATAAGCCCAGCCAGAGATTTTGAAGCCCTCTTAAGCCTTTTCTGGAGATGTATCTTCTCGGAGATTTTGTGTGTAATCTCCTAATTGAAGACGTTTTCCAGATTCTACTTAGAAGATGTCCTTAAGAGGTACCACGGACCTCTAGAGCTGGTGTAAGCACTAAATCTCCCTTTAGAGGCATTAGAGCTCCTCCTAGTGTCTGTGGCACCATCAGTTCTGACACCAGACCAAGCCAAGTTGACAGCCTTTGTTCTTTAAGGGTATTACACATCAACTGGTTCCTGTCAGCACTTGGATCAGGCAAAACCGAAACCACTCCTCCAACAGAACCCCCCTTCCCAAAAGTCAAAACATTAGATATACTGTCTACTTTTCTCTTTGCCATCCTGGCACAAAGTTAGGTGTTGGGAATTTTCTCCTGTAGCTCCATGCTATGCTGGAGGGCGTGTTCAATGAGTGAGTGCCATAAATTTTCCTCCAGTGCTCTGATGTGGTTAGCTTCACACCTGCCTGGAGTGCAGAAACCACTTAACTGGTCTCTGGATTTCTCCCAACTGTGACTGGTCTGTGTATTATTGTTAAGTTGATGTTTCCATTGGAGAAAGAGGATCTGGGGCTTCCTATTCTGCCTTGCTGCCATCCCTCCCCACTACTAAATCTTCTTGAACATCAATTCAAATACTCCCTAGACCAGTCTACCAAACTGTAATCAATTTTTTTGCCATAAGATGGTGGATGGAAAAACATAGTTACATCATTCAATTAATTTATTTATTCATGAATTCAGAGAGACTTGGGGTGGACAATGGTAAAAGACACAAAGTAACAAATACATTTAAAATACTTTAAAATATGACTGAAGTTCAACAGAGGATGGGTAAGAAACAATCTCACAAAATTAGTACAAATAAGTTGAGTTAGCATTAGTCTTTTGGAAGGCAAAGCAGACAGAAGAACATGGAAGAACAGAGAAAAAGAATAACATATTTCTTAATTGGCTGACTTTGATTGTTTGCTATAAGACTCAAATTTTTCTTATTTTAAGAGAAAAGTTCTACATTTTAAGAGGGATTTATCAAAATTTTCTTTATGTAGAAGACTATGGACTTCAAGGTGATTAATTTCTTCACAGTGGTTTTGCAGAAGACTCTTAGATTTTGGTTATAGAATACTTTATGGATTCACTGTTCATTGATGCCTTGGGCTGTATTACTGAGTTATATTTTAAAGTCTAACTTACTAACAGCATTTCTTTGGGGGAATTAATGTAAGGAATTGTCATAATATTTCTCTCTCAGCTTTTAATGTCTTTCCTCCACTGGCTTTAAGTTATCAGCGTCACACTATGCAATATCTCAGCTGAATCCTCACAGGGTAGTCTGTAGAATCACTCTGTATGCTTTATTCCTGCTCACTGTCTGGGTGAAATGGGGCCTTTAGCCATGGTTGGAATCTGTGGTGCCTGATACTTCTCTTATACAGGAGGATTTGGGGTTCAGAGTTCTGACCCCAAATCAGATATTTTGACAGATAGACTATGTTCAATTAAAAAAAAACCAACTCTGTGTAAGACAGATTTCTTATTTTAGTAGAGTAGTTTTTAAAGTGTGATCTTAGACCAACCCCATTAGCATCACCTGGAAACTTCTGAGAAATCTAAATAATCAGGCCCCATCCCAGAACTATTATATCAGAGATTCTAGGGGCAGGGCTCAGCAGTTATATTTTAACATGTCTCCTAGGTGCTTTTCATGCATGATAAAGTTTGAGAATCAATACTGTAGGAATATTCAATGGCTTTTAAAATCTGATCAATTATAGCAATAGTTTCCAAATTTTTTGTTCATTGGAATCACAGCTGAGGAGCTTTAAGACAAAAATGCCCAGCTTCCATGTCCAAAGATTGAATTAATTGATATAAAATATGGTATGGTATCAGGTATTAACTAGTTGCCCAGATGACTGTAATCTGCAGCAAAAATTCAGAGCCACACAAATGGTATTTACTGATGATTTTGTGGCTATCTATATTATGAGTTCTAGATATGGATACTTGTTAATAGCAAAAAGCTTCTTTTTTTTTTTTTAATTGAGAAGGAGTCTTAATTTGTCATCCTCAGTAGAGTACCATGGTGGCATAGCAACTTCAAAGTCTTGGGCTCGAGTGATTCTCTTTTCTCAGCCTCCCAAGTAGCTGGGACTATAGGCACCTGCCACAATGCCCAGCTATTTTTAGAGGCGAGGGCTTGCTCTGGCTCAGGTTGGTCTGGAACCCGTGAGCTCAGGCAATCCATCTGCCTTGGCCTCCCCGAGTGCTAGGATTAGCAAAAAGCTTCTTATACTGCTATAAACACTTTTAGCTTTTCACATGTAATTTCTGTTAGTTTTCAAAGTAGAGTGTGTAACAGCAACCTCCTCCGACTGGAAAATGGATGCTCAGTTACCAGCTGAAGATATCAAAGTTGACCAAGTGCATAGTTTCCCTCCTCATGAAGATTTAAGTAAACCTCCTGTCTGGATGACAACATTTGGGTAAGAAAGAGGTTTGTCTTCTCATTAGCTGCTGATCACATTCAGCACATTTGATTATTTTGTAATCTGGCTCAACGAGGCAGTTGAGAAATCAGACTTAAGATGCAGATGAGCACTTGTGAAAGTCCCTATGAAATAACTTTGGTTTAGCCTTAATGCTTTTCTAATTTGGGAGCCAATCATCTGGATAAATGCCAAATTAACCAGACAATTGTTCAAAGCCTGCACCTCACTTTAATTGGACCATCAGTTACTTGATGATGTTTGGAGTGTCCTTCCAGGGGCAGACGTCCTCCACCGTGCAGGCCAGGAATATCTCCATGAAGCTGAACCCTCACATATAATTTCCCCAGGGAAAAAGCTACTTCTATTCCTTTACACAGTCCTGCTAAAGTCAAGTCATATTCAAAGGCCACTAAGCGGATAGCCCCTGTTCTCAGGAATAGCTCATCTCATTGCAAAAGCAAAGATTTTTGATCCCCACCACTTCTGCCATGACAACCTAAGGGTCAAGACTGATTCATATGAGATTTTTTTTTTTTTTCTTTTGAGACAGAGTCTCAAGCTGTCGCCCTGGGTAGAGTGCCCTGGTGACACAGCTCACAGCAATCTCAAACTCCTGGGCTTAAGTGATTCTCTTGTGTCAGCCTCCCAAGTAGTTACAGGTGCCTGCCACAACGCCTGACTATTGTTGTTGTTGTTGTTGTTGCAGTAGTGATTGTTGTTTTAGCTGGCCTGGGCCAGGTTCCAACCGGCCAGCCCCGGTGTATGTGACTGGTGCCCTACCCACTGAGCAACGAGTGCTGCCATATGAGATTTTTTTTTAAAGGCCAGTCTCCTTGACGTAAGGTAGGAATGGCTCTGATGTGCAATTTATGTTCCAGTCACTCTCCTTCTGGACTAGAGCTAGGCTAGACTTTCCCTAAGACCCTATCTTTGCTCAGTTCCCACCCCCCATCCTTATTTTGCTTTTTCTTATTAGTTTTTCCTAGAGAAAAATCCTTCAATGAATTGCCTCAGACTTGTTTTTTGGGGACCTTAGATAGCTACTCTGTGTGCCACATGATTTTATATATATATACGATAGAAGCATTCTGTAGGAAGCACCGCAGAAAACGTCAAGGTTGGCGATTTAATCAGCAGTCCTATCACCGATAGGTTGATCTAGCTAATCACAAATCTGGACACAAATACTAAATGTGAGTAGAAATATTATATTAAAAAGTTACGTTTTAAGCCAATAAAATACCTAAATTACATACTGAATATTACTTTTTAACTTATTCATAGAAGATTCAAGCCTCCTCATGATTGTAAGACTTTATTCACTCCAGTTTCAGAGGGATCGAATGACAGTTATCGCCCAGAGAACCATGCAGCACCCCGGAATGTCCACAGAAGTACATCGCACAAGTGAACCTCATCCACACCATGGGTTAATACAGGAGGAAAGGTCTGGGATAGGAGCCTACAGAAATAATAAACTATCAATTGTAGTAGGTCAGTTACAAACAAGGACATTTCCATTTGACATACTTATAACCAGGCCTTCTAATATACTGACCTCAAGGTAAAAGTCTCTCTATGGTATTTGCCCATCCAATGAGTAAATCACCTATCACCCAGGTTAATTATTTAGCAGTTTCAATCCATTAAATATAGATATGTTCCATACACATTAAATACCCAGACAGAACACATGAAACAAGGCCAAGGGAAAAATCTATTAAACATATACTTCCTAACCATCTCTTATTCATAACTTCAGGGCTATTACCTGGCATTAAAGGGAATCTCCTCTGTAGCATTGGGAGTCCCTGATCAATAGCTGAGACCAACAATTTTTTTTTCTTCCTTATCCAGAAGTATCTTATTTCCATTTTGTTTCTTTGTTCAATTCAACTTTCTTATGATTCTAAAACAGGTGATAACAATGTAGTTATCTGACTCAAAAGAGCTGAACTATTACTGTTCTTTAAGGAACAAAATTACTTGTGGAATATAATCATATTAGAGTCTACTCAAGTTAACCAATGTTAATTTATGTATATTTTTAAGTAGCCAGAAGTCTCCGTCTTTATTCACTTAAGAGGGACTCTAGGGATTTAGCTACTCAATACCTAACCGCCCTTCAATTCACTTGGAATATATTAATGTGATTTGGGGGAAGGGAAAATGGGATTATAAAGAGAAGACCTCTATGCCTATCATTCGAGAATATCTAAAACTGCTCCTTAAAGAATTTTCCGTCTTTCTTTTTCAACTTTAAACTTTAACTATACCTGCTTTATGTATTTGGATCAAAATACTTATTTAATTAGTTTAATTATTTTCTAAATTGATAGATAAAATTACACATATGTAATGTGTGCCATATGATGTTTTGAAGTATATACAGTAGAATGACAAAATCTAGCTAATTAACATATGCACTGCCTTGGTAGTTATCATTTTGTGTGTGTGTGTGATGAGAACACTTAATATCCATTCTCTTAGCATTTTTCAAGAATACAATATATTATTAACTATAGTCGCCATATGCACAGTAAACCTCTTGCACTGGTTTCTCCTAACTGAAATTTTACATCCTTTGACCAATATCTCCTCAACCCTCCTTTCTGCCACCACTGCCCCAGCACCCGGTAACCACCACTCTCTTCTACGCTTGTAAGATCAGTTTTTAGATTTCACATATGAGAGAAATCATGTGGTATTTGCCTTTCTCTGCCTGGCTTATTTCACTTAACATAATGTCCTCAAAGTTTATCCAAGTTGCTGCATATAGTAAGATTCCCTTATTTTGTTATGGTTAAACAATATTCATTCTATATGTTTATCATATTTTCTCTATCCATTCATCCACTGATGAATCAAAAATTTTGAAAACTTTCAGGATGTTTGCAGGATATTAATCTAATTATTTTATAATGCTGAGCCTTTTTTCAGGCTATTTCACTCTAAGCTGGAATATTCTTGGTTCTCTTTTCCATTTTTCCAAATCTAAATAGTTCAAAGTTTAGTGAACCAACCTAATCTGTTAGCTAAACTCCTTTTCCTGAATCCGCTCCCGCCCCAAGCCTTATTATTTGTAAAACTTTTTGGCCTATATCATTTATTGACATGCCTTTATTGTTCTCCTGCTAAATATGGCTAGGAGCAGGGTAGTTAAATAACTTTTAAGGCATTTTCATCTTATCTTCACTGCTCTGAACGTTTGTGTCTCTCCTACCTCCCAAAATTAATAGGTTGAAATAGTAACCCCCAAGGTGATGGTATCAGGAGGTGGGGCTTTTAAGAGATGATTCAGTAGTGAGAATGAAGCTCTTATGAATGGGATTAATATCCATATATAAAAGGCCCTAGAGAGACCCTTGTCCCTTCTGCCAGGGGAGGACACAGCAAGAAGTTAGCGGTCTGCAACCTGGAATAGGGCCTTCACCAAACCCTGACCATGCTGGGATTCTGATCTCAGACTTCAGCTTCCAGAACCATGAGACATAAAAGTTGTTTATAGTTTACTGTTTATGGTATTTTTATTATACCATAACAGCTTACACAGACTAATACATCTAGCTTGCTGATCTCAGGGAACATAAGAAACAACTTAGATCAAGAATTCATTTGGAATTAGACAGTTACAACTGGAAATGATTTTAAATAAACCTTATGATGTAAAAGTTGGAGCAGCAATTCCCAGCTCACAGGCCTTGAATCCTGGTTAGGGAGCTAGGGAACAGAGGGCTATATCTCTCACACACACACACATTCTGTTATTCTTAGTTATGGATCGGTGCTCTAGACAAAAATCATTTAATAGCCTTTGTTGCTTCATTGTAGTCATCTGTTACTACCAAATTTTCTTATTTTAATGAAGGGAGCTACAAAATCTTTTAAGTTATGAAGAGGTACCCAGGCTTATAAAAACACATTTCCTTAGAAGAAACTCCTAAGCAGTCTGCTACAACAAATTGTATTCCAAAAGACTGAGATTAATAACCAGAGCAAATCTGGGCAGAGAATAGCCAGAATTGCACTTGTTTTGGAGGAAGATAGAATTATTGTTCTCAACATTTATGTGTAGAAGATAAGTAGGTTTAGACTTTCAAAAAGGTTATGCTTACAATGGACCAAGCCAAGCTGATGCTTATTCTAGGAGCACAGAACCAGTCTTAGGCCCTGAAAAAAAGGCTGTAGTTCCATTAAATCCTTGTCTTTGAAGGGATCTTGGTCCAAGCTGAAGAACTTGGTGAGAAGATCAGTGGTGGAAGGGTTTCCTTCCCTTTTTTACATTGCACAGGATGGAAGTACATTCAACTTAAGAGCATCTACTTATAATATGTGTGATCTACACACTAGGCACCAATGAGTGCTTTGCAGAAATGAAAGTCAAAATCCTGAAACTGGGCAAATTATCAGGGCACGTGAATCAGCTCCCTTGGTGCTATTTTTCTCTTACTCATCATCTTTCCATTATGTTCTCACCAAGGAGAACTACTGCTCAGATCCTTTAAAATAGGAGGCAGTGCCAAACTCATGTACATCTGTTTTGGTGCTTTTAGCTTTACTATCACCTTCTCTTCTTTTACGATAGATAAGTTCAAGAATTTTCTATGGGATAATGCAGGTTAATAGCCTGAACTTTTTTTAAATGCCCACAGATTTGTCCATTCACTCAAACTATGTTTTCAATTCTTTATTTACTTAACTCATTACCCATTTTATAAAACGATCGCTCAACTTGTTCGTTCGTTTTAACACATTCATTCCTACTTTGTTCAATATAGACGAGGTGCATACTATGTGCTTCAATATTGCATTAAGTCCTGGGAACAAAATGACAAATTGAACCAAAAATGACCCTTGACATCATGTAGAAATTAAAGTGCAGTGAGAGAAAAAGACAACAGAGATCACATAAATAAACGTAAAATGTTAACTGTGGAATCTGTATAAAGGAGAGGCAAGAGACAGTATAAACATCTGTTGTAGGAGGAGTTGACCCAGGCACAGGGTAGGGTGTGACTTTCTGAGGAAGCCGACAATGGAGCTGGGAAATGGAGAATGATTAGGAGATACAGACCAGAGAGGGGAAGGAAAAGCATTCCAGGCAGAAGCCAGAGGCCCAGGGCTGACATGCAGAAACAAAACAGAATTGCTGAAGAGGAGGGAGGAAGTGGCACAGGGCTGGGAGAGGCGGCTGGAGGAAAGACTGTTAAAGTACAGCCTGGGAAGTTCAGATGTGGTGGAAGAACACGGTTCACTGTGTCAGCTGCACCAATAAGCCTCTCCAAACCCACCTGGCTCTCACTCCGCCCAAGCTGAAGTTTGCACCAAATCAGAACCATAGCAGCAGACCTCCAAGCATTTCCCAAACTTATCAATTTATAAATGAGGTCAGTAAGAGAATAAAAATGAGCACCCAGGGAACTGTGTGTGCTACCCATTATGAGCATCAGAAGAGGCTGACTGAGAAACTGGCCTCTTCTTGCAAGATAAGCTTGCAGGCCACGTTATTTGTTACTCCGGCAATATGTAAAGATTTCTTTACTCTTTTTCTTGGGTCAAATATTGATGCTTAGCAAAACACATGTTAGTTTAGTGATTTAAAGAGCTTTTATTTATTTATTTATTTTTTCTTTCCAGTCTAAAGACTCACCTATAACATTCAGCTCTGCACTGGAAAAGATAATGCCGTGCTTATTCTCTGCCACACACTGATACATGCCAGCGTCGGATAGATTCACTATTGTTATGTTGAGTGTTCCTTGCTCGATTTGAATTCTGTCCTGTGAAAGAAAAGAGGAACGCAAAAACAATGACCTTCTACAACGGAGACTTTGAGGCAATTTTGCTGTGTGTTATATCACAGCAGCTTAATGGGAAGAAAATAGCCATCATATAAGCAATTTACATAACATGATCTATTTATCTGTCAACTAAATTTGTGGCAGGTCAGATGCTAAATGGAACAACCAGTACATCTGCTGGTAAATGGAATTTAAATTGTAGTATTCTCTTGAGTTCTCATTGACTTAATAGTGAAGCCATTCAGATTAATATCCCCTTTAAATAGAAGAATTTGAAATTTAAAATGCTTATTGACTCTAAGGCTTTGTACTGACTAAAGGATGGGGGTTTGGAAATACAACCAAATTTACTGTTTAGAGCAGCGGTTCTCAATTTGTGGGTCGCAACCCCTTTGTAACAATGAAAATACATCCTGGCATTAGGAAGGTTGAGAATCACTGGTTTAGAGTATTTAAGATACTCAAATTATGAGCAGGCAACGCTTTGATGGTTAATAGGACTGTTAACTTCTTGGATGAAGTAGCGGTAAGTATTTACTATCTGCTGAGGCTTACTAAAATAGGGTAGTATAATAATTAAACGCTCCCTTACTTTATTGTTGTCAGTTATGTAATTTAAGCTTAGACCCATTTGCTTGTAGCCAGTCTGAAGGAAGCACAGCAGGGCACAAGAGATCATTCTCATTTGTCACCCTGACGATAATGCAAATTGCTTATCAATTTTCATAAGTATCAAAAAGGATCTCCTTTCCATGGGCCTTATTGCTTGGAGAAAGAACATACACAAGAAAGTTCTGGTTTTCTGTTTACCATAGGCTTGCGATTTAGCTGAGTGACACTTTATTCAGCTTTGATCAAATCTAGGCAGCCATATTTTTTCAGGTTACCCAAAGAGAGGAAAATTTCAGTTACTTGGGCACCTACGCTCTAGCAATTTGTTTGAGCTTGGCTTTTACAGCTGAGAGGATCATGACTCACAGGGCATCTTAGGAGAAACAGGTCCTTTCCTCTTCCAGTTGGGAATGTTAATGTCTGGGCCATTGTTTAGAGCAGGCCCTCTTTCCTGGAGGTCTGCTGGAAGAGGAAATCTGAGCATGAAAAAAAAGGGGGGGGAGGCTCTCAACTTGGAGCCTGGGGAAAATGCCTAATTTCAATTAATATTTGAAGTTCAGTAGGAAAATTAAATTGGACACAACTGTTCCATGTTCTAAGAGCCTCCAAGACTGCGCCTGCTTCATTCAGATTTGTTCTCCGAGTCTTACTGCATTTAGATTGGGATTCTTGTATCAGTATTCCTTCTCCTGCAGTGGACCTGGGATGGACCTGACTTTGTATCTTAGCAGAATTACAAGTTCCAGATCTATCTGGATAACTTTCCCAGATGTTAATCTGCAAAGACCTAAGGTCTAATACAGACATTTAACTGATCGAGGCTGGGGAACTGGATTTATGTGTCCTTTCTATCATCAGCTACATTCATTTTCACTTTTCCCGCTATTAATGGCATTTAGTGGCGTATTATTTTGGAAATAACTCATCATTTTTCTGTTTCCATGACAAAGAGGCTACATTAAACACTGCAGTCAATTCTAAGACACAATTACCATCAATTTGCTTACCCGAGTTAGCAGTGGTTCGCCATTTTTTAGCCACCTGTATGTAGGCTTGGGCCTTCCATTTGCTTTGCATTCCCAGAAGACATTTTCTTCCATGGCCACGTGGATATCACTTATTTTTTGAATCCAATTAGGTTGCGCTATAGCAATTGAAAAAGCAAAGAAAAAGCACACTTTCAGTGTATGCTCTATCTATTTTTATCATACGCAATCAAAGGGCAAACATACATTTATAATAAAATTCCTTTTCCAGATGTTATGCAAATAACAAGGCTGGGTAAGGGAGGTTTAGGGAGGTGCCTATACCCTGTGCTTAGCACTCAGGCTTTTTTTTTTTTCTTGGCCGTGGCTGGGTTTGAACCCACCACCTCTGGTATCTGGGGCTGGCGCTCTATACCTTTGAGCCCCAGGTGCCACCCAGCACTCAGGTTTTGTGGTTCATATTGGTAGTGTTTTAATCACTAAATGTAGAATGAATAAAACTGCCATTGTCATAGGGCAAAATTAAACATCCTAGTATCTATTATTCCTTTTTTCCTTTCATTGGGGAACAATCTCCCAGCACCACCACCATGCCACTTTTGGCTGGACTTGTGGATTTCCAGCCGCCTCTACATTTCCCAGATTCCTTTGCAGCTAGAGATAACCGTGTGACTAAGTTCAGGCCAACTGTACATACATATGTACATACATATATGCGTGAAAGCGATGAGAGCAACTTGCAGGTTACTCAAGGATACTTGCTCTAGCCTCTTGCCCTTTCTCGCTGATTGGAAAATAGTGACAAATGAAATAGCCTTGGGCTTAGAAATGGAAGCCATGTAGGATGGAAATGCCGACCTGCCAGCCTAGGACCCTGAATGACTTGGTGGAGCCAAGCAGGCGCAGGCCCGCTTGCCTATTTTTGGACAGATTCTGTGAGAGAGAAATGAACTTCTTTTTTTAAAATTTTAGATTAATATGAGGGTACAAACAACTAGGTTACATTGTTGGCATTTGTTATATAAAGTTCAAGGTGCAGTTGAACCCTTCAAGTGTGGGGTGGGGTGTGCTGTACACTTAAGTGAGAGCTTACCAATCCTCTTTTATCCTCCCCTCTGGCCTAATTGAGTTTAGTTCAGTTTTTCTCTATTGTGGGCATGTAGTTGTCCATCTACTAGTTTCATATTGAGTATATTGGATACTTGCTTTTCTATTCTTGTGATGTTTTACTAAGAAGAATGTTCTTCATTTCCACCCAGGTTAACACAACTTCTTATTGAAGTCACTGTATGTTGGGGTCTCCTTTATTAGAATAGGTTAGTCTGTCCCTAACTAATCCATTTCACTCCAATATGTCATATGGATAACTTTCTCCTCTAAGACTATCATTGTCATTTATTACTGATCGACTCCATATTGATAGTTATTCACAGCAGTATGGCCCTAGAACCCCAAATCCTGAGTGAGTCCTAACTTTTATCAAACCTTCTTAGAAAATCAAGTCCTGCTTACAGTCTAACACAGGAATTCAAAGCAGGACTTTAATTCCCGTATTGCTCACTGTTGTACACCACCTCCGCCACCCTGGTCACATTTTGTTTCCTCATTCTTAATAGTTATAAAGACAATGTTAATTCCACATTCCATAAAAAGTCTTCATAAATTTCATATCTTGTCTCAGGCACAATTCACACAACTAACTGACAATGATAAATATATTTAGGTAAAAGACTTTTAGCCCAAAGTTACACAGAAAATAAACATTTCTATCATTCTAGAATTTTATGTGTTTATAGGGCATTTCTATAGGGTAATGTCTACCAAAGTAAACCCAATAATCAAAGTTAATATTAATATTTAATTAGAAGATGCCACTCAATATTCTTAACGTGACTTCTAGCCAATTTGACCTCAGTATCTTCCTTAAATGAGGATTCGACTCATCAGTAATCTAATTCAAAAGGGAATTGCCTGTGTTGAGGCCAAGCTGTCTATCTTACTTCTCAATAATAAACAAAACTAAAATAACACTCGTCAAGTCACTTAACCAGCAGAGGTCTCTAGACCCTCGAATAAGTGCTCCTTTCTTCTTTTTTCCATATATATGCGATCTCATGTTTTTCAGGGAACAAAACACAATTTTACAAATCCTCTACTGATGGGGATGATGCATTGCTGCATATGAAGGGAGGCCAACAGGGTCAACTTCAAAAAAAAGTTATAACATCAACAAGCATTAACGTGAATGAAGGGTTATAACCCACATCCTTGAAAGAGCTGCAAGTCTTCGTTGTTCTATATCCTCCTGCTGCTAATGCAAAGGAAGCTAAAAAGGTTCTCTGCTTGGAGAATTCCATGTGTAACCCTGATAAGGCTAAGGGTAGTTGTGTGCCTGATTTCACATTCAACCTGCTGAATATTTACCCCCTGCAGAGTCCATGCAAACAAAGCAAACAAGAAAAGCCGCAGAAATATGTGTGGAATAGTAACAATTAGGCCAAACTTTTGAAAGAGAACCAGGGAAAAATAATGGAAGGACAAATATAACTCATGAAGCAATGTCAAGTTGAAGTTCAAAAACAAAACATCAAAACCACTTGCAGAGACAGAGATTTCAATGTCATAGATTTCCTGTAACACTTGGGCTTACTTACGGCTTTCTTTAAAAAATGTAGAACACTGGAAGCAAAACTGCAATCTCAAGTAGTAAGTAAGGCAGGGAAGGGAGGGATGTGAGAGAATTTTGAAAAGACCTTGCAAAGTTCTACCTAATTAAACACCCCTGAGGGCTCATTCTATCTCTTCCAACAGGGTTATGGAGGTCAAGGTGCCTGGCAAGAATGTTAGGGGGAGTGATTTGTGCTGGTCAAGGTGAAATCAACAACTAATTCAGTGTTTTAGAGCCATCGTCAGGCACTTTCTTTGTTTTTAAAGTAAAATTAGCCCACATGAGCCCAATTTGAAATGATATAAACAAACTCCTCTTAAAGTAAATATCTGGACATGGGCCCATGAAGATCAGAAATAAAATATCATATAAATGGTAAAGAATGAGACAGTGTTTATTTTCACACGCCAATTGCAGATCTACAGGGCAAAAGCCCACACAGCGAAGAGCTTAAAATGGATGAATCATATCTGAGTGAGTGATTTTTTTCACACTAGGATAAAGTCCTGTCCTTGATGGAAGTAGCTCATATATCTTCTCATTTTGGGGGGTCATCTACTTAGTTCAAAGTCCTTGGATCACAAACATGGCAGTCTGGTATATTACAGAAAATCTCATTTGCCTCTCCCACCTTTTTGGTAATGAATCTGAGTACCTGGTATCTATCACTTAATATCAAAGTTCAACCACATTTTTCTTTTTTTTTTTTTGAGACAGAGCCTCAAGCTGTCCCCCTGGGTAGAGTGCTGTGGCATCACAGCTCACAACAATCTCCAACTCCTAGGCTCAAGTGAATTTCCTGCCTCAGCCTCCCAAGTAGCTGGGACCACGGGCACCCACCACAGCACCCGGCTATTTTTTGGTTGCAGCCGTCATTGTTGTTTGGTGGGCCCAGGCTGGATTCGAATTCGCCACCTTGGGTGTATGTGGCTGGCGCCTTAGCCACTTGAGCCACAGGCGCCGAGCCTCAACCACATTTTTCAACCCCATAGCTAAATACAGGCTGAGGGCCTGGTGAGGTGGCTCATGCCTGTAATTCCAGAACTCTGAGAGGCTGAGGCAGGCAGACTGGGAGTTCAAGGCCAGCCTGAGCAAAAACGAGAACTTGTCTCAACTAAAAGTAGAAAAACTAGCCAGGTATGGTGGCATATGCCTGTTAGTCCTAGCTACTAGGGAGGCTGAGGCAAGAGGATTGCTGGAGCCCAGGAGTTTGAGGTTGCTATGAGCTATGAAGCCACAGCACACTAGCCTGGGGCTATAAAGTAAGACTCTGTCTCAAAAATAAATAAGTACAGGTTGAGTATTTCTAATCTGAAAATTCAAAATCAAAAATTCTAAACTTTTTATGCACTGACGTGATACCACAAATGGAAAATGCCACACCTAATCTCATGTGATGGGATTTTCTTTTAGGCTGAGCATGGTGCCTCTTTCCTATAATCCTAGCACTCTGGGAGGCTGAGGCAGGTGGATTGCTTGAGCTCAGGAGTTCTAGACCCACAAGAGTGAGGCCCTGTCTCTACTAAAAATAGAAAAACTGGCCAGGCATTGTGGTGGGCAGTTCTGGTTCCAGCTACTCTGAGGGCTGTAGCAAGAGGATTGCTCAAGCCCAATAGTTTGAGATTGCTGTGAGCTACGACGCCATGGCACTCTATCCAGGTACAGAGTGACTCTGTCTCACAAATAAATAAATAAAGCCCCAACTTTGTCTTATATACAAAATTATTAAAAATATTGTATAAATTATTTTCAATGTGTTTAAGGTATATATGAAACATAAATCAATTTCATATATTAGATGTGGGCCTAGTTCCCAAGACATTGCATGCAAGTATAAATATGTGCAAATACTCTAAAATCTGAAAAAAATTGAAATCCAAAAATACTCTGATCCCAAGCATTTTGGATAAGGGATATTCACAGTGTACTAGCCGAGAGGAAATTCCCAATAAGTTGGTTCAGTACTATTATTTCAGGAGGCATTTCTAAATGCTTTTTTTGATAAAATATACAGATTCCACATTTTCAACAGGAGTAAACAGATTCACATATTAAAAAGGAAATCTGTTTTGAACTTTAATGCTCTTTTAAGTTTTGAAACAAAAGAATTCCTCCTCTAAGTCTCCTTAAGTCTTGTTCTCAAGCTACAAATTCAAATATAAGGTTAAACGGCTGTGCCAGGCTTTAACCCTGGGACACTGTCTCTTGGATAAATGAATAATCCTTCATCTCAATCTTTTGTTCAATAGCTGCCAGAAGTGACTTAAATCAATGCTCATGTGTTCCAGCCACTGGAACTGGGCAAGTATCTTATCCAATAATTTATATTGCAGGCAGATATTATTTGAATTCACTGGGTCAAACAATTCTCAGGGGTTTCTGTCTCTCTTATTTTCTGAAAACTGAAATTTCTAACAGAAAGAAATGCCAGCGTGGGCCTTAGACCTTAGATATTCAAAAATCTAAAAGAAAGGATATGCTTGGCAAAAGACTTTCAATTACATGATGATCTGCAGATATTCACCATTACTTTTGCTTGCTTATACAATCATGAAGAAGATGAATCATCTCCAGGGACTGCAGAGGCTTCTCTAACAATTTTAGTGACAGTGGACTTCATGATAGTGGATAGTGAACATAAATTACATGGCTTACGTTTACCAACTTCCCAAATCTTTATCTCCAACTTGGGATTCTTCTACTGTTTAAAGACTCATAGAGATGTTCTCAATTTATCTCAAATCCTATGTTCCCAGTATTAGCATTAGAACTACTTGTTTTCTATGATTACTGTAGGGAGTCTTCCAGGTTATTACTGCAGTCTTCTCAAAAACTCCTGACTTCCAGTTTGCATAAATCACTGAAAAGAAGGCCCCGCTTTACAAGAAGTACTCATGTTGCATTCCAGATTAGGGCCCAAGGTCTATCTTTGTTTAGCTTTGATGATCTCCATCCTCTGACTTCTTCCAGCCATTCTCCATACGACACCACCAATCGTGATCCTCAAACTCAATTCCATGAAACCCTGAGGGTTCTTGGAATGTACGTCCTTCAATTAGAGCAATTAAGTATTGAGCATTTCTTGTAAAATTTCATGTTAAAAAAAGAAGTGAATACCCAGTAGTGGGATTTTGGGCCTACTTGTAGTTCTTTGAAGTATCTCCAACAATTTTCCATAGAGACTGTAGTAGTGTCGACAGAGCATAAGAGCTCCTTTCTCTCTGCACCCACGCCAGCATTTGTTGCTGTGGGACTTTTTGATAAAAACTATTCTCACTGGGGTTAGGTGCTATCTCTTTATGGGTTTTGGTTTGCTTTTCCCTGATGATTAGTGATGTTCAGCATTTTTTCATGTTTATTGGCCATTAGTCTAGCATTTTTTGAAAAGCTTGTGTTCATGTCTTGATGTACTTTTTATTTATTTATTTTTCAGACAAAGTCTCATTTTTTCACCTTTAGTAGAGTGCCACAGCATCATAGCTCACAGCAACCTCAAACTCCTGGGTTTAAGCGATTCTCTTGCCTCAGCCTCCTGAGTAGCTGGGACTCCAGGTTTCCAGTACAATGCCTGGCTCAGGCTGGTCTCTAACCTGTGACTTCAGGCAATTCCCCTGCCTGGGCCTTCCAGGGTGCTAGGATTACAGGTATAAGCCACCACGGCCCCCTTGTGGGGCTTTTCAATGGGGCTGTTTGATTTTTTTTCTTCTTGCTGATTTGCTTGAGTTCCTTGTTGATTCTACTTATTAGCTCTTTACTGTATGCATAGAAATGTCTTCTCCCATTCTGTAGGGTGTCTATTTTCTCTGTAGATGGTTTCCTTGCCTGTGCAGAAGCTTTTTAGTCTAATCAAGTCCCATTTATTTATTTTTTTTGTTGCTATGATTTCCCTTGGGGTCTTAATATAATTCTTTGCCTAGGCTGGTATCTAGAAGAGTTTTTCCAACATTTTCTTCTAGAATTCTCATGGATTCATGTCTTAGATTTAGGTCTGTTATCCATCTTGAATTAATTTTGTGAGTGGTGAGAGATAGATCCTGTTTCAATCTTAAACTTGTGGGGATACAATTTTCCCAGCACCATTTATTGAATAGGGATTCTTTCTCCTAGTGTGTATTGCTCTCTACTTTGTCAAGATCAGATGGCAATATGTGGATGGTTTTATATCGGGGTTCTCTGTTCTGTTCCATTTGGTCTGTATCTTATCCAAAAGACACTTGCACTAGAATGTTTATTGCAGCATATTTCACAATTGTGAAGATGCAGAATCAACTGAAGGTCCCATCAATTCATGCATGGATTAATAAATTGTGGTATGTGTGTACCATGGAGTACTACTCAGTCATAAAAATTAATTAATATGTTTTGCAACAATCTGGATGAAAGTGGAGACCATTCTGCTAAGTTAAATAGTACAAGAATGGAAAAGTAAATATATTCACTATCATATAGGCATTAACTAATCGTACTCGTGTGCACAGATGGAAATCAAGCAGGTGGGAAGGCTGGGGAGCAGATGAGAGAAATCATATCTAACAGGTACAGTGTACACTATCTGAGCAATGGGCACATTTATAACTTGACTCAAGCAGTACAAAAGCAATCCATGTGACCAAAACATTACACCCATAATACTCTGAAATAACAAACAAACAAACAAAAAATGTTGGATATTTTCCAGATATTTTTCTATTATTGATTACTAGTTTAATTCTGTTATAGTCAGAGAATATATTCTGTATTATTTCAATTCTTAAAATTGGCTTTGGACTGTTTTATCACCCAGAATACGATCTGTCTTAGTCGATGAACGATTATAAACTTGAATATGGAGCTGGTGAACTTAGAAGGAATATTACAGGCCACAGGACTCTTTCCTTGTCTATAGCCTAAAGCCAACCTAAAGCAGTCCTCTGTGTTCCCCTTGCACTGTGCCACTCAAGGTGATAACCATTAGCCACATGCAGGTAACAATAATAAACTCTAGATTGAATATGAAAACCAACTGTGTGAAGATGCACTAGAGGACTGCCGAAGGCAGGCGTATTTCTATTAATACGTGTTCATCAATATGTAAATACATATAACTGTAGGAAGGCATCTGGGTATGAGATAATGGTGAGATTTGTGAATGAGCTTTACATGCTATGAACGTCAAATAAATGAGGAGGCCATTGCTGTTCTTTCATATCTTTAGGAAATATTTAAAGTCCTCTGCCATCTGGTATCACCTACTCTCGCTTCAAGATATAAACCCACAGCTCCTGTCAAATACTGGGTCTTCATCCTCTGTTCCGGTAAGCCAGAGCCTGTCCCCTTAGCTTTTTTGCACCATCTCGTCCTTTTGGAACATTCCCCTCTGTCTTCAGTTTTTCACTCTTCAGTCGCACCTCCTCCAGGAAGCCTGGTTGATCTGCCAATTTGAATCCTCCTAAACATCTACAGCTCATTTGACATACATAGCATAACAGTTTTGGGTCATCCAGTCCATTGTTTCCTTATGTTTTGGCTTAATTCATATGCTGTTAACCAATTTTTGCACGAATGCACATTTTGTCTTTTATTTCCAGAGGTGCTGGGAATTATGGAATAAAACAATTATAAGTCAGCAATATATTCACTTTCAAAAAGGCTGTAAGACACATTTATTCGATTATACCTAGGTTAACCCGTTTATGACTCTAAGCTAACAGGGATTAATTTCTGTACATTTCCTTTTCTATGTGCCATGGAAATCTTAAATCTTTTAAATCTTTTAAAAAAATCTTTAAAACAATTGTAAATCTTTAAAAAATCTTTAAAACAATTGTAAATCAGCAATATATTCACTTTCAAAAAGGCTGTAAGACTCATTTATTCGATTATACCTAGGTTAACCTGCTTATGACTCTAAGCTAACAGGGATTAATTTCTGTACATTTCCTTGTCTATGTGCCATGGAAATCTTAAATCTTTTTTTTTTTTTTTTTGAGACAGAGCCTCAAGCTGTCCCCCTGGGCAGAGTGCCGTGGCATTACAGCTCACAGCAACCTCCAACTCCTGGGCTCAAGCGAGTCTCCTGCCTCAGCCTCCCAAGTAGCTGGGACCACAGGCGCCCGCCACAATGCCCGGCTATTTTTTGGTTGCAGCCGTCATTGTTGTTTGGCAGGTCCGGGCTGGGGATTCGAACCTGCCACCTTAGGTGTACGTGGCTGGCACCTTAGCCGGTTGAGCTATAGGCGCCGAGCTAAATCTTTTAAAGCTTAAAAAAAAATCTTTTAAATCTTAACTCAGCCTCCATCCAGTGTTTCCCTGAATGTGCTCATACTGGGCTGAATTCCCCTCATTCTCTGTCCACCGTTAGTCCCAAACATAATCAACCATGGACACTACTTATATAAAGAATACCTTATCAGCATTATTTTATGTACCCCATTTCTAAACCTCGTTACAATATGCAAGTTAAGTGGAGTTACCTCATTTTATTGATGAGGCTCAGATATATTAACATCGAAATTCAGAAAGTGGCTCAATTAGGATGGGTACACAGGCCCGCTTGGCTCCAATATCCATAAAGGCTCTCAAAATATGTCTAACCCTCCTGCCAATGGCAATGGGAATATTTTTTGGATTCTCTAAGAGCAGTCTAAGGACAGTTGAGGGTCCTCAAGTTCCCTTCAGGGAGTCCAATTATACATGTATGAGACCCGATTTTCTTCATATTTATTTCAAATTAATACAGGGATGCAAATTTTTAGGTTACTTTGCTCTCCCTTTTGAAGTTCCAGTTGAAAAAGAGCCCCTGACCGAGGGGGTGTGTTACACACCCTCACACTGTGCACATTAGGTCAGATCCCACCTCATGCCCTCCCTCTTTCTGCCACTTGTCCTCTTCCCTCCCCACTTCTGCCTTCCCCTACCCCCAGACTAGACTCTATTTATGCTTTATTGTTCATATATTATACTTCAACCAAAACAACCTAGCATGGCAGATGGGTTACAGAAGCACCTAGGAGAATCCTGCTTTCCTCTATTCAAACAGACATTAAAAAGAATTGGAAAAAAAAATAAACAATGCCACTCTTTTCATTAATTTTTTTTTTAATTTGGGAAAACACAGTCAGTTTTCTTAAAATACGTTAGTTGTGTTAACATGCACTGATTGTGGTGTTGTCGTTTTAAATTAAGTACTAAGTTAAATTCTCAGATTCGATTTATAGCATTGTATACGTTGGTGGGATACATGAACAAAAACTCTTTGAGGTATTCGATAATTTTTCAGGGTAAAAAGGAGCCCTGAAACCAACAGTTTGAGAACTCCTGCATTTGACAAGCAGAGACATTCTCAAATAAATGAATTCACTTAAGCAACATTTCTCACCAGTAAATGTGAGCAATATTCCTTGATGAATAAAAATGTAACCGCAACATTTTACCCCCAGTGGCACCATAGGAGACCTGAATTGCATTTCAGTATGTTGCCCTTGCTGTGACTCTTTCTTTTATGGCTTAAAGTTTCTCTCAGGGTAAGGACCTTGTACCCCTCCCCCTGTAACTCCTGTATTAATTCCCGTTGACCGTTATGTACAGTATGTTCTCAATGTGCTCCCTTGAAAAATTACAGTAACCTATTTTATCAGAACTACCAGATGAAGGAAAGAAACAAAACTGTTGAATTTATCTTAAGGGACACTCAGGGAATTGAGGGTATCAATATCAGTTCTGTCTAGGACAATTAAGCAGACTATTGCTCTACTGTGAAATTACCTTATCTGGTGTGTTCATTTTTTGGTCATTCTGTCCTTTAAGCCTCTTTGCAGGGCTGAATATTATCTAGCGATCGCATATACATAGCACACCCGTGGGGAATTAGTATGCTGGGCTGCAAGATGCTTCTGTATTCACTTACTGATGACCTTAGAGATACTCAAACACCATTTGCAGTGTCATCAAGCCTGCAGTTTTGCCTTTAGAGCCAAAGGACTGTAGCATACAAGGTCTAGACATATTGTCTTACACGTAATTTGAAGAAGAGGAATGAGCTCTTTTGGACTCAGTAGTCAGGTGACCCATTTAGAAAACAGAAAGTGAATTAAGTCAGTTGTTCATCCCGCTGTTTTCATTTGTGACATGGGTTGTGGAAAACGTGCAGAAAGAGTATCTGAATAATTGATGGATTTTTTTCCCCTTACCTATTCACAGTATTAAAATGTCATAATAGCAGGACAATTAACATAATGTAGCAGAAAGAACAGTTCTAGTCATAGCTGTGATTCCCTCTCGTTGTAGAACCTTGAATAAATTATTTTATATTTCTAGGCCTTACTTTTTAATTATAAAAAATTTTTATTTATAAATATCGAAGGCTTAGCCTCAACAGTTCCTTCCAGCTCAAGGATTATTGGATTCTATGAAATACGGCCTTGTTTACTGCTCATATATTGTATTTCCTAATGATGAAGATGGTTTATTCTCATAACACCTGGTATATATTGAAGAAATTATACCAAAGGTATTCAATATCAGGTTCTTTAGTCCATACTTCATTCTTCCAAATGATGACTATAATTCCAGTCATTTGTTTGTGCAAAAAGAAAGTGACTATAAAGACACAATGAAGTGGAAAGATGAATTATTATCAAGTGAATTAAATTCATCTTATATTTCCCTTTTCTTTCATCAAAGATAAGTGCCTTAGTACTCTCATTCTACTTAGTCTGTGTAGACTGGCTGCAATGCCTGATATAACAGCAAGCTGTCAGCTTTCCAGAGAGGTAGGAACACCCTCCCCTGCATGTAATAAAATTTCAGCTTCACTATACACTTGGAAATGGCCTAAGCATAGACCAACGGTTCTCACAGTGCGGTCCCTGGAAAACAGCATCACTGTTACTTGGGAACATAACAGAAATGCATTTTCTTGGGTCCCACTCTGGACCTAATAAATCAAAACCTCCTGAGATAGAGCCCAGCATTCTGCATTTTTTTTTTTTTTTTTGGAGACAGAGCCTCAAGCTATTCCCCTGGGTAGAGTGCTATGGCATCACAGCTCACAGCAACCTCCAACTCCTGGGCTCAAGCGGGTCTCCTGCCTCCGCCTCCC
Source organism: Otolemur garnettii (assembly GCF_000181295.1). Lineage (NCBI taxonomy): Eukaryota > Metazoa > Chordata > Mammalia > Primates > Galagidae > Otolemur > Otolemur garnettii. Next base: position 8,682,385 of record NW_003852410.1, read on the forward strand.
AAGTAGCTGGGACCACAGGCGCCCGCCACAACACCAGGCTATTTTTTGGTTGCAGCCATCATTGTTGTTTGGCGGGCCCAGGCTGGATCCGAACCTGCCACCTTAGGTGTATGTGGCTGGCGCCTTAGCTGCTTGAGCCACAGGCACCAAGCCAGTATTCTGCATTTTAAAAAGACTTTCAAGTTATTCTGATGCACACTGAAATTCCAGAACCTCTTGCATTGGAATCTAGCCCTGCGTCCCACTGTGTAAACTTCAATCAGTTACGTTCATTTCTCTGTGAATAAGTTTCAGTATCCATGAACTAGGTAGTTGTGGGAGGGAAATGGAATGTCCTCTTGGCTCTAACTCCAAAATATATTTCAAATGTCTCTGTTTCTTTTTCTACATTGAGTCCTAGCCACCAGCATCTCTTCACCTAGACAGTGGCAATGGCTTCCTCACTGGGGTCCTGCATTTGGGCTTGATGTCCTATCATCTCTTCACCAGAGTGATCTTTTAAAAAGCATGGTTGAAACAGAGTCTCACTCCTTCCTGAAATCCTCTAACAGCTCCCCACTGTACTCAGACTAAAACTGAACCTCTGTGCCTGGCTTACACGGTGCGACACAGTCTGTCACCTTCCCGTGTATCACACCTCTGTCCCCTTGCTGACTGTGATTTAGTTACACTGACTTCTTTTTTTTTTTTTTTTTTCCGAGACAGAGCCTCAAGCTGTCCCCCTGGGTAGAGTGCCGTGGCATTACAGCTCACAGCAACCTCCAAATCCTGGGCTCAAGCGAGTCTCCTGCCTCCGCCTCCCAAGTAGCTGGGACCACAGGCGCCCGCCACAATGCCCGGCTATTTTTTGGTTGCAGCCATCATTGTTGTTTGGCGGGTCCGGGCTGGGGATTCGAACCCGCCACCTTAGGTGTACGTGGCTGGCACCTTAGCCGGTTGAGCTATAGGCGCCGAGCCGTTACACTGACTTCTTTGCTGCATCTTCAGCAAGTCCAGTAGTTTTCTGCCCCAGGACCTTTGCACTTCCTTACATTCTGCCAGGAATATACTTCTCCTTGAAAGCTTGGCTCATTTTTATCCTTCAGCTTTCAGCTCAAAGACCAATCCTCAGACAAGGTTTCCCTGACCACCTTATCATAAGAAGCCTTTCCCAGGCTCTCAAGTACTCTTAATAATAAAACCTAATTATGTTTTTTATAAGTCTTACTACAATATGGAGTTTTCTGGTTCATTTATTTGCTTAATAGTATATTGTCTGTTAACATCCAGTAAAATGTTAGGTCCTCAGAGGCGGGGATTTTTGTCTTATAGCCCTAGCGACTAACAGTCCCTTTCACATGGTACACTATCAAAACAATATTTGTTGAACAAGTAAATAACATATTAAAGTCCTTTTGGAAACACGGTGTACAGCACACCTCTTGAGGGTGGGACACTAGTATAATAGGGACTTTATCTAACAAATGCACTCTGTGTAACCTAATTCTTTGTACCTCAATCAATCCCAAACAATTAAAAAAAAAAGTCATTTTGGAAAATTTCTACTTTTAGGAACAAAGACCCATAGTATTTATCTTTGAAAATAGATCAATCTGTTAGGGAGTTTTTAGTGTTCCCCCAAAGATTCTAAGAGCAGATTAAAACAAGAACACACTGGCCAAGTACAAGTTATAGCAAAAATACCTGGGGAAGATGTGGTAGAGTAGAAGTATTTTATGTTTGAATCTATTTCAGTTCTTTCTATACACCAGACATGAGTAACACATGCTCATCTAGAGACATGGCCACAGTAGGAACATAGTCCCTTGCATTACTCAGGTACGTGGAAGGTAGGAGAAACGGAATCGTGCCCAGCTGGACTTCAGAAGAAGGTGAAATGTCTTTAACACAGGAAGAAAAAAGTGATCATTTTCTCAAGCCTGAATGGGAGGGGAGTGGGCACATACGTGGTTGCTGAAGGGGGGAGTTGATGAATGGAATGAAATAACTAAGAACTAAAATAAAAAAAAGAGAGAGAGAGCGCAAAGCAGGTTTCTCAGCTCAAACTCACAGTTTATAATTCCTGAGCACAGCACATAGTAATGCTGTAAGAGTCTGTCTCGTCATCAAAGACAGAATGTTCATGGATAAGTGGCCGGGGCTACTTTCTCCCCCTTTGTGATCTCCACAGTGATTTTAATTATAATAATTCATTTAAATTGGAAATACAGCATTGGGAAAACCTAGACCAAAAACATGAGGGGGGGGAAACTGACAGGCAAGCACTTATGTATAATTAAGCTCTCCTGTGACAACGAAAACAATTAGATAATTTCTGTGTCACTGATACGCTGGCTGAGGAAAAACAAAAGGATAAACATAGATTCAATATCCGAGTGCTAGGAAAGTCAACTGGTCTGACAGGTCTCTAAGGCTGAGCATGGCTGACAACTGAGGTGAAGCAGAGTTATCGTCAGAAGGCAGAAGATTCCCCCCATGCGTGGCTGCAGATAACTCCATTTCCAAAGGAAATATTGTTAGAACCTGATTTTCATCTCCTGGGCAGGATCTCTGAAAAAAACATTTCCCCTCACAAGGCTGGGGGCGGATGACAAAGCAGATTCTCCAGACCAGTCAACTCTGGAGTACTCTATTTCCAGTTCAGGGCCCCTCTGACCCTCTAGAAAGCACCACTGCGCCAGCTGCCGGTTAGAAGAACATTTCACATCTTTGTAACCCATTGAAAGCAGGTATTTTACTTAAAGAGAACATCATGAAAGTGAACATGACTTTATTTAATTCGTTGAGCAACTCAAATAACCTTTAGGAACAATGACCACTGTATTGGAAAGTCTCCTTAACTAAGGAAAGAAGAGAACACATTGGCTAATTACCTGAATATTTTCAGATGGTCCCTACCTGACATAGAAAAAAAATAATGATTACACAGCTGAGAAATAATGAACCCTAAACTGCTAAAAAAAAATACATAGCAATTACATCTCACTGAACAAATCCGTAACTTTCTTCTGTTTTCCCCAGTCTAAATTTAGTGTGGTGTCCTTGGCTTTTCAACCCATCAAATAAGATAGCCACAGCCACAGTTTAAGAAACATATCAAATATTAGGTCTGTCATTTGGCAGGAGTAGTTAGTTCTTTATTATTCTTAAGGAAAATAGAATGATTAAAGGGAATTAATAGCTATTTAAAGGGATTTAAATAGCTAATGCCCAGCTCATCGAGTGAAGTATTTCTAGACCTCTGTGAGCTCTCCAGACACATGTGCTGCATCAGAAGGATGAAAGTCCAAAATGCAGAGGGTCATGTGGGGAGGTTGCTAAAGGCTGGTAGACATTAGAACTCTACACTCAATCCAGTCAAGGATTTCTTCTTCTTTTTTTTTTCTTAAGTTTTATTTTCTACCCGGAGACATTGACTTCAAACTAACGGAACCAACATTTCCCCAACCAAGCTTTTAAAAAACTTAATGTGATATATGAACAGAATTCTTCAGCCATATATTAAAACTAAAATGCTTTGGAGGAAGGCTTGGTGGAATAAATAGATCTTTGTGGTATATTGGTTATTTCAAGGAAGAAGAACATTTAAAGCTTGTGTTGTAATTTGCCCCTACAGAACTATTGTCACCATTTCAACAGGCATTGCTGTTTATTTAAACCTTTCCTAAATAATTATCAGTCTATAATATTTGTTTTCTGTATCCCAGACAGATGGGATGTGGGCATGCTCCAACTTGGCAGAACTCAATTTGTTTTCAAAATGCCTATCCAATGAAATTCTTTTCTGGATTTCAAATCAATGTCCTAACTGGGTTTCCAAGATGGGCTCAACAATGACCATGTGCTAGAGCTTCTGCATTTATATTATGATTGCATCAATGCTGATGATTTGATCGGAATAGGAGCAGCTGCACACAAAGTCTTTGGGGCGAGAGAGATTCGTCACGTTCCACTCTGATAGGAACTAAATTTGGACAGTGGCATTTCGAAATGTTCACGGTATTACATTAAATTGCCACCAAATAGGAGCAATTACAAAGGATTAACACAAGCCCCAAATCAAAATTCTAATGAAGAAGAGCATAGAGCTTTAAACAAAAATAAATCAGGAGGAGGAATAACAAAACGTTTCCTGTGTCAGGTTAACAGCTTGATGGGAAGAAGAAAAACAGACATCTCTGCAAGTGTGTTCACACTAAGACTCACCCCCTAAACACATCAGCCTAATTCCTTCCTCTCTGCTCCATCAACATCCTTGCCCCCATTTCACTCTCCACATTCAGAATCATCCAGGGAATGTTAATTGGGTAGCAAACCAAGGGTTTTTTAATACCAAGAAGTGCTGTGGTACTGCAAATGATAAACTGGAATCACAAACTTACCGTAAAAAGTTAGCTGTCCCCTTGCTACATTCTTCCCTCTGGAATTTTCAGCCACACATTCATATAAACCAGCATCTTCCTGCTGAAAATTCGGAATTTCAAGAATCCCATTGGACTTGTGTCTTCGCGCTTTCCTTGCTATTGGCTTGCTGTCAGCTCTTCTCCAGGTAATAGTTGGTACCGGGCTGATAGAAAGAAGGAAAAGGAGTGAACCACATGGTAGGAAAGTGTATCTTTTATTTGAACCTATCCTCCTGACCACCCTTTCCTTCCTGGTTCTAAACATAAAAGCTCGCTTGAGACAGTGCTTCCCAGAATTCATTCATTCCCGCGTCACTATTGTGATTTTAACTATATCCTGCATCACTCGTATTATTATCTACTTAGCGTTTTTCTTAAAATCAGGTAATTTTTAACCAAGGTGATCTATCACCAGTATAGTATTATCATTTAAATGAGAACAGATTTGTACGTTTGTTATATTTTTTCAATATATGTTTCTCTAAATCTTCAATATGAAAATAAAAATGTCCATGTGCATTTGTGGCAATGAAAGACGGCTGTAAATTCTTTCACTTTCCTCCCATTGAGATGAGGTCTCTGCTGTTGAACCTTGTGAGTGTTTTTGACCATCTTAACTCACATTATGAAACAAGGCAGAAGTGATGTGTCAGGATCCAAGCTCAGGAGTTAAGAAGCTGGCACCTTGTACTTTCTGTCTCTTGGAACACATGCTCCCTGGGAGCCCTGAGCTTTCCTACCAGAAGTGTGAATATCTTGAGACTGCCATGCAGGAGAGGCTGTTTTAAAGAAGGTTCCCAGTTGACAATCCCAGTGAGATCAGCCTTCCTACATTCCCACCAAACACCAGAAATGCAAGACTCTCATGAGCTTCCCAGACCCATTTGTCTGTCGGCCGAATATCAAGTAATACCACGTAAAGCAAGAGAACCATCCAGCTAAGCCTTGCTGATTAACCTGCACATTGTGAGATATAATAAAATGTTGGTTGGTTGTTCTTTTGAAGTTCGTTTCGCAGCAATAGATGATAGAAACAACAGATTTTTATAAATCTTCTGTGCATGCACCTTACTATGAGAAACACCCAAATAATGAATAAATGAGAGTAGAAATAAAAAGCTCACACAACTTGGGAGATACCACCTAATTGTTGACATACAGGAAGGGTGACTCAAGGTACACTGCTTCTGACAACATGGTTATTCTCCTTGCCGTTACTTATGTATTTAAATATGGAGAATCATGCGAACTCAGGAGTCCACGTGGAGACTTTACTTAAAATAGTGAAATAAATAAAGAAGCAGCCTGTGGGGTCTTTATGTCCTCTCAAGGCACCTATAATCCTGCTGCCAGAACTACTTAGAACACATCTGAAATTGCAAGGGGGAGCATCCTTGAGTCTGCAAATCAATGGTTAGCGAGCTAACCACAGCTTTTACGATTGTGGCTTCCTACCAGAGGATACGATTATTTACTTATTTATTTTTTCACAAAAACACACACAGAGAAGCAATTAGACTAAAGACTTGCTAATCTTCTTTGGAAAACCTGAGATGGTATTTAAAACATTAAATCCATCAACTCTACTTTACTTGTTTTGGAAGAATTTAAGTTCATTAGCCAGACATGAACTCAAAACACAGAAAGGGCTCTATCAAAAACACATTACGGGCGTCTTTACATCTGGTGAAATATACACTTAATACACGCCTTTTAAAAACAACTGTACTTAGACATAGTCTTTCTGCTCTTAAGTGGGCAATGATGATACCTTTCAGAGCAGGAAGTGCATACCCAAACATTTCTGTGTAGACTGAGGAGCCCAATTTGTGTCTTTTGTTTGTATTCTAGCGCCATTCAAGCAGCATGAATAGAGTCTAATTCACAGCCCCCTTTGAAGTGTGAACAATATGAATTTTGCTCCCTTTATCCACAGAAGATTTTCTAAGGGATCTCCTTACAAAGTTCACCAATACATACCTAGACTATGCAGTCACCTGCTTTTACCTTTCCGTGATGAATTTTACATATACACATACAAATACTTATGCATATACCAATGCATTACAATTTAAAAAATGACCCTATTACACTGTTTTCAATCTGCTTTTTTTCTCATAGCAATAAATCATAGGGATTTTCTCTGTCTTACATCTTGTTTTACGACTTGACTCTTAATGTCCGTATAGTGTTCAATTCTATAGCTATGTCATAATTTATTTAATGTGGTTAAGTTTTCAGGACATAACACTTTACCACTGTACTGTACCAAAGTAAAGATACTGCTACAGTTTATATTTCCATGACTTGGGAACACACAGAAACCAAAACAACCTTTCTATTAGAGCTGATAGTAAAATGAAAAAAGGAACCTCTTTCCTCTATGCTATAAAATGCAAAACAGTAAGAGAACTGAGAACTGATTACATGCTGAGACAAGGATTGGGCAAGAGTCAGCGTTGCTTCCTTGGTCAACATTTGGGCATAGGATAAAGACAGGGATTTGGGGCTCGGTGCCTGTGGCTCAAGTGGCTAAGGCGCCAGCCACATACACCTAAGGTGGTGGGATCGAATCTAGCCCAGGTCCACCAAAACAACAATAATGGCTGCAACCAAAAAATAGTCAGGCATTGTGGCAGGCATTTGTGGTCCCAGCTACCTGGGAGGCTGAGGCAGGAGACTCACTTGAGCTCAGGAGTTGGAGGTTGCTGTGAGCTGTGATGCCACAGCACTCTACCCAGGGGGACAGCTTGAGGCTCTGTTTCAAAAAAAAAAAAAAACAGAGATTTGGTAATGGACTAGCTAGAAAGACGGGGATGAGGGTTGAGACTGACATGGATCATTAAAATCACAGATGTAAAAATTCTCACTTCAGGACGGCACCTGTGGCTCAAAGGAGTAGGGTGCTGGCCCCATATACCAGAGGTGGCAGGTTCAAGCCTGGCCCCGGCCAAAAACTGCAAAAAAAAAATTAAATAAATAAAAAAATTAAAAAAAATTCTCACTTCAGATGACACTTCATTTCTGTTTATGCCAAACCTTTTCTGCTGGCTACTGGCAAATAAAAATCCCAACTGATCTGCATTCCATTCTCTTCATGCCCTCTGACAGACACTCTATGGAAAAGTTAACTAGTTCCCAAGCAGGCTTTTTAAAAGATAATCTAGAGTGAATAACATAGTTGTAAATAATTGTCAGACAAATCTGTAAAACAGACTCTCTTAGAAAATATCAGTTCACACCTATCTCTGGCCAAAGCAGAAGGGAATCCAAAGTGGAGAGAAGAGCCTGACAATTTAAAAAGAAATTCAAGAAACGTTTGATGTGTCCTCTGTAAATGGCCCAGAATGAAAGTCCGTATTTTTTCAAATACTCAGCTTGACTGTACCTTAAATAAAGGCCATTGTTTTCCTGTCATCCCGGGTTAGACAGCATGCACATTACAGGTCAGAATAATAGAACAAAATCCTTTTGCAGAATTGCCCATTCTCCTCTCCTTGTGGCCACGCCAATCGTGGCAGCCTAATCCCTCTTGCACCATTTCACGCCCTCCCTCCATAGAGAAGGAAGAATCAGAGATGTACACACAGAATTACAAAGAGCAAGGCTTGACCTGACTGTCACTGTGAACAGCGCCAGGAAAATTCTGTACCGGCCCATGCTGCGGGGAGGACGCGGAGGAAGAGAAACCAGAACTTACTTTCCCAAAGCAAAACATTCCAGCTTCACCGTTGCTCCTTTTGCGGTCGGGACCGTTTCTGGGAACTGTACTTCTATTTTTGGCTCATATTCACCCATCACGCCTGTGAATAAACAAAAAGGCTAAGCCTTGGAGATTCGTTTCAAATGTATATAAGCATTTTTCTGTTAATGAAGTATGTAGCTCTATAACATTATGGGTACAAGTAATTCCTTCTCTTAAAGCAGGTCCCCCCTCTAATGACCACGAATTGTGGCCCTTCCCCCAGTGACTGCTAGGGAAGAATTTGTACCACAGCACTACACCATCTACCTAGGATTAAATTCTTCATCATACAGCTTCACTTCTCAAAAATATATCTCAGGGTAGTCAGGGGAGAGGGGAAGGTGAAGAGGATAAAGACCTTATCACTTGGAAAATCAAATACATTTTCTTCTTGGAAGTATACTGCAGAAAAAGCTCTAATATTTAAAAGTGCTTTTAAACATACCTACATGCTTTACTACCTCTAAATATTAAAAAAATTTTTTTTTTCTCAGTGATCATTCTGTAGCCACAATTTTTACTTTCCCTTCCAAGGCCCATTGGAATTAACCATAAATTAGTATACGTGAGGTGATATCATAGGCCTGTAGTTTTATTATATTCTGGAATAATGAAAAAATAATAATGGGAAACAGCTCCGGAAAACAACCTTTAAGTTATACCTACCTTGCCAATGGCACACTTATCTTAATGGTCATATTCTCCCAATTTTTCCATATCCTGGAAAATGTACAGTTATGGCCAAGGAAACATAGCCCAAAAAAGTAAGTCTATGTTTTATCACTAACCACTTATCAACTATTTCTTATCAGCACGTGACCAATCCCATCTACCATTGCTCTAATTGTTATAGTACATTTATTTCTCTTCCATCTCTAGTCATTTTCTTCGAACTCTGATTCAACAGTGTCAGAAAGAGTTTGGAATTATCTAGCTTGCTATGAAAAGATAGGACTCTCCATTTTGTCTCACCTTCCCATGGTCAGAGAAAAGAGAGACTGAACCTCAGGAGAAAAGGTTAAACACAAGGAATGGATGTGGAAATGTACAATAACCAAGAGAAACGATTTCACTCATTTTGCAGAGGTGACCCTTAACCTCCGGTGTTTCAGAGTTTGTGGTGCATCCAGAGTATCTCCTCAAACTGTGAAAAAAAAAAAAGGGGGAACTGACCCTGAGTTTCAGATGACTTACAGTCCAGCAAGGTTTCTTGTGAGGTACATTGTCAAAAGTCCAAATCTAAACAAAATTGGTTGTTTTCTTCCTCTCCTAGGATGACAGGGAGTGTTGGATTTGGAAGGGACCTTTGAAATAATTTAATTCATTGTCTTAATCTCGGTCCCAGTTCCCTAATGAAGGCATGTTTCTGAAGAGAGGACCCACAGGTAGCAACCTATATGGGAAGTGATGCTTACCCTTCCTGAGGTTAAGACTTCCCGTGCTCCTCACCACTGCAATGAGTAACACTGTTAAACGAGATTAAAATATACTAACGGAATCCATGCTGGCAGTGTTTAGAAACAAAATCGTTCCTCCTTTTTTGACCAATCTCTCTCACCTTTGGTTGGGTTTGCCTTACGTTGAGCATTTGCACATAACTAGTCCGGTAAGGATGGAGTGCCTTCTAACAAGGGCATTCACACACAGCTGCCAAACTTGCTAACAAACAGCCCAGACAGGTGACTCATCATCCCAGAAATATCAGTAGTATGACTCTGAGTGCAGCCAGAAAGTTAACACCTTTTAGTGCTGGGTATGTGGCTGTAAAATCTGAGAGCAGTGTTAATTACAAAAAGAACCGCCCCTGAGAGAAGAGGTCTTTCATCCTCCCAGGAAATTAAGATACTAGTCTGCATTGCAGAGTATCACGTGTTGGCGGAGTTAAGACAATAATACAAGGGGCAAGGATGTCTTAGAAGTGATTGGGTTTTTTCCCTAGCCTCCATCTTTCTAAAAACACCACATATAAATTGTGTCTCTGTGGTCCAGTCATGAAAATTACATCAAGGAGAAAATATATCTTGCACAATTCTTGTTCTGAGGAACTGAAATATCACTGGCAATGCAGAGATGCAATGTCCCAGATCCCTGAACTGTTATCTCCTCGCCCTCAAACCCTAAGGCCCAGCCTGCAAACTCACCTTCCCAGGACCCTTTACCTGCTTACTGCTGCCCTCTGACCCCATGCCCTATCTTCTAGCCTGTGGTGGTCTTTAAATGACCAGACAGCAACAAAACTCTTTCTGCTTCAGTCTCACTGTTACCCGTATTATTTTTTTAAAACAACATTTTTTTAGGTAGCATTTACATACCAAAAAGTTCACTTAAGTGTATAAGCCAATATGATTTTTAGCGAATTTGCTGAGTTGTGCAACCATCACCACAATCCAGTTTTAGGCATTTCCGTCACCCCACTAGGATCCCTCATAGCTGTTTATAGCTCATGCCTGTTACCAGTCCCAGCCTCAGGCAAGCTCTCATCTGCTTTCCCTCTACACACATTTGTCCTTTCCGGATATTTCATAGGAACAGAATCACACAATATTGGTCTTTTTTTGGTCTGGCTTTTTCACTTGGCATAATGTTTGCAAGGTTCAGTCACATTACAACATGTACCAGTGATTTGTTCCATTTATTGCAGTTCCACTGCCTGGATATACCGAGTTCTCTCTGTGTCTATCTATCTGGGGGCTGTATTCACTTCCTAGGGATGCTGTAACAAAGTAACACAAGTGCCTAAGCAAAAGAAATTTATTCCCTCACAGTTCTAGAGGCTAGAAGTCATAAAGGTGTTGACCAGGCCATGCCCTCTCCTGGACTTGGGGTGATCCTTCCTTCCTCGCCTCTTTCCAGCTCCTGGTGGGAGCTGTTCAACCTTTGGTCTTCCTTGCCTCGTGGCCTTGTCATGCCATCTGCCTCTGCTGTCACAGGGCATTCTCTGAGTGTGTCCTAGAACCACTGTCCTTTTAGAAAGACACTAGTCACACTGGGTTAAGGGCCCATCCTACTCTCCTCTCATCTCTTCACTAATTACATCGATAATCACTCTACTTCCAGATGAGGTCACTTTCCGAGGGATTGGGCATTAGGACTTCAACGTACCTTTTCAGGGGACCCACAGCACCAGTTGATGTATGTTCCAGTGGCTTTTACTTCTACCTATCACCAATAATTCTTCAATGGATGTTTACATGCAAGTTTTTGTGTGGACATGTTTTTACTTCTCTTGTGTTTCCCACAATTTTTACATGGGTGACTCTTTCTCATGCCTCAGCTAAACTGATGCCACCTGAGAGCAGTCGTTTCTGATCATCCTGTCCACAATAGGCCCCTACTGTACTTCTCACTTGAATATGATTTCCTCATGTTACTTATCTCAGTGAATAATCCACTCATGGGTCTGTGTGTTTAGCATTTGTCTTCCACACAGATGGTAAAACCTATAACACTAAATAATGTGTCTTTTGCTGAGTCATATCCCTAACTTCTATTTCGGACCCTTCACTTAATAGATATTCAGGAAATAACTACTGACATAAAACACTGTACCTGTAACCTTTAAGGCACCTCTTGAATAGTATCATCTTTTTGTGTCATCTTTATAGCTCTTTGTATACATGGTGTCTCTTCTTTTGTACTCTTACCTGTTTGAGGAATGTAAATCCTTCTATTCTTTTGTCTGTATCTCTCACAAATGCCAGTCCAGTACTGGGAATATGGGGGGAAATATACGAGTAGGAATTTGTAGAAAGGAAGAAAAGATATAGGAAGATGGGAGGTCTTTATACTGTGATAGGTGATAGTCATTTAATCAAACAAGTACTTCTTTCCACGCATGGATGTTACTTATAAAGTATGGTGGCTTCTAGCACAAGTTTACTCAACTAAGATTATCTTTTCCTAAAATGTTGTCTATAGGCTGTTTATCTGGTCACATGGAGCGATTTCTGGGTTGAGACATAGTAAGCCATATTTATGGATATAGCAATATGAATAACAGAGTCATCAGTATCAACAGGGTATATGACAGAAATTACAGTACAGAAGGAGATGGATCAGAGACAGCAGGGCATACTGTCACTGCAGTTAAAAGGATTTTCACTGTATATAAAGATTGTCCTATTATTAAAATCATAAAAATGAGGGAAGTGATTTTCTCCCGCTATATTATGGACATTTTTTTTGAACACCTGTGAACTGTTTCATTTAATTGGTTACATCTGGCACAGGCTATATTGTTATTTTACTATTTTTTTTTTCATTTTAACTATTTTGGCCATGACGTTCTGTGTTAAATTTAAGAGCTTTGTTGCCTGTTTTGTTTCTTAAGAAACCAAAGTCCCCTGAAAACAGGGCGTCATTAAAGCTCTTCCTCTGACCACCTGAATACTCTTGAAATTAATTGGTGTACAGCTGCTCTGAGGATGTACAGAAATATTAGGCTAAAAGAGTAAGGCCATAGATGGAATTGCTCCAGAACCCTTTTTCCATCATCAAACTATTTAAGTAGGTAGAAGATGTGAAGGCCTAGCCATGTCTTCAAAAAAAAAGGTAAAGAAGTGTGGAGCACATGAGATAGTCTACTTTGGGAGGTGCCTGTGGCTCAAAGGAGTAGGGCACCAGCCCCATATACTGGAGGTGGTGGGTTCAAACCTGGCCCCAGCCAAAAAACTGCAAAAAAAAAAAGATAGTCTACTTTAACCAGGGTATATAAACTCAGCAATACTCATTTTCTGCTGTATGAAATATCTGATTTGCCTATTGAAACATTTCCTTTCAATTCTAAATAGACACCTATAATCTTATATATAAAGTCAAAAAGAATTTTTAATTCATTAATATGTGTTGTCTGTTTTCTATTCTTTGGAATCAAAGAGCCACTATAATAATGAAAGTTACAGTACTTGAAACTTATACGTCAAATTTTTCAGAAAGCAGAGGCTTAGCTTCATTAATATTCCAATAAATTAACTCAGTAAATATTTATTTAATATGAAGCATAAGCCATAAATTGTGCCTGCGAGTGGGGGCATACTGTGGATGAAACAGCCCCAATTCTTATCTTCCTGACAGTTACAGGCTACTCTTTCTCAGTGCAGTGCACAGTCATGTGGCTGATTCAGGCAATGACTGTTGACTAATGAACTGAAAGAGTTGACTTCATGAAGATTACATGGCTAGAAATTCCTAGGTATTTTTCCTGAAGCAGTGGTTCTCAAACTTTAAGTCAACTGGAGGGCTTAAGTTTCTTTTTTTTTTTTTTTTT
>NW_003852410.1:8700182-8790035 GCF_000181295.1 Otolemur garnettii
GTCTAACTGCTTTCAAAATTTTCTCTTTCATCTTAACTTTAGTGGGAGGGCTTAAGTTTCTTAAGTTGAGATGGTGCCTAAGAATTTGCATTTCTTTTCTTTTCTTTTCTTTTTTTTTTTGAGACAGAGCCTCACTCTGTTGCCCAGACTAGAATACCTTGGTGTCAGAACTCATAGCAACTTCAAACTCTTGGGCTCAAGTGAGGCCCTTGCCCCAGTCTCCTGACTAGTTGGGACTATAGGCACCTGCCATGACTCCCTGAAAAATTTTCTTATTTTTAGTAGAGATGAAGTCTCACTCTTGCTCTGGCTGGTCTTGCACTCCTGAGCTCAAGCAATCCACCTGCCTGGGCCTCCTAGAGTGCTAGGATTATATGTGAGAGCCACTGGACCAGCTGAATTTGCATTTCTAAGAGGTGATGCTGATGCTGTTCTGGAGAACACACTTTGAGAACTTCATTTCTTGCTATGAGCAAAAGCAACAAGTTCCATCTAACATTAGTAAGCTTATACTGTGGGCTAAAAAGGAGAGCGCTGGTAATGGAGTCCCACCTGCGCAAGGTCCATCGGGAGCCTGTATTCAGTACATGCCCTTACGGGAATCGTCTCCCTTTCAAAATCTGGGCAATTATTAAGATTGATGCTGATGTCTCTAGGAACATATATTTAACGAAACAATTGGCAGTTTTTAGACTATGAAAGAGAAATCAGCCAGACAACATCCTTGTTTAAGTACAATTTGCAAGGGCACCGTGTTGGCAGGAGGCAGCCAGTTTGCAGAGTTGCCAACACTTGCCTTAGCTGGAATCTGTGCTTGCTAAATGAAACCACAGAAGGGATATTTACCAACTTCTACAGAGCAGGATGCATTTTTCTCTACTGAAAAAAAGTTGCAAAAGTTACTTCATGAGAATTTCCCACACTGGCTTTCTTGAGAAACAAGTCAGATCATGTGTGTTCCATTAGTCTAAAAATATTGGGAAATATCTAATCAGTCATACAAATTCCCCTTGTCTGAGTTTACCATTTTCTCCCTTTGAAAATTTCTTATTCGTATTTTTTTCTTCCATTTTTCCCTTTTAAAAAAGAGGTACATTTTCCTGGGCTGCAGGAGACAATGAACTCTAGGAGACTGTTCCAAGCAATCTTTTCTACTGCTGCCATTTCCAGTAGTGAATTCTCACTGAGTTTGGGGCAACAACTGTCCAAACAAGAACCTCCTGGCTATTCAAAGGGAACTTGAGGTTACATAATACCTCTTGGAGTTTTCAGGTGACCTCAGAAACCTGTGAGAGATGTAAACAAACCATGTCATTTGACTTCAATCAAATCTGGATCTCTTTCTCTCCTTTTTAATAATTAAAATGCAGATACAACCTTTTCCCAGAAGAGTGTCTCCTGTAAAGGCTGAGTAATCATATATTTTTGTTCACCTGGAACAGTGGCTGGTTTATCTGAATTCCTCAATTAATTTGCTAATAGTTTCTAACTTGAGCAATTAATTATAAGGTCATCTGTTAAGCCAACTTCTACCTTCCTCTGAGAAAGTATTCTGGTATGCATCCTGCTAAAATGTTCTTTATATCATGTTGAACTAAACATTCTTTCTCTCTCTGTATGTGTTGGTCTAGTTGAAATCTCGGGAGCAACAAAGATCAAATCTTTTAATTAACAGTCTTTACATACTTAAAGATATCATCATGTTGTTGGGAATCAACAAAGTTTTCCCATGAAAGGCCAGATAGTGAGGATTTTATTCTGACTTTTTGAGCAATATGTTTTCTGTTATTATTCAACTCTGCCACTATATCTGGAAAGCAACTCTAGACAAAAGGTAAAAAAAAAAAAAAAAAAATGAGTGTCTGTGAGCCAATAAAACTTTATTACCAAGAACAGGTGACAGAAACATAAACCCAGGTTAGCTGATCCCTAGCTTAGAGGAAATATAGAAGATAGCAAAGTTTTAGAGAATCAATAGAACCAACAGAATAACTATTAGAACTAACAAGAAATTTCATCAAGCTTCCCAGATACTGAATCACTTATATGAATACTAGCAATCCGTCAGGTGTGGTGGCTCACACCTGATGCTGGTAACCCTGGTACTCTGGGAGGCCAAGGCCAGCAGATTACTTTAGCTTAGGAGTTCAAGACCAGCCTGAGCTAAAGAAAGATCCCAGCTCTTAAAACAGCCAGGCATTGTGGCAGGTGCCTGTAGTTCTAGCTAGTCAGGAGGCTGAAGCAAGAGGATCAGTTGAGCCTAAGAGTTTGAGGTTGCTATAAGCTATGATTCCACAGCACTCTACAAAGCAAGACTCAAAAAAAAAAAAAAAAGAAAAAGAAAAGAAAAGAAAAAAGAAAAAACAGAATTTCTGTACATTAGCAATAACTAGAGGATGTGATTAAAAATAAGATATTATGTATAATAGCAACAATAATGATAGAATAAGAAGTAATCAAGACTACGCAACATTTCTCTAGGGAAAATTTTGAACTTTTTTTACAGAAATAGTCCATGGGCAAGACTTGGCCTGTGGGAGGGAGTTTGCCAATTCCTGACTTATACTGTACCCACTGCATAGAATTCTTTTTTTTTTTTTTTTAATTGGTTGTCCAATTTGAATTGGCTGTCTAACTCTTCACAGGAGTTTGGACTTATTCCTGAGACCTGACCAGTTTTCTTTATCCTCAAACTGTGATTATATATGTAATTTCATTGTACCCTTTACCATCCCACAGTAGTTCCTACCCCAGTGGAAACTTCCCTGAATCAGCTTTAATTCTCTATTCTCACCCCAGTATGGCCCCAGTCTCACTTCAGAGTGCATGCAATTGGGCTTCTCAACCAGACTATACTCTGTGAGGGTAGAGAAAGATTTCTGCATCGCTAGTGGCAAGTATACAATACACACTCAGTGAATATTTGTAAGTTAAATGCATGATCAAAAGAACGTCCCGTGTCAACTCTATTCTAGGTTAAACACCTCTACTTTCGTCTTTCATTTCCAATCCCTCTACCATAAACGTATTATTTGGAACTCAACTCAACAACTCCAGTGAAAAAAGAAATCTTACCCTTCACTAATTTGGAGTTCTCTAAGGCTGTAGGTTTCTGGGGACTGAAATCACGCTTTCTATTCATAGCGTAACACACACAATGGGCTCTTAACAGACACTTCCTAAGTGGCTAGCCAGATGACCATCCAAGACCTTTGGCCCCTATGGACCTGAAATGGAATTGGCAGTGCTAGAGGTCTAGGGCTGAGAGCCAAGTTGCTAAGCTTGTCGAACCTTCAAAATATCCAGAGCCATTAAGACGCTATTAAATCCGATTAGCAATGGCAGTTTAGCAAAATATCTCACATCCTTCAGTCATTTAGATTTCTGCTCATAAAACATGTTTTACACCCACAGATCCTTGACTATGATGCTGTTAGGGAATGAAAAACAAGCCACGATTGCTGTGACAAAGCCACACAAAAGTTGCAATTAGAAGTGAGAGTACAGAAAAGCCCAGTGTTTTTGCTATAAACTTTAGATCTTAAAAAACATAAAATTACGTCTAAGTGGAGGGCATATCTGTACTTGTTGCTTATCTAAATGCTAGGTCATCAACAGAAGGTCGTAGATCAAGTCCACAATCTGAAAGCGATTCTCTTAATGACTGGGTTTTTGATCAGACCACGGGGTTAATGAAGTGGACCACAAATAAAGCTGATCTATTCATGAAGACAAACAGTGGCTGTTAATCCCCACGTAAGGATCTAATGCAGTTTGGGGCAATATTGAGAAAGTTTATTTTGAACAGTTGCAGGATCATACTGGAGGATACGTGGTAGTGCATCGGAATATTCCAGAATGTTCTAGGTTTCTCCTTTCCATTTTTAAGGGTTTCTTTGGCCTTAAATTTGGAACTTTGAGGGGAAGATAGTCTTCTGGGCCACTTGGAGGCTAAATGGTCAGAGAGGTGGAGGCCCATGAAAAGGTCTGCTGTGGCCTGAAAGAGTTTCTGCTAGGATTGGTAGTTAGCATTGGGAAGAAGTCCTATCCAATGCAGGCAGAGTTTGATATTATCTGGCATGTGGAAACACTGAAATTGGAGGAAAGTAAGCTACAGTGCTACGACTAGAATCCTAGAAGACATCCACAAAGGGACTTTAGATATAATTTAATATCAATAATTCATTTTTATAGCTGAGGCAATTAAGGAACAAAGAAATGGTTTGCTTTTTCTTGTGAGAGTTGGAGATAGGTCTGGGGCTATCCCATAGGCTCGCACCACCTTTTCTCTGGACTTTTAATCGACACATGTATTTCTGCCTCACCTCAGACTGTTCTGAAACTGCAAGGTGCAGGGGTCATCAAAGCACTTTTCCATTAGGTTAAAGCTAATCGTGAGAAGATAAAATACTTCAAGGCAGACCTTATTCAGTGTTTTCATGGCTAAATAAAATTAGGCTGGGGAAAATAGGTCAGGACTTAGGAAAACATGGTCAATTATATAAATTATATTTGAGAACATAAATATAATTTTTTTTTGAGAGTCTCACTATGTTGCCCTTGGTAGCGTGCTGTGGTATCACAGCTCACAGCAACCTCAAACTCTTGGGCTTAAGCGATTCTCTTGCCTCAGCCTCCTGAGTAGGTGGGACTACAGGCACCTGCCACAATACCCGGCTATTTTTTGATTACAGTTGTTATTGTGTTTAGCAGGCCCGGGCCAGGCTGAAACCTGCCAGCCTCAGTGTATGTGACAGGTGCTCTACTCACTGAGCTATGGGCACCGAGCCCATAAATATAAATTTTAAATAATTTCTATCTTAAAGTATAATGAACATTTAGAAAAGTGAAATTTGCATTTTAACCTCAAAAGACAACATGGCTAGTGTATATATACATATATGCCTCCAACGTTATATGCTTACCAGTATAAAGATGGAAAGAGAGGAGAGAAAGGGAAAGAGAAAGAACAGAGAGAGAATTTGAAACTCTAAGATAGTGGGAATCCCATTCTTTCTGGTCTTATAGCATCTCTTAGATATAGATAATATTCAAAATTATTTAACAATCAGTGTGTACAGCATGGGCTCATCAGACAGATACAAGCTGTAAACTTCTTAACATTCATCTTGGTTCTAACAAGCAAAATAAAGAATGGCCAAACCAATCTCCAGCCAGTCTCAAGAAAACATAGTAAAAAGGCAAAAGCTAAACAATGATTTTATTCATGCTCAGTTATGTACCTATGTATGTGATGTTCATAAATACCATAACAAACATTAAGACTGTCGTAATCTCTGTTAATTCTTTGCCTCTTTAAGCGTTATAAAGAGAGTTGGCGGTAGTACCTAACAGCAGAAGAATTTATCATATAAGGCGATTACTTCTTTAGTAGTAATGCTATATGGGTGGTCTGTTACCTTTGTTTATAGAAATTTAGGAACAGTTCTTTCTGATCTCTGTAGAAAGCACACACTAGAAACAGTTCATCATTGTTAATAACCATAAATTGGGCTAATACTGATCAATGGACTCACTTTAGTACTTGCAGTGATAATAAACATGATGTACTTTTCCCAAAGAAAATCTTTTCCTTTTACGGCACCTACACAACAGGGCCCCTTTTGCATATAACAAGTTATATCCATTTTTAAAGTAGATTTTAGAATATTTAGATCAGTAATTGTAATTTCTGATTTAAAATTCTCTCACATTTCTCTAACATCTCTCAATTTTATACTTCCTTAAGGTGATAAATGAATAGCACAGTTATTTGGAAGAAGTCCCCAAACACAGTCTTTAAAAATCATAAAGAAAAAGAAACAAAGTAAGTATGTAAATCTATAGGCCCAAACAGCCTTTTCTGAACTTCTGCTAAATGGCTTGGGAGGAGGTGTCTAAGAATCTTCCCTGACGCTGTCTTTCTTGCCCTACTTCTCTGGTCTGCTCCGTTCCCTTCTTTTCTAAAAAATAAAGAGATAAAGTTGGGTGATCTCAAAAGTGCCCTCTAGGTCCAATAATTTGAGTATCACTCCTCTACCAATGTTTGAAACATCTGAAAAATCTATCATCATTGCAGAAAAGTGAGAAACTACAGAGAAGCCGAAAATTTGAATTTTTTTTTCCTGTCAAACAACTTAAATTTTAACATCTATCAGGCATTCTAGAGAGTACTATTCCACGTTTCTTTGCTATTTACCCACACATATTTTTTTAAAAAACAAGGATAATACTATCTGTGTACTATTATAAGCTGTCTTACAAAAATATAATTTGTTAAGCGTATCTTAGGTAAAAAAGTTGTCAATATTATACAATTTCAACACACTTTATATGTAATTTAACACTCAAAACAATTCTCTGAGGTGGAGACTATTTGCCTCATTTTCCTGATGAGGCATCAGAGCATAGGGGTGTTAAAGGGACACATCCAGAGTCACAAGCTAATAAGTGGTGGGGCTCTGTTCCACCTGGACAGCCCAGTTCCTTCCCCTCGGCCCCACGTTTGAGTCATGATACGAGATGCAGGAAGGAGTGAGCCACATGAAGAGCTGGGAAAAGGGAACACGGAGCACCAAGGTCTTGCCAAACTCTACCGTACTGGGGGCAAGTGGTAAATATGACCAGTGGGCCAGACATGGGACAGACACGTCATACCTGACACCTATCAGGACCTGTTCTCAGCCAAAGTTTCCTGTTCACTGTTCACGACTCACTGTGACCTTTTTGGTGGCTGGAAACAGTGAATCATAGTCCAGCACTGCTTAGCTGGAACTCCAAATATATATTGGGGTAATCTAGTTTGCTAAGCTACATCTGCTCTTAGCAAGGGAAATGACTAGGGTGGAAATTAGTTCAATTCCGCTTCAGACCGCTTTGTCTTGTGCATCCACATGCTGAAGCAAAAGGCAGAGGTGAAATTCTGAGTGCACGTCAATGACCAGAATGTACAAATTCTCTACCTGCCTGGCACTTACCAGTCTAAAGGAGTCTCTAATACCAGAATTTGCACAACAGTAATTTCATTTTGTTTATCCTGACAGAATAGATTTTGACAAGAGTGTCATCTTTATTTTGCAATCTTTTCTTGATTCTACATTTTCCCTTTGTCTCACCTCCAGGAAAGACTTTCCTGGGCTTAGTCATCTAGTTCTAGGATCCATTTTATGTGCTCTAGCCTTAAAAGGGAAAGATACTACAAATCTCCACCGTGCAGCTCTCACGGAAATTAAATGAGTGGGGATTCATGGCTGAAGAATGAGATCTTCAGTCTGCTAATTTCTGGATAAAATATTCTAATAAAAAACATTCATTATATCTGTTAAGGTACACTAGACAAGGCGAGATAAATTGAACAGCCAAGCAAAAGGCGGCGTTGTCGCCAACTTGAAGTGTCCCTGATGATGGGAGAGCTCTCTGTTCCATCTTTGTGGAGCAGCAGTTCTGCGTGGTATCTGTCCTCAGCTACGTGGTAGCACATCGAGGTCACTAGGGCACTGCACCCATGACTTCATGCACCAAAACAGATAATGGCACTAAACAAATATTTTGGCATATGTGCATTTTGGGTAGAGGCTAGAGCAGCTGTATTTTTAAATAATTTCTTATAAAATGCCACTGGAGTATTATTTTTTGAAAGCTTCTTCATGTGTAGACCAGGAGACATAACAATGATAGCTTTTGACAGAACTGATTGATACCTTGCTAATTTTCTCTCTAAACTAAAATAAGTTTTCAGTTTTATTTAACATAATGCAGCTTAATCTAATGTATTAATTCAACATTTGCCACGTGGCAAGCATTTTGCTGGGGACTAATACAAAGTTGGATGAAAACTATGATCTTTCTTTGATCATAATGTGAACATGGTGGGGAAGGGAAGCTGACAAGTGAACACGAATACAACGGATGAATATTATAGCAGAGAAATGGATGAAAAAAACACAAACCAAGTAATTCTTTCCATTGCCAATGGAAAAGTTACATACTGGGCTTTACAGGTCATGACTAAAATGATATTTTTGATTGTTCCCTTGCAAACTTGTTCAGTAAAACCATTTCAGAAATGAAATTCTCATACACTTGGTGGTTGTGCTAGAAACCTATATGTCATCCTTGATTTTCTCTCCCCTACCTCCCACAACCAACACGTCAGCAAGTCCTGGCAGCCTTAACTGCAAACTACATCCTGAATCCATTTGTCTCCCTCTGCAGTCACTCCCTAGTTCAAGCCACTGTCACTTTCCAACTAAATTACTGCATAAGTAGTCTGGTTACACTTCCAGTTTCCAATGTTGCTTGTGGAAAGTCCATTTTCCACATAGTAGCTAAGCACTCTTTTATTTATTTATTTAGACAGTCTCACTCTGTTGCCCCAGGCTGTAGTGTCATAGCTCACAGCAACCTCAAAGTCTTGGGCTCAAGTGATAATTTAGCCCAGGCTCCCCAATAGCTGGGACTAGAGGGGCCCACCATTGTACTTGGTTAGTTTTCCTATTTTTAGTAGAGACAGAGCCTCACTCTTGTTCAGGCTGGTTTTGAACTACTGAGCTCAAGCAATCCTCCTGTTTCAGCCTCCCCAACTGCTAGATTACAGGCATGAGCCACCTCACTTGGCCAAAAAGTGTTTATCTTTGAAGAAACCGGAAGGAGCAGCATCAGTTATCCAAGTGGGAGCTTTTCAGTTGGAGGTAAGAACATACACATGTATAAAAATCCATGGTAGGCAAAAACATGGAACTCCTAGAGTTTGGCATACAATAGTACGTTTAAAAAGCACATGGAGTCTTGGCACCTATAATTCAAGCAGCTAGGGCACCAGACACATACACCGGAGCTGGTAGGTTCAAATCCAGCCCAGGCCCGCCAAACAACAATGACAACTATAACCAAAATATAGCTGGGTGTTGTGGAGGAAACAGCAGCTACTTGGGAGGCTGAGGCAAGAGAATCATTTCACCCCAAGAGTTGGAGGTTGCTGTGAGCTGTGATGCCACAGTGCTCTACCCAGGGTGACAGCTTGAGTCTCTGTGTCAAAAACAAAAACAAAGAAACAAAAAGCACACGGTGATTTGCTGAATATTGTTAAGTCATTTAGATGAGTAAGGTGAAATTCACATATTTTCTTGATATAGTCTCACAGTAGGGTGAGTAATTAAAACTTCTGTCTCACACGAGCCTCCTAGTCTGCATTTAATGAATAAAATTGTTCAACCTTTCACTTCATTCTGCGTGGGAGAGAAACAAGTAAATTCCTTTTTTATTTACGTTTACCTAAATCCACATTCCACTCTTACTGAGATTAGCAATTAAGATTTCTAATTAGTTTTCCAAAATGGATTCACAGGCTTATTTCTTACACAAGTGGAGAAAATACGGTCACAAAACCTAGAAAGCATTAAATTTTTCTGAAATCTAATTTAGAAAATCAAGCTTTGTGTGCCATTAACATAACATCTTTCCACACTAAGCTTGTGGTCACAAAAAAAACAAATTAACAAAATTACATAGAAAACTCACCATCATTTCTCAGTATTAGGGGCGTGGGTGGTCCTAGGACCTTGTGGTTTGTGACAGTGTTGGTGACCACACAGGTATAATTCCCAACATCTGATTTTTCTACTTTGGCAATGTACAGGTTCCCAGTTTCTTGAGAAACGAAGCGGCGATTGTCCTGATAGGAAGGGTATTCATTGAAGATCCATGCATAGCTCAGCTCTGAAAGTAAAAAGAATCTCCATTACGAATATGTCTTTCAGTCCCATAACGCAGCAGTATTCACGAAAGAAAGGGTTGAGCTACAGATTCATGCTGTTGTTTCATCATTCTTTTTCAGCTCTCGAAATATAAATAGGAAATAATCACAGTCCCCGTAATGCATTTTCCTGGTCTTCCCACTGTTAATCAGTAAGGTTTTATTTCTAGAGAATTAGAAGATCTGGATTGATCTGATAGTTGATTAAAAGAGGCCCGACCCTTTTAAGTCAAGGGGATTTGTATTTATAGTTTGCTAAGCATGGCCAAGCACCATTCAACACATGCTAAGCTAATGTCCAAATTACAATTCAAGGAGTCTATAATCTTGATATAGTAATGCCAAAAGCCATCCTGGAAACTATTTAGATCATGCTTCTCCTTTTATGTATAATAATCATTACAGTGTATCATAATACCATGTATCTGCATAGCTCTTTCTTGTTCCCAAGTACATTTGATAGTTTTCCTTTAACTGAGAAACTCTGACGCAGAAGAGTTTAACCTAAACTCTTAGCCCCGTTAAAGGAAGAATAATTCCTGAGTTTCAGCGCAGTATTCTCCTAACATCTCCTACCGTCAACTCAAATCCTCACTCTCTTCTTTCTAAGGCTGAACATTCTGCCATCATTTTAGTGAGATGATGGTTTAAGACCACAGCAAACAGTGACTGACAAGTGGATTGATTCCATAAACGTACATCTGTCTTTTTCAAATTAGGTGAAAATTATTTTATCAGTAAAGGAATTAATATGAAACAGTGATCAAACTGCAGCCTTTCAAAAATACGCACTCATTCCAGAACGGCGATGGGATGAATGGACTAGGCAGCTATACCTGAAAATATTCCTTCGGAAAAGTTCTAGTTTTTCATAAAAAGTTAGCTAAAGGTTTTGTGAATGAACACATGAGCCCATGCTTTCAGTGGCAGAGAGAAAGCCTGAATGACAGTGACTTTACATGATTTGCAGCATTGAACTACTGTGCTCTAAGGAAATCGAACTTCTTTAGCGTCAGGTATTCCATTACTCCTCTCTTTAAAGTGTGGTCTCTAGATGTGTCCAAAGCTGGGCAAATGATGATATATTAGCACTGACTAGGCAACATGTCTTCAAAAATTACTTGTTGTTGGGAGCACGAGAGATTAATTAGATGCAAAGGGAGCCCCCCACCCTGCCCCTGCCCTGTTTCAGAACTTGTTGGCCGAGTTATTTTGTGTCACTCTTTAATATGATCCTGGGCTAAAGTCTATCAGGGGTCCTTAAACTTTTTAAACAAAGGGCCAGTTCACTGTCCCTCAGACCGTTGGAGGGCCAGACTGCGGGCCCCAGGACAAGTCAGCTGCTAAGCAGGACAGGCAGCGGCGGCAAAACACCCCAACACCCGGCGGGCTGGATAAATGTCCTCAGTGGGCTGCATGTGGCCTGCAGGCCATAGTTTGAGGACACCTGGTCTAAATGCATGAAGTGTCCTTGGAAAATGGCAGGCAGGTCACTTTAGCTTTGTATAGAGAACACTAATTGCTATAAAAGACGTCTTATTGTTTAATCGTTCAACAAGTCCCAATTGTACTTGACCTCCGCCACTAAATGTGCCACAGGAAACATATTCTGCCTTAATAATCTGCTGTTTACATACAAAGGAGGGTCATGCAGATTGCCTTCCCTTTATCACTGGATTATAACATTTCCACATGCTTTATTTTTGAGAGATATAATTATGATTAGATGAGAATAGCTCATCATTTTATTTACAAATGTGCATGTAATTAGAAGTAACCCCATGCTGATGTCAAGAGGATATTCAGTGTAAATAAGCAAGTGCTTCCCAGCAAGCCAGTTATTCTCTCAAGAAACTGTAACCTAGAGAAGGAAAAACCCATAGAATAGGTCATGAAGAAGTACAACCCTGTATAGCAGGCGCCCAATAAAAGCAGGAGATTTTAACAATCAGCACTGCAGATGACGTACTTCTTCCTTACTCAGTAAGTGAGTTTCAGGCAAAACCAGCAATCTCTCAGCACCTCAATTTTCTCCTATGCACAGTGAGAAGAACACTGCCTATCCCCTAATTAGTTATAAGAGAGTTTTAAGTACAAATTAGCATCTCCAAAGTCACAGGGTAGATGTTAGAAAGTAATTTACCAGCACCATATTAATCAACCCATACCTCTCTCCAAGGAGAATTGTAATAAAATACAGGGAACTCTATTTCTTTTCCCTGAATAACTTTTGAGGACTGTTGCTAGTGACTAGTGGTTGTGAGGCTTTGAGGAGGCTCATTTAGCAAAGAGAAAGGGGGATGAGGAAAAAAGGCATCTGCTTTGTTATTTTTCTAGTGGATGGGAAAACAATAGGATACAAGAAAACTAAAGTCCACACCTGTGTTATGTACGGGAAGCCATTTAGACTCTCACCTTCAACTTCTGAATTCACACACACACAAAAAGGATAATTTTCTTTTCTTTTCTTTAATTATTTTTTATTAAATCATAGCTGTGTACATTAATACGATCGTGGGGTGCAATGGGCTGGTTTTATATATAATTTGAAATATTTTCATCAAACAGGTTAACACAGGCTTCACAGCATTTTCTTACTTATTGTGTTAAGACATTTGTATTCTACATTTAGTAAATTTCACATGTACCCATGTAAGATGCACCGTAGGTGTGGTCCCACCAATTATCCTCCCTCCACCTATCCTTCCCCCTCCCTATCCCCTTTCCGCATATTCTTGGGCTATAATTGGGTTATAGTTTTCATATGAAAGCCGTAACTTGGTTTCATAGTAGGGCTGAGTAGACTGGATACTCTAATGGCATCCAGGTGTGTGGTGAGGATCTGTTTATGGAAAAGCACTCTGAATTCTCTAAATGGCTGCATAGATGTTAGTATTATTGGGTTGCACTTCACCAGGTTAATCTTTTATAAAAGTGAACATTAAAAAAATTCAATTAACAAAATAAGTTACCTCCTTTGGCTTCACTGCTCTCAGTGATTTACATAACTTACTGCTTTGGTGGGAGATGCAAGCAACCCTCAGTGCGTCCTGCAGCAATTCCTGAACTGTGGTCCCTGGTTATTAATTCCCTGTTTTAGAGCTTCACGACCCCCAAATTCAAACAGGCTACATGGTCAAATGATTTCGAGAAGCACTGGATTAAACAGTTAAAGAGATTTTTACATTTTTTTTTTCTTTTAAGACTGGCAAGAGATTTTATCATGTCGAGGTCCTTGAAATTCCTGGGAGAGAGTTAAAGCATCCAAATTTACTTGATCTGGAATTATCAGCATCATCACCTGCACCCCGCCCACTCATGCACAGCTTTTTTGAAACATCTATTAATAGCTCACCAAACCTAGTTTGGGAAACCCTGATGCAATAAGTATAATATAATGATCGTGAACTCTATTACTTTGGTTTTGCGGAAAAACATTAAGTACCATTAAATAGAATAACAGAAATCAGCAAAAAGTTGAATTAAAGTTGTAAATTTCTGAAGTTGTAACAATTTAACACTATAACCATTTTTCATGTAGCAATAAGGGGCACAAACCATAGCTGCCAAAAACATCCTCAAAAGAACATATTAAGGATCCTAACTAACATCAGTTTTAACATCTGACTTCTGTCAATAAGGGGGAAAGTTCTAGCTGGTGTACAGTGAGCTAAGGGCTGAGCTCCCAAGACAAGGGGGCAATCTCTAGCCTAGGTATTAACTTTCTCACAGCAAATATCACCACCTGTAATATCGTCCTTTTATTTATGTGTGCAGGGCAATCAGGAAAGAGCAGGAGGGATTTAATGTACTAATACTGCAGATATCAGAGCAGGCAAAAAGCATAAGAAAGCTGAAAAGTGTCCACTAGGTCACTTGTCCTATTTCCTCATTTTAAAGATTTGAAAATTCTGAGGCCTTGAAAGAGTAAGTTTGGAGCACCAGAAAGTGGCCAAGCAGACTGACTACAACCTCGAGTCCTTCAGTCTAAGCTCCCATTCCAACGCTCCACCTAGAAAACGGTAAGAGCTCTTGACATTTGAAAAGTAAAGAGCTAGTATTGTTATATCACTCCCAGACAATTCAGATTTCCCCTAAGAACTAAAATCTATTTTTATCAGAGCAAAACATTAATCCAGTGGGCTCCATGAAATGCTATCAGCATTCTGAAAAATAAAGCCAAGTAAATAAAACAAAATAAATTCTCATGTGCTGCAGCAGTGAGCAAGAAGTACCCCACTCAGTTTGATTTCCTTAGGGACTTCCATGCAATATTTATACTTACTCAAACTTGACAGATTTCTTTTGATAAGTTTTCACACACTTAATTGCTCTGGAAGTGACAGACAGTTTCTGTCCCATTGGCAATTTGTAACAACTGAATAAACAGATACTTGGAATGCAATATATTAAATAGATGGTGAGACTTCTGATGCTCAACTGGAAAACACTAAGACTCATTATAATGTGATATTCATTAAGGTAGAAAGATCTAGAGATGGTTTTCTGATTTGCAGCATCCAGCTCTGTTGGAAATTAACTTTAATTGGTGCCTTCTTCCGTATCTTTGGGTCAACTGTAAAGGATGTTCAGTTATTTTTTCATTTTTTGAAGAACACACCAATCAAGCAATTTTGGGGATGGATCCTCTTAACTCGTTCTTTTTTTTTTTTTTTTACACGGAGCCTCAAGCTGTCCCCCTGGGCAGAGTGCCATGGCATTACAGCTCACAGCAACCTCCAACTCCTGGGCTCAAGCGAGTCTCCTGCCTCAGCCTCCCAAGCAGCTGGGACTACAGGCGCCCACCACAACGCCTGGCTATTTTTTGGTTGCAGCCATCATTGTTGTTTGGCAGGCCCGGGCTGGGGATTCGAACCGGCCACCCTAGGTGTATGTGGCTGGTGCCTTAGCTGCTTGAGCCACAGGCGCCGGCCAAACTCGTTCTAGCACCAATTTCTTCCTAGAGCTGTACTATGCTTTATTATGTTCTGGGTCATACATATCTCAGGGGTAGGTTATCGCTTTCATATGAAAGCTATAAATTAGTTTCATAATAGGGCTGTGTACATTGGATACTTTTCTTCCATTCTTGTGAATCCTCAAAATTTTAAATCTGAAAGGATCTTTGTTCCAACCCCCTCAGTGTTACAGACCATGATCACAATCACTCATTTGATAAATGGCAGGGATGAAATAGGCAACCTCAGTATTCAGAAGAGCTGGTTCTGTTAGAAAGCTCAGTGCTTCTCTAAGATTTTATCAAGGAGCTGGAAGAGGTCAATTTTCCTTATCTGCAATTTGAGGGAGTAGCATTAAATGATCTAAGTCTCTTCCAGCATGAACATTCTATAAATTCTCCCTATGTGTCATCAAATACAACATCCTCATTTGAAAAATACAGGGACATGCAAAGAAACACAGTAACTTGTGGGTGGCGCCTGTGGCTCAAAGGAGGAGGGCGCTGGCCCCATATGCCGGAGGTGGAGGGTTCAAACCCAGCCCTGGCTAAACCCCCCCCCCAAAAAAAAAAAAAGAAAAAAGAAAAAGAAAAAGAAATGCAGTAACTTGCTAGGAATCACAAAGTTAGTTTTTTGGCAAGGTCAAAAAACAGAACACAAGATTATCCTGAGCCAGAGTGAGACCCCGTCTCTAAAAATAGCTGGGCGTTGTGGCAGGCGCTTGTACTCCCCGCTACTCAGGAGGCTGAGGCAAGAGAATCGCTTAAGCCCAAGAGTTGGAGGTTGCTGTGAGCTATGACTCCATGGTGGCACTCTACTGAGGGTGCCAAAGTGAGACTGCTTCAAAACAAACAAACAAATAAAAAGAAACAGAACACAAGATTCTTTTGGCACTTTTTTCTTTCTAATTAAAAAAAAAACTTCTTGTAAATGGATTGGCAAGTCATTATGATTGATAAATGTTATAAATTATGAGCAAACTAAAAAAGCCTCCCCCAAAGCTAGATCAGTTGCAGGAACCTCAAGAACTAACTAGCACTAGTGATTACATACAACACACAGGTAGCAGGAGAGTGCAGAGTGTGTTGTATGAAAGGTTTGTGAGCTGTCTCGAGAAGACTTTGGCTTCTGAGAGAGGAAGCCCCTGGCTGTCACTAATTGTACCATGACACCAAGTGATGGATGCAAAGCCCTAGGTGAGCTGTCATCCAGTGAACAATGCTTTGGGAAACAGGAGTGAAAGGGACGAATCTGAGAGGAGCTGGAATCTGAAGGGGTGGAGATAGGAGCGATATTGTATCTCTATTAAAATTAGAAGACAGATGAATGAATACAGAACATCTATAATGATGGCAATCATCTTTTGCAGCCAAGGTCATTGAAATCATGCCTGAAGACGTCAGGACTCCTATAATGAATGCTCTGTGCCCAGAGAACTTGGTTTAGGCAGGTCTCCAGCGCCACACAGCACCATCCGTGGTCCAGACTCTTTTCATTATGTATTAGTGCTGAGGAGAGGAGGGATGACATGTAGCTGTCACTTGGACCAGCAGTTACACTTCTACACCAAGGCTGACATTTATAGTGGACTCCGCCAGGCACAGACGCAGAATCATTCTCAATGCCGTGCTTCAGGCGATCATCTCCAATCAATTTGTGTGGCCACATCAAGTCAAACCTTCCAACCATCTTCACAGTACTGACTTTGGAGAAGTGAAATAGTGACCATAGGAGGTAAGGATTAGATAAAGCCTGGCACTAAATCTCACCCAAACTTGTATCAGGCATTTCTAAAAATGAGGCCTCTGACTAAGGGGCTCCCCACTTTGTTCAAGGATATTTTTACTTGTTCACACGTGGCCACGGAGGTGTGAAAGTGAAGGCCAAAGGGGCATTTTCGAGTCCCTCATGCTGCTCTTGAATGCTGCTCTCGAGTATGGCTCACAATCCCCCCCACCTTTTGCATGTTACTTCCTGTTTTCTTGCCTTTATTTTACTGGGGTAAATTTGGGCATTTTTCTGGGGTAAGGAATTTAACTCAAAAGCAGTGTAAAACATTGTTTGGACCACAAGCCAAATGCAAGCATGTGATGGAATAGTATATTAAACTCCTATGAATAGTAAAGGTAAATGGAAAGACTCCCACTAAATTTTGCACTTGCAGGATACGCTCCCCATTGCCAGGAGGAGATTCTGGCTCTTCTTTGCTCTCCAAACTGTATCAGTGGTGAAGTTTGAGAACTCTTACCTACATCTGTAGCCAGTAAACTCTGCATCCTCTAAGAGAAGTCATATATATATTTTTTCAAACAGAAAAGCATCCTTTTTGTTAGCAAGTTCCGACTCTTGAGTAGAGGCTGACAAGTGACAGCTCATAGAACAGACTTAGCTTGACAAGCGTATGTGTCTTTTATAGTTTCCCCATGTTTTAAAAACAGTGACAATCCAAAGGAAATGGAATCAGGGCGTCAAACAGATAGCTGCACTCCCACGTTCCCTGCGGCGGTCTCACAATAGCCGAGATACGGGTCCAACTAAGTGTCTGTCACTGGATGAATGGAGAAAGAAAATGCAGCATATATACACAATGGAATAGTACTTGGCTATAAAAAAGAATGAAATTCTGTCATTCGCAGCAACACAGCTGAATGTGGAGGACATTGTGCTAAGTGAAGTAAGCCAGGCACAGAAAGACAAATATTACAAGAGCTCACACGTCTGTGGCATCAAAACAATTTGAACTCATAGAAACAGACAGTACAATGGTGGTTACCAGGGGCTGGGGAGCAGGGAGGTTGGGGAAAGTTGGTGACAGAATATAAAATTTCAGTTACATAGGACACATAAGTTCAAGAGATCTATTGTCAATATGGCTACAATTGTTAATAACAATGTATTATATTTTTGAAACTTGCTGAGAGTAGATTTTAAAGGTTTTCAGCATAAAAGAAAAGTATCCACGCCAACATCTGTAGTTTTGGGACTTTGTAATGTGGGCTACTCTTACTGGAGTTAGATGGTATCTCAACATGGTTTTGATTTGCATTTCTCTGATGATTAAGGATGATGAGCATTTTTCATGTGCCTGTAGACCATGTGCCTGTCTTCTTCAGAGAAGCTTCTGTTCAAGATGTTGGTGTGGATGTGGAGTAAAGGGAACACTTCTGCACTGCTGGTGGGAATGCAAGCTAATACATTCCTTTTGGAAAGAAGTTTGGAGAACACTCAAGGATCTAAAAATAGAACTTCCATTTGATCCTGTAATTCTTCTACTAGGAGTATATCCAAAAGACTAAAAATCACTTTGCAACAAAGATATTTGCACCAGATTAGTCATTGAAGCTCAATTCATAATTGCCAAGTCATGAAAGAAGCCCAAGTGCCCATCGACCCATGAATGGCTTAATGAATTATGGTATATGTATACCATGGAATACTATGCAGCCTTAAAAAGATGGAGACTTGACCTCTTTTACGTTTACATGGATGGAGCTGGAACATGTTCTCCTAAGTAAAGTATCTCAAGAATGGAAGAAAAAGTATCCAATGTACTCCATACTTTTACAAAACCAATTTCTATTTACTCACACTTTCTTATGTAACATAGATCACAACTATAGCCCAGGATGAAGGAGAGAAATGGAGTGGGAAGGGAGGGGAGGGGGGAGGTTTGATAGAGGGAGGGTAAAAGGCGGGACCATACCTATGGAACATATTGCAAGGGTACAAGTCAAATCTATTAAGTATAGAACATAAATGTCTTAACACAATAATCAAGTAAATGAGGTGAAAGTTATATTAATTAGTTTGATGTAAGCACTCCAAATTGTGTAAAAAAATCAACACATTGTACCCCATATATGCATAAATGTACTCATGATCTACGTGTATATGACTTAATAAAAGGAAAAAAAAAGTACATGAGGTAATGGATGTGTTCATTAGCTTGATGTAGCCGTTCCACAATGTATTCATATTTTGAAACCTCATGCTGTATATCATTTTGTCAATTAAAGAATAACAAAAAAACCACTGAAAAGCAAAGAAACATCTTTATGTGGAGCTTTTCTTGAAACTTAAAACACAGTTGTCCAGTATCAGTCCTCAAGAGCAATCTGGGTGGTGTCGCACAATGCCCCCTATAGCAAGCGGTTCAGAATCACAGGAAGGGCTTGATACAGCACAGAAGCCTGGGTTCCACATTTAGAGATTCTTGTTTAGGAGGTTAAGTGGAGGAAGAGAAGTATTTGAAACTTCTAACAAGTTTCCATGGGATACTGATGCTGGTGGTCTGAAGACCACTGCAGAAACATTGCTTTAAAAGATCTGGATACATGAGGCCCTTAGTCCATCAGGGAAACAACGGGCAGAGCTTGGCACTGGCTGGGCACTGAGTCGCAGGCACCCGGGGTCCAGTTTCCTGCAGTCTCTACCATGCCCTACTGCCATCCGCATAGCAGTCCTATATTACTCTGTAGGCAATTTAGCCTGTCACCCCTGCTTCAGGACACAGACACTCAAACAGCTAAATGGCACTGACCCTTAGTTGCATGCTTTTTGGTGACATGGGAATGGTATTGGAGAATACAAATATAAATTAATGTGAGTATTACATTTTATACAAATATAAATTAATGTGGGATGAAAGGGGGATTGGTGCTGAAACCAAACACAATTGACACTGGAGTGTCTCCCAGTCTCTCAGTGTGGTCAAACCAGCAAAGCCACAGCAGAGAGATGCAGCTTTAGTGGAGGCTGAGGGACCGATGGAAACACTGTCCTTGGGGGATAAAGGATGTTTCTTTCAGTTATTTGATAAAAATTTGTTTTGTTTTGTTGAGGCAGAGTCTCACTTTGTCGAGTAGAGTACTGTGGTATTATAGGTTACAGCAACCTCAAACTCTTGGGCTCAAGCAATTGATCCTCTTGCCTCAGCCTCCCAAGTAGCTGGGACTACAGGTGCCTGCCGCAGAGCCTGTCTGGTTTTTTTTTTTTTTTGTTTTTTTGTTTTTTTGTTTTTATTCGGCCAGGCCTGGGTTTGAACCCATCACCTCTGGTATATGGGGCTGGTGCTCTACTCCTTTGAGCCACAGGCACCACCCGAGCCTGTCTGGTTTTATAAAGACGAGATTTGGCTGATCTCAAAGTCCTGAGCTCAAGCAGTCCACTCCCACTCTGAGTGCTGGAATTACGGACATGAAAATTTGGTGTTTTAAGACAGTCATCGAAGAGCTCAAACACACACCAAGCTCACTTTAGAAGTATTAATTCCTTGAAATGCATGGATACGCTTTGACAGCCAAGTGTAAAATACTTCAGGAGATGTGAAAACTGCAAAAGAAAGAGACACCAATCAAAGTTCAATGCCCGGTTCCAGAAAAGAATATTACTTTTTCTCAGGTGGGGGAATAGAAGAAAAATCAAATGATAAAACTCCTTCAGGTCAACACTCAGGCCTCTTCATACACCTACAGCCCCTCCGTCAGATTCTCTCTCGGAGGGGAGGGTGCATCCAGTCAGCATCTAGTACTCTAGATTTCAGTTTCATGAGGGGTTCTGTTTACTGCCAGGTTCCCCTTACCTGTCACTGGCTTAAGATCATCCTGCTATTTGTCACTTCAGACAGGCAACTTCAGTGCCACTTCAGGCCAACCCACACGCCACTCAGATTAATCCCACTGCGGGGCAGCTCTGAGTCATGTCCCTCCTTCCCACACAAACCCTCTGAGTCCCTCTGCCTCCTGGATCAAGTAAAATGCATCAAGCTTATATCTGAATCCTTCCATAACAGGACCCCACGTTATCTAGTCTTAGCTTCCCACTCTTTTCTCCATGCAAATTTATACTCTGGGGGAGTATCCCTCC
Organism: Otolemur garnettii; assembly: GCF_000181295.1. Taxonomy (NCBI): domain Eukaryota; kingdom Metazoa; phylum Chordata; class Mammalia; order Primates; family Galagidae; genus Otolemur; species Otolemur garnettii. The sequence continues at coordinate 8,720,760 of NW_003852410.1, forward strand.
AACTAGGCTCTACAAAACCCTAGAGAGGCTAAGGAGGGGCATCTTTGGTAAATGTATTCATACAGTACACAGTATTCCCACAGGGTCACAGTCTAAATGCAAAGATAAGGCACGGGGGAGGGCTCTGCCCATCCATCTGGGCTGTAAGCGGAGAACTGTTTTCTTCTTTTCTTTCTTTTTCGTTTTTGCAATTTGCACTTCCCTCCAAAATTGTCTTTTCAGAAAGCTTTATACCACTCAGAAGGGTTGCTTAAGGTGAAGTGGAAAACAGTTCCAGATCCCCTTGGGTGCTGGGTGGTTTCGCCTCTCTCCCCACCCCACCCCACCCCACCTAAGCTTGAGCTCTTTCTTCTCAGGATGCCCTTCCCTGCTTCTGTCTATCTTAACTACTACCTTCTGCAAAGAGCCATTTTCTGATCTAAAATATGTATGTGGTCTTTTCTCAACAACAAAATAAGCATTTGTTCCTTTTCTGCCTCAGAGCAACTAGCACGTTATTTTACATATTAAAATTTTATCTTTATTGTGTTAAAATGGTTCAGTTACTCAGTTCCTTCCTATCTATCAGACTTGAGTACTGCTTGTGGACAAGACTACATATAGCAGGAGAATATACGATTTGCTCCATGCAATCAACTCAGTAGACGTTAGTTGAATTAAAGTGGAATTCCAAATGTCAGAAGTTCCCTGGAGCAGCAAGATCATTACTGCCCTACAGGCCAGGAGCAGCAGTGAAAAAGAAGTTACCTGTAAATAAGAAGGTACAACACCTCTGACGGTAAATCAAACTCACTGAGATCAGGGGAAGGCCAAAAAAAAAAAAAAAAAGAAAAAAAACTCTGGAAAATCAGAATTCATGTTTTAACTTGGAATCTCTAAACCTTTTCCCAAGCACTCCAATTTGTACAAATAATCGATACATTGAATCCCATAACAGCATAAATGTATTCATGATCTATGTACAAATGACTTAATAAAAACAAGTCTTTCTCTTTCCATTTTTTATGACTCTCTGATGACGTTCTGCTGAGTTCACAAAATGGCAGAAAGAATAGATGACGGATTATACAAGAGTGAGAAGGAGTCAGGAAAGTGGAGAGGGGACGTTAGCCCATCCAGCATACCTTAGCCTACACATGCTGAGGAATTACTGTGTCACCAGATGTCACCAGTGTGACTTGGTCAGATCCCAGTTCCTCCAAAGCGGTAGTAACCCCTGGCCAGAGTAAGATATCTCCACCCACAAGTCAAGTCAACCTGGATCCTGCGAGCCAGGCCATCTCGTCTACCTTACGTAAGGCTCCTTCTATTAAGTTCTCCAGCAGAACCACAGCTTGCTGACTTCTTTATGTTTTTAAAGCACTTTCATATCCAATATCGAATTTGGGGCCCCTGACAATTTTTAAAAATAAGTAGAATAAGGATTAGTTCCATTGGAGGGACAGGGAAAGTACGATGCAGGGAAGTCAGCGTGAGCTATTGCAACACCAGGAAGCAGTGGAATTAGACTTGGGATTCAAAGAGACATCTCCTGAGACCACGGCAGGATTTATTTTCATTTGCTAGAAACCATCACAGCTGCAAACTTCAGCTTAGCTAAACCAATGATGTGGTGGCCCAGGAATGACTGTCGTGACTGAGGTACCAGACCCATGCCTGTAGGAAACTGTGTGGCCCACGACCACCTTGTTTGCTTTCAGACTCCACAGTATCTAACCCCACGTCTACACAAAGGGGGTGCTCAGAATTTCAGGGAATTAGGCCACCCGTTAAATCCTGAAAGATCTGTACATATAAGTCACTTGCATCCTCAGTATTTAAAGATATTTCTAAGGAAAAGGCTCCACAAATCATAATTAACAGAATTTTTGCTTTTTGTCACAGCATCATCAAAATCTGTCTTATTATTTTAAGCTAAGCAATTTCTGGGGAGAAGGAGAATAAAGGAGGATTCAATATGGGAACTTAAATGGATTCTCAGGAATAATGAAAAATTCTGAATGGTGGGAGATGTCAATTAAACTATAATTATTTACACTTTTAAAAGGCTTCAAGCAGTAATATGACTAACCGAGCAAGCTTTCAAGTAATATAATCAACTCCCACACAAGTCACCAATCCACAGCCTTTTCACTGGTTTATTAAACAATTCTACATCCTCCTTAATTAAAGACGTGATCTAAAATTCAGACAATTGACATTTAAATTCTGTGCACGAATTAACCCCTAATCCAATTTGCTAAGAAAATACCGGTTTTCATTAGAACCCATTTCCTTTCCCCACTTCCCTGCAGCTTCCCAGGCCCCAGTGAAACCAGTAACAAAAGCATTTAGCCCAGCGTTCTATGAAGAATGGAATGGTTCTTCCCAAAATAAAGGTATTTTCTTTTTTTCTATGGACGTTTAAAAACAAAAGAGACGATCGCTGATTGTAACGGCGAGCTCTGCCTTGAGGTTAGTGGACAGGATCAGATGAAAGATTAATCACCATTGAGTTTGGCTTTATTACCTGGCTTGCCACAAAGGACACTTTCTTCTTAGCAATGCTTCTTCAGTCAGTTCTCATGGCATCCATCCTTCATTCCTCCAAGGCCAGCCATAGGGATGGGCATGAGTTATGAGCCAGACCAATCTTATCACTTTATATCCCAAAGCACAGTGTGATTGGTCCAGTTACGATTATTAGATGACTCAAGTAAGCCAATCAGAATTTTTAAAATTCAAGGACAAGAGGCTGTTTTTTCCTCTGGTTTCAAAACTCTGAAACTGTGAGCAAGGAAAGCCCCATGCCATGACTAAGTTACCACTGATAAGCTGGTCTGAGAGGATGAAACTAAGATTCAGTGCCGACCGGCAGAGGAAATGAGCTCAAGTGGTGATTGAATTTCTTGAGAAAAATCTACTCAGAAGAAATATTCTTGCTCTTCCTGCAGTATGGTTTTTCTTTTAAATATCAATAAATTCATGTATTTAAAAACATTCCCTAGTGGATCCTGGGGTTTTTGTCCCTTGTGATTCAAAAGTATCTTGACCAATACAAACACTGGTCATCTCTTTTCTCCTGAGAGACTTTCCCCACTTGGTAACGGCCTCTCTTACCATTGCTCATAAGTCCCCTCAGAAGGCCCCTTGAAAGATGCTTGTGTACTAAATTCCCATCCACTCACTACCACTTTAAATTGTTCTTTACAACAGTTGGCTCTTAGAAACTGTGGATTCTTTCCAAGGACTCTTGTCAGTCTTTCAAGGCAATAAAATAATTAAAGACATGCAAGGAAAGAAGTCAGTTCTAAGACAAAATTTCAGGAGGGGAGTAACATCTGGTGATCTGACATCTAAGCATGACCACGTTTTGTTTTGTTTTAAAATCCGTATCTTTACCTCAGACATTTTGAGTATTTCAAGTACCTACCCTTAGATTTAGAGTTAGACATATCTGGTCCTAAAACCTTGCTTTGCTACCACTATGTGAGTGGGAAAGTTACTTATCTAAGACTCAACTTGCTCATCTGAAAAGTAGAGATAATAATACTTAACACTGTATAAGGTGGTCGAGAAGATAAAGTGCAATACTAAGCTAAGTGCTAATTATAATTAGCATACTGTCTAGCACATACTAACACTCCATAAGTGCTAGTTCATGTTTATTATTATTATTATTGTTGTTAAGGGAAAAATGGTGAAAAGAATCATTTGATGAACTATATATTCAGTCAAACTCATTGTAAAGATCCATTCTAAATTATCTACTCAGATTAACAGACCAGGTCAAATTTTACGATTCATAAAGCTACACTGATACCTTATGGTAGATAGTATTTACTTTTCAAAAAGATTATTTTCACTTACGTTAATTTGATTCCTCTCTGGGAGGTAATAATATCTGCCTTCCAGAAAGGAAAATGAGGGACAAAGAGAAAAAGTGACTCATTAAAACTCAACATAAAACAAAGCCTGGCCAGATAATTGAACCTTCTGATCATGTATATGTAGTGTTAGAATCCTTAATATGTTAAAAAAAATCATAGTAGCAAAAATCAGAACTTAAAAGAGAACTGCTTTTTCACTTTCTAGAAACTGAGATCTAGGAGATCATTTATAATAAACGAATGTCGTATTTGTGAAATTTGGCAGTGAAGTTATATGCACAGCCCATGTACTACAGATTATAGCTGGAAGGCACCCTAGGAAAAAAATGTCCAACTCTCCTTTGTCAGAAACGGGAAGAAGTACCCAAAGAAGCATTGGATATTTTCTCTTTTTTTTTCCTTTTTTGGCCGGGGCCGGGTTTGAAGCCGCCACCTCTGGCATATGCGGCCGGTGCACTACTCCTTGAGCCACAGGCATCATCCTTATTCCCTTTTCTTTCTCCTTGTAGGTAGCAAGTAATCAGGGCAGGACTGGAACCTATTACTCTACATTTTTCTCTGTTTTTTATCATACAGTGCTAAGGTTCCCACCCTCCAGGCTGTGGGATGGTACCGGTCCTTGGCCTGTTAGCAACCAGGCCACACGGCAGGGGAGTGGCCAGGAAAAGGCAAAGCTTCATCTGTATTTACAGCTGCTCCCCATCGCCTGATCAACGCCTGAGTGCTGCCTCCTGTCTGATAAGCTGCAGCATTAGACTTCGACAGGAGAGGGTACGCTACTGTAAAGTGCGCATGTGAGGGATCTGGGTTGTGTGCTCCGTGCTCCTTATGAGAAACTAATTCCTGATGCTCTAAGGTGGAGATGATGCCCTTGAGTCATCACAAGACCACTCCCCCACCCCAACCTGGGTCCATGGACAAAATTGTCTTTCCATAAAACTGTCTCTGGTACCGAAAAGGTTGGGGACAGCTGATATAGTGTAGCGGGAAAGGCAGTAGGTGAGGAGATTATCTTCTATTCAACTCTGCCTTGATCTTGGCCAAATCCTCAGTCTCTCTAAGCCTCATTTTTCTCACAAATAAAGAAGGGGTAACAACACCTCACCTCAGAGGCTTGATGACCCAATGAGACCACGTATGTGATACGGCTTTGTAAACAGTGAAACACCAAGTGGTGGTGATAAATCATTATCGGACAGGGGTTGCAAATAGATTTGGACTAGACTCTAGAGCTCTGCCTAATTGGTATTGGCTATCTAGAATGCTGTGTTAGGGTTTTGAGAGTGCCTGGAACTCAGAAGAAAAAGGAGTTTTAATTGATCTGTGATAACTGCCCACGGGAACCAGAGAAGGTAGTGGAGACCCGTGGGGCAAATACTCAGGGTACTGTCTCTGCAATGAGTAGTGGCTAGACGGGGGAAGGGAGAACCCCGGTACAGGCAAGTGATCGGAGGCAGAATGCTTCACCTCTCTGCTCCTACAAATGGAAACGTCTGTAAAATGGACACTATTCTAATGGACCACATTCAGTGCGTGGTCATGAAGGCTAAATTAAATAATGTGTGCCGATGTGCTCAGGAAATTGCCAAGTATCATGCAGTAGAGCGGGATGAAGATTATCATGGCATAAAAACACTGCCCTTGAATGTAGATCTCACCCATACAAATACTTCCTTTATGGGGATGAAAAGAAAAGTTCATTATCCTTCTGTGATAGTGGCAAAACAATACAAAACTGATGTTATTAACCAAAGCTTACTAAAAGTACATTTTACCTATCTTCAATACCTAGTTTTTCGTCTGTCACTTTAAATTGGCTAACTGTTTGACAGATGTTCAATAATTGACACAGCTTATCTTCCCCTCTCAGGCTCCTCTCCTACTCAATTGCCAGCATTTCTAGTTGCTATAGCAACTGTAAACAGTAATGATTATTCCAACATGTCAAAGGAAGTGAAACACATTCTTAAGTCAAAAGTTCCCTCAGGGGAAAAAATTATTCATCTCTAGCAAGATGGAAAATATTATATGATTTAAATTCCCTAGTTATTGTATTTATTACTGTTAAATACACAAATCTATTTCTCTAGTTTTGCAAAAGGTAATGACTTCTCCCATCTGACTAACGAAAGGAGCTGTGGGAAATGGTGAAACTCAAGTTTGTTCCAATGTAAGGGAGAGAGAATTCATCGAGATAAATGATAAATGAGGAAACTTGAGGGAGAGTTCTGAAAGCAACCACCTGAAGTCACATAGCACAGAACATTGTCGCCCATGATCTGAGCATAAGCTGAAGTCTCTCCACCTTCAAGCCTCTGTGGCTTCAAATGTAAAATTGGCCATGATGATACCTGTCCTGACCCCACATTTAAACTGTAAAATGGAAAAAATATGTGGGATCATCATTGTCCTGTGGTAGACAGTGAACCACAGTCTACCCTTTGGAAGAAACTGCAAATAAGTGGAAAGACAGCAGAGCGTAAAACAAGTATTGCAGGCTCCCAACCCATGGACCAGATCTGGAAAATGGCTGTGTTCTGTCTCCCACGCTACTGCGTAACATTTTCAAAAGTGATTGCTAACATTCAAAAAGTGAAAGACTTCACATAAAACTCCACATTTATGGCTTCTTAGGAAAAACCATAAGGTCAGGCAACACTCAGCCTATATTTCTTCAAGGCAGTAATTAGCCTGAGATGAGCAGAGGCTGGCCTGTTTAAAGGTCAGGTGGATCTCCACCTGACCTATGTTATCTCACTAATTTACACTCTTCTCTGCCTGGCCATGGGATAGGATTGAGTTGGTGAATTCTGGCTGAACCTTGTTCACACATTACATGCATTCATAAAGAAAATTCTCCTGACTTCCATCCACCCCAACCATTTTGTATCTTTTGATCTTATGTAACGTATAGGGCAGCTGATTAAAGTCTGAGCTCAACTTTGGTAGATGAGCCTGGGTAAGTACTTCCTTCTGCTCCCCTGAGTGGCTCCCTAACTCCTGACATCTATTGATGGATGGGAACAAGCGTAAATGGAAAAGGAGGGGCTCAAAGTAGCCACCACAGTCTGTCTGTCTTAATGGTTTCCCCTTCTTTTTAAAAATGTTATTGGCCAAAACATCCATAACATTTACCACTTTAACCATTTTGAAGAGTGCAGTTCAGTGGTATAAAGTCTGTTTTACATTGTTGGGCAACTGTCATCATTAGTCATCTCCAGAATTTTTTCTAAATCCCCAACGGAAATGCTGTATCCACCATGCCTAGTTTTTAATCGTTCCTGCAAGAAAAATATAGTGCCCTTTCTATGTGTAGGTATTCTTCCAGGTGACAGAGCAGTGTGTATACAACCAGGAATAGCTCTGGGAAAACCAGTGTCCTGCCTTCTGCTCATGTTTCCAAGACAGCGGATCTCGTGGTCCCTGGTATTACTTCTTCCATCTTGAAGTAAGTCTTGGACATGGGATCCTGGACAGCAGCCATACTTTATAATAAGTTGATAACTGGACATCATTTGGTTTTGCTACCCCCTTCTACTCGCTTTGTAACCTCAACTCAATTTTTTTTCATGTTGTACTTCTCCCCTATTCTCAGGAAATGGTATATAAGTGAGACTAATTTCTATTCTGGCTCCAGGAATGGACCTTTGTCCTGTGTCTCTCAATCAGCATTTTCTATCCAGCAAGATCTCCATATTCTTCACTCAACATGATTAATTTAAGGATGGGCATATGACTTAAGTTGGCACATACCATCAATTTTGAAGCATCTGCTAAAATTACTGAAAATGAGGCATTCTGTTTCTGCTGAGTTACCACTGTAGTCAGAGGCAGCCTAAGGAAATCAAGGCTAAGGCTAAGCACCATGGTTTATGCTGTAATCCCAGCATAGTAGTCCAAGGCAGAAGGATTGTTTGAGGCCAGGAGTTCAAGATTGCAGTGAGCTGGGTGGTGCCTGTGGCTCAGTGGGCAGGGCGCCAGCCCCATATACTGAGGGTGGCAGGTTCAAACCTAGTCCTGGCCAAATTGCAACAAAAAAATAGCCAGGCATTATAGGGCACACCTGTAGTCCCGGCTACTCGGGAGGCTGAGGCAAGAGAATTGCCTAAGCCAAGGAGTTGGAAATTGCTGTGAGCTGTAACACTTCAGCACTCTACAGAGGGCGATAAAGTGAGACTCTCAAAGAAAAAAAAAAAAAAGATTGCAGTGAGCTACGATCATACCACTGCACTGTTTACCTGGTCCAGGCAACAGAGTGAGGCCCTGTCTTAAATTAAAAACAAACAAACAAAAAAGCCAAGAGATGAATAGAGAGATTCCTAACACTATCATTTGAGAACTAAAATCTAGTTGGATCTCATAGGAATTTGATGACAATAAATTCTCATGTTTGTTCTAGCTATTTGAATTGGATTTTGGCATTTGCAACTGGAAGGATTCTGGTCAGCAGAACAGTCAGTCAACAGGCATACACATAGTATTGAAGAGTGTTATATAATCTGAATGAGCATTCAGTGGGTAACTACACAGGGACTTCTCAGAGTCCACTTAAAACAAAAGTCTTTCTCCTTCTTAATTCTATTTAAAACAAAATCATTCCCCCTGTCTGTTGCTCCATGAGTCCTGCTCCCGCCCTGACACGTCTCTGGCTTCTCCACTTTCCTTCTTTCTTTTCTAGATTTCTACCCCACCTGTTCTAACTGCAAATCACATCATCTAAAAGCCGATGCTAAGATTTTAGACACAATGTCCCATCTTCCAATTATTAGCTGTGTGATCTCCGGTAAGTCACCTCAGTGTCTGATTCCTTATAGTAGTCAGGTCTGCTCTGGTGTGAGCACAGAGACAGGGAAGACAAGCAGAGTGGCATTCCCTAGGGGTATCTCTGTAGCTGATCTTTTCTGACACCAGGTGGTAAAGATTCAGGAGAGGGCCAAAGGGTGGAATCAGGGAAGGTCTTTCTTAATAAAAGCTCTGAGCAGATGCATTCAATCTTAACCTGATTTACTAGGCAGTCAGGCGCTAGCATGCTAGGAGTTTGCACAGGGCAGACACAGCAGGCAGTTACCACTACAAACAGCCTGGTTATCCTGTAAAGAAGGGCACGTGGCTGCAGCAGGGCCAGGGCTAAGGTCTGCACGGTTATTTTCAGCCAGCTTCACAAACACAGAGCAATCACCTCCTGATGTTTCATCTTTAGTTGTAAGGAACAACAAGATACACATGATTTTAGCATTCCTGCAGCCCTTCAGATCACAAATTGCTGGGTGAACATTGATTAGTTGACCCTCTTTGAGGATGCCTGACCCTCGATGCACTTATTTAGCTGTTGCAGGAATTTGAACTTTTTTTGCTCTTCATAAGCTTCTTAACCAGGACCTGATGAGCAAGGGGTGATCTCAGTCTTTGGCTGACTCTCTGCTTGTGGATGATTACATGACCTCTAAGAGGATGGATGCCAAGGTCACAGTTTACCTATTAAAAGAAACTGCCGAGTCAATTTTTGTTTTTCAACATTTGTCTTTTCTCTGCTGGTTATGACACAGAGCTGAGAAAAGTAAGGGGCTACTAAGAAGAATCGGATCAGAGAACTATGGTCAACAAGCTGAGAGTATGTAAGAAAAGGGATGGACATAAGAACAAGTGTGGGCACATTCTATAAAGCAGTGTTTTTAAAATGAAGGCCATGGATTCCTGGTTCAATCGGATGTAAAGAGGCATTATCTGCTAAAATCATATGCACTTTGAAGAGGAAAGCTGCCAACTAAAAATAGAAAAAAAGAACATAAAGACATAAAGAAAACAAAAAATATTTTTTAGAAATCAAGTGGATAAATATGTTTTAGAGATACCAGGTTGAAAAAGTTACGATTCTTTACTACAGGATTTCTCCCAATTTTACCATCACAGAATCTCCAAGAGGAGTATTTGATATGCAACATTTCCCACATCTATCTATCTATCTATCTATCTATCTATCTATCGAGTCTCACTCTGTCACTCTGTGTAGAGTGTAGTGGCACCATCTGAGCTCACAGCAACATCAAACTCTTAGGCTCAAGCCTCCCAAGTAACTGAGACTACAGGTACCTGCCATGATGTCCAGCCAGTTTTTCTATTTTTAGTAGAGACAGACTCTTGCTCTTGCTCAGGCTGTGACTGCAACTGCTGAGCTCAAGAAAGCCACCTGTCTCAGCCTACTAGAGTGCTAGATTTTTTTTTTTTTCATTTCAGATTAATGTGAGGATACAAACAATTAGGTTACAAGGTTTGCATTTGTTAGGTAGAGCCCTATTGTAGTTGTGTCCTGCACCCAGAACGCTTGCCATGTACCCTTACCTTGTGCCCACTGAGTGGGACACACTCATTCCCCTCCCTTCTTCCTTCTTGCCTCTCCCTCCTTCCTCCTCCCCTATCTTGAATTGAATTGAGTTTTTCTCTTATGTGGGCACGCGTTAGATCATCTACTGGTTTCATTGAGTACATTGGGTACTTGCTTTTCCACTCTTGTGATACTCTACTAAGAAGAATGTGTTTCAAGACTGTATCATTACGATGTCATAGTGATGAAGACATCATTACTTAAAATGCATGATTAGCTCAGAAGTCTTTGATTGACATCTGTTTTGAAAAAGCCAAGTTATAAAAGATCTAAATGAGAAGTATAGGGGAAGAGATTTAAAGAGGCATTATACCAACAGAGCTAAGAGAATGAGTCTTTGTAAAGTGTATCTTAGTTCCCAAAACAGCTCAGCCCTAAATCATTTACTCTCTGTAAGCCTTATGTGTAAAATGTGGTGTACTATTATAATTGTACTATTCTCCCAGGATTGTTCAGAATATTTTACCTCCTTTGCCGTTCTAACCATATCTTAACAGGCCCGCAGTCGCCACTTTTGAAAACCTCATAAAAATCCTCTTATCCTACATTTTTGGGACCAAGAGATGGTTGATAAATTGAAAAAGTTTGTAGAAGTAGGAAACCATAAAGAAATGTCATATTTCTCTAAAAAAAAAAGTCATATTTCTATCTTACACATTCTATGGAATAAGATTAACTTATAAGTGATTTATATATTAATATAGTATATATATCTATAGAATTTATTTTCTTTATTAATATTCATTATTTATTGTTTAGGTAATTAAATTTAGTATTTGTCAATCTTTTGATTAAAGACCATTGGGAGTGATGTAGCAGAGAAAGAAAATTTAGCTTTCTCAGGGAGAAAGAAGGAAAATCATGGCCACAGTGAAGTCCTTGTATGGGTAGAGGGGATGGAATCCAGCACACTGGTAGGCTGGCTACTTTAACTGGGGCTCTGCAGGATTTTGTGTTTAGGATCGGGGAAGGAGTCCAAAGAATCGATTATCACAGCCACTGCCTAAAACAATGGCACCAATATCTCTTACTTGGGATTATTGCAACATCCACTTTCCTGGTCTCTCTTCATATAGCCCCGTGGTGTTGCAACCCGCTTTCCATACTTATCAAAAGAGTGATTATTTTGAAATATAAGCTCAATTATCTAAAATGCCTAATGGCTTTTCATTGCCCTTATGTTTAAGAACAAATTTTTTTTTTTTTTTTTTGCAGTTTTGGCCAATGCTGGGCTTGAACCTTGCACCCCGGGCATATGGGGCCAGCACCCTACTCCTTGAGGCACAGGCGCCACCTACAGATTCTTTTTTTAATCTTTCTTTAGTATTATTATTATTTCAGTAGATTTAAGGGGTAAAAATATTTTTCTTTCTTTTTTTTTATTTCTTTGCTTTTTTCTTTTTTTTCTTGTTGTTGTTGTTGAGATAGAGAGAGTCCCACCCTATGCCCTGAGCAGAGTACAATGGCATCATCACTCACTGCAACCTCAGACTTGGGCTGTGGGCATCCCACTGCCTCAGCCTCCAGAAGCCACTGGGATTACAGGTGCTCCCAGAGGTGCTGACTGGTTTTTTTTGTTTGTTTTGTTGTGTTTTGATGAGTCAGGGTCTTATCTTGCTCAGGCAAGTCTTGAACTCCTGAGCTTAACCGATTCTCCCTCCTCAGCCTCCCACAGTGCTGGGATTACAGGTGTAAACCACCACCATGCCGAGTGCAAAATATTTTTCTTTCCATGGATGAATTGTTCAGTGGTGAGGTAGGGACTTTTAATGTACTGTCACCAGAATAGTGTACAATGTATCTAATAGTAACTTCTGATCCCTCACTCCCCTCCCACCTTCCTCTTTTCTTAGTTTATGACAGCTTCAACATTGCTTAGTAAGAATATTTTCTTAGGAATATACAACTGGCTGGGCATGGTGGCTCATGCCTGTTGTCCCAGCACTGTGGAGGCCGAGGCGGGTGGATCACCTGTGCTCAGAGGTTTAAGACCAGCTGAAGACCAGCCTAAGGCAGAGTGAGCCAGAGTGAGACCCCGTCTCTACAAGAACAACAACAAGACAGCGGGACCTTGTGATCCCAGCTACATGGGGGGCAAGAGAACACTACAGGAGGAAGAAGTAAAAAAAAAAAAAAATCCAAAAAAAAAACCTTTAAGATAAGTTGAAAACAAAAATTTAAAAAAAATTAAAAAAAAAAGAATATACAACAAAAGAAGTGAAGGACCTCTATAAGGAAAATTATGAAACCCTAAGAAAGGAATAACAGAGGATATTAACAAATGGAAGAACATACCATCATGGCTGGGAAGAATCAACATTGTTAAACTGTCTATATTTCCCAAAGCAATCTACCAATTCAGTGCCATCCCTATTAAAATACCAACATTGTACTTTCAAGACTTGGGAAAAATGATTCTGCATTTTGTACAGAACCAGAAAAAACCCTGGATAGCTAAAGCAATTCTTAGTAATAAAAACAAAGCTAGCGGTATCAGCATACCAGATTTTAGGCTGTACTACAAGACCATGGTGGTAAAGACAACATGGTACTGGCACAAAAATAGAGACTCAGACATTTGGAATCAAACAGAAAACCAGGAAATGAAACTAACATCTTACAGCCACCTAATGGTGGTTTGATAAACCAAACAAGAATATACACTTGGAGAAAGAATCCCAATTCAATAAATGGTGCTGGGAGAATTGGATATCCACATGTAAAAGACTGAAACTGGACCTGCACCTTTCTCCACTCACAAAAATTGATTCAAGCTGGGTAAAGGACTTAAATTTAAGGCATGAAACAATAAAAGTCCTCAAAGAAAGCATCGGAAAAACACTGGAAGATATTGGCCTGGGGGAAGACTTCATGAAGAAGACTGCCATGGCAATTGCAACAACAACAAAAATAAAATAAACAAATGGGACTTAATGAAACTGAAAAGTTTCTGTACAGCTACAACAACCAAAGCAAATAGACAATGTACACAATGGGAAAGGATATTTGCATATTTTGAATCAGAGAAAACCTTGAAGACTAGGATCTATAGAGAATTCAAATTAACCCACATGAAAAAAGCCAACAATCTCATATATCAATGGGCAGGAGAGATGAATAGAACCCTCTCTAAAGAAGACAGACGAATATAGTCCCAGGTACTCAGGAGGCTGAGGCAAGAGAATTGCCTAAGCCCAAGAATTCAAGCTTGCTGTGAGCTGTGACGCCACAGCACTCTACCAAGGGTGACAAAGTGAGATTCTGTCTCTTAAAAAAAATTATATTCTACATTTAGAAAGATTCACATGTACCCTTATAAGATGAACCCTAGGTGTGATTCCAGTACACAGCTATGATTTAATTAAAAAAAAATAAATGAATTAAAAAAACTCTCAGAGAAAAAAAAAAGAAAGAAGACAACTGGCTAGCAAACATATGAAAACACGCTCATCTAATGCTCTCTAATGCTTGTTAGAGAAATGCAGATCAAAACCACCCTGAGATATCATCTAACCCCAGAGAGAATGCTCCAAATCACAAAATCTCAAAACTGCAGATGCTGGTGTGGATGTGGAGAGAAAGAAACACCTTTACACTGCTGGTGGGACTGCAAATTATACAACTTTTTTGGAAGGAAGTATGGAGAAACCTCAAAGAACTCAAGCTAGACCTCCCATTTGATCCTGCAATCCCATTACTGGGCATCTACGCAGAAGGGAAAAAAATCCTTGTATCATAAGCACACTTGCACTAGACTGTTTATTACAGCTCAATTTACAATTGCCAAAATGTGGAAACAGCCTAAATGCCCACCAACCCAGGAATAGATTAACAAGCTGTGGTATATGTATACCATGGAATACTATTCAGACATTAAAAAAATGGAGACTTTACAGCCTTTGTATTAACATGGATGGAAGTGGAACACAACATTCTTAGTGAAGCATCACAAGAATGGAGAGGCAAGAATCCTATGTACTCAATTTTGACATGAGGACAATTAATGACCTAGTACACAGTGGGGGCGTGGGGAAGGGGAGAACAGTAAGTAAGGGGGAAGGAGAGAGGGGGTGGGGTCTTGGTGTGTGTGGGGCAAGACACAATTGAAAGAGGGACTATACCTAACAAATGCAATCAGTGTAATCTGGTTTCTTAAAAAAAAAAAAAAAAAAAACCAGAATATTTTAAATGATGAATGGAGGCTCAATATTTTCTCCTCAGTAATATGTTCTTAAAAAATGGGAGGGAACTATCTTCTTTTTGTTTGCTTTTTCAGTTGAGTAAGAAAAGGCACCTCTGTTTTAAAATCACATATGTATTTCAATGCAACCCAATTACTCCTTTTATAACTAACTTTCAATACCTTTGACCAGCTTCTTACTGTGATATAAAAGATTAGTTCTTATTCCTAAGATGAAATCATGTATGAGATATTTCCTTGGTACAATGTTTAATATTGTGGTCAATGGGGGAAAAAAGAAATTTCTGAAAATGATCATGTTATCATGAGTGAGACACATTTCAAATAACAGCAAGGCACAGCTATTTTCAACATAGTCCCTCCTATTCCTGATGGACCTACACTTTTGCTACATGACAAAGAGACTCTGACCCACAAAACCCTAAAAGCCTTCAGGAAGAAACCAAATCCCTAGGCTATTGGCCAGATATAGATGCCAGATTAGAAATCAATGAACTCTCTTCTTTACTGGTAGCTCTGATAGAATCCTTGACTTGGTCTTCATGACACTGCAGGTGAAATAACAGCAGGAATATTAAAATGAAAATAAACCAAATAACACACCACATTTTCCTGGTGGTAATGGTAGGGTTGGCAAAGTAAACATATTTGAGGATTAGAGGACATGATAATGTCACGATATGAAGCAATTTCAACCAGGGTTGTAACAACTCTAACTACATTGGGATATCTGCACTGTAAATTAACATCTTATTCCTGTGAAAAACTAGATTAAAAGTTAAAATCTACACAGATGTACTTTTTTTTTTTTTTTTTTGGAGACAAAATCTTCTCTATTATCCTGGATAGAATGCAATGGCATCATCATAGCTCACATCAACCTGAAAACTTCTGGGCTCAAGTGATCCTCCTGCCTTAGCCTCCTGAGTATCTGGGACGTACAGGTATATGCCACCACACCCAACTAACTTTTCTATTTTTAGTAGTAATAGGGTGCTGCTCTTGCTCAGGCTGGTCTTGAACTCCTGACCTCAAGAGATCCTCCTGCCTTGGCCTTCTAGAGTGCTGGAATTACAGGTGTGAACCATGGTGCCTGGATAAATCCAACTTCTCTGGCCAATGCAAATAAAAGCAGATATTTTGGCCTAAATCTGTAAGAGTTAGTGTTAACCCTTATATTATCTTTTATTTTTTTGCAGTTTTTGGCCAGGCCGGGTTTGAACCCACCACCTCCGGTATATGGGGCTGGCGCCCTACTCCTTTAAGCCACAGGCACCGGCCCCTTATATTATCTTTAATGGGAAATCTAGCCTATGATGAGATTAGCATCAGTTATGGTATTTTCAGACCCTTGCATATTTTTATCTCACTCTGTGGTTTCACAAGATAATGCAGAGTAGAAAAGAAAAGAGTTGAGAGAAGAGAAAAGGATTCCCTGGCACTGAATATAAGAACAGATACATCACCTCTTTAGCAATTAGGAAAGAGTAGCAATGGCTTTTCAGCTGAGCTTATGCAAGCTTCTCACTTTATAAAGGGAGGTCACATAAAGGGAGGTCACACAGCTATTGCTAGAATACTAGAATCCAGGTCTTTTTCTGGTTCAGTATGTCTAATCTAGCATTTTCACTTAAAATTGGGAGATTTAACATTTTAAAAAATCTAGACTTCTAGCTTTTATAAAAGAAGAAGGAGGATGAAGGGAGGAGAAAAGAAAAAGAAAGGAGAAGATCTGGGTTTACACTCCCCATGTGATAACCGTGGGTAAAGGGTTGAAACTCGGTCTCCTTATGAACACATTTATCTCGGGTTAACTTGCTGGCTTTATTTTCCTGGAAACTTGTGAGGGAGAAGTGTTAGCCATGTGACCAGGCAAAGTTGTTAAGGTAAAAATGACCCAGGACTGGTTTGTTTCATAGTGTGAGGACTGCAAGTGGATGATTCACACCTGGTGAGAAGTGATGCCTTGGGCTTCCCTGAGTGTGGTGACTCTTACCACAGGGATTGTCCCTTATGGGGACTTTGGGAGCTATGCTATGGGAATGTTGCAAGACCTATTGGCTCCTATACAAGACACAGGGCTTCCAAGTCAGAAGCCTCCTAAGAAGACTCCATGGAATGCACGGAAGCAGCATTACACTCCCCCTGTTGATGAGATTTATGCTCTCTAGGTTTTGGGGGGGGTTTCATCATTTTCTCCCACTCAGGGCTGGACAGGGACCTCCCCCCACTCTAGGTACAAACAGGCTGCTCTTTCCAGGCCACACCCTCTGGCCTCTGGCAAGGTCATGAACAAAACAGCCTGAAAGATTACGATTACTACCACCCTTAGTAGGTAGCACAGACCCTAATTCCTTCCCTGAGGCAAAAAACTGCAAAGACCCAATATTATATAGACCCTTAGACAACGGAGGCATTATACCATTGCCAGAAGCGCTGGTGCTTTTTACTCCTTCTATATTCCTTTCTGTCTAATAAAATCCCATCTGACCACTGATCTGTGGCCTGGGGTTCATTCTTCTAATCCTTGAGACCAAGGAACTACTGAAGAAAGAAATTCCGGTAACACTCCTATTATCTCACATCTGGCTCACTCTAATTTATTTACAGTATAGTCCTGGAAAGTTCTAGAGCAGTGGTTCTCAACCTTCCTAATGCCAAGGCCCTTTAATACAGTTCCTGTGGGTCGCGACCCACAGGTTGAGAACCACTGTTCTAGAGCCTGGTTCCACATTATTTAGTTATTCCTATAGTAATGCCACACGTTATTCCTATAGTAACTTGACAGGTAACCTATAAAGGGAAGCAACAAACTTCTCAATATTTATAAGCTTTAAAAATACTAAAACCACTCACCAACAAGGTCCAACCTGTTTCTGTTTCAATCCCTTTCTCTCTTCCCTTCTTCTTTTCTTTTCTTTTCTTTTGCAGTTTTTGTCCAGGGCTGGGTTTGAACCCACCACCTATGGCATATGGGGCCAGCGCCCTACTCCTTTGAGCCACAGGAGCTGCCCCTTCCTTCTTCCTTTCTTTTGACAAAAGCAGAAACCTGCCAGGCTGATTCAAGTAACTTTCCAACTTTCTTTTCCTACTCTCAATTTTTAGCTTCATCTAAGGTTGAGTTAAAAAACGATCCACTCAGAATTTAAAAGCACTTGTGATTTACTTCAGAGAATTCTTTTTGAAAACAATTAATTGGAAAATAGATCTTAACAATATCGTTAGCTGTCCTATCTTAGGACAATTCCTTTGCAGATGCAGAGAGAAATAATGTTTTCAAAATAATTGGGCTCTATCTCCAAGAATTTAATATAACAATTAGAACTATACCTCTTAAATAACAATTTAGGATATGTGTGTGTGTCAAGATTTTTTTTTTTTTTTTAAAGCAGTTACAGGCTGTCACCAAGCTAGAGGAAGGAGGCCATTAGCAGGACGTTCATCATTCAGTATTTCCAGGAACTTCATTTGAGAGAACAATCTACTTGCTTTAGTTTTTATGAACCCCCTATGAGCTACAGATGCCAGATGTCTTTTCTCTGGCTGTCTCTCTGATGACAGGCCTAGTGGCACATAAAAGGAAAAGCAGTGGGTGTTGGGGAGGAAACCCACGGCTTACAGTGGGACAGTCCATTATTAATGGAGAAAGTCATAGGCTAGTTAATGTATGGATGTCAGACTTTCCAACTTTCATACAGTCCCCTTGGGAAGTGGTGCTGACAGATGTGTTGAAGGCAGAACTGCTAGCAGAGCAGATAGTCAGCAGGGGATCATTAGTCTGTTTCAAGAGCTGGGGCTCCTAGGTGATTAAGAGGTAACAGCTTACAAGAGCCATGCATAAATTACACATCCCAGGGTCAACACACAAAATGCTTGTTAATTTTTTTTTTTTTTACAAGGCATAGAGTCTGACTGGCAAATATATTCTACCAGTCTGTCAACAGAAACTCTTAAAACTTTAATATTTCTCATATTCATAGTCTGTAAGAGCAAACTGATTCTTCAATTAACTCATCCTGGAAGGGTTCCCAGTTTCTACTGGAATAGGAATGGGGTAGATTACAGGTGAAAGGGTAACCAGCAGAGCCCTTTCACTTACTCATAACTCATTTTAAAGATAATTCTACACAGCAAAAATGAGAGTTTTGAAAGCTAGGATTATGGAGGATTAATGTTAGTCTTACCCAGTTTTATCTTTTAATGGGCCTGTTCATTGTCATTCTGAAAATTTCAGTATAGTCACGTGAAAGCTTGTATACGTTAAGCTTTCTGGATCTATTCTGATATTCAAGCCAGAGAGGTCGTATGTGGTGTTGAACAGTGAGTACAACACCGTCATGGTGGTGAATGCTGCTGCCGATGGTGGGGTCGGGAAACTGACAGGATGGCATTCTGGGCTTTCTCCACTACTCTGAGCCTTGAACCTCCACATTTAATTCAGATGTGATTCTTAATTGGTTATGAGCCAGCTAGAATGCTAGTACATGACGAGATAACTTATGTTGATTGTGTTTTTGCTGTTGAAGATAGCTGCTAGGTACATAGGATTTCACCGAAAAAACAGGCCCTGGAAAGCAAATTTGGTTTGGTGTCTGCTACAAACTAAAACATGAAATATTTCAGTCCAGGGCATTTGCAGGCTTCCAACTGCTGACTCTCCCAGTCCCTCACTATATTTCACTGGCTGTTTTTTTTGTGACAAACATACATTTCCCCAGTCAAGGTAAGTATTGGAAATGAAAACAGAAGCTATGTCAAATTGAATTTAAAGTTTTCTAACCTGACAATGAACTACTCCTGTTAGCATAATGCACTCCCCCACAAGCAATTTTCTTAACTAGGCTACGGTGCCATTTGGGAATGGGGGTGTTTATATGTATGTATTTTTTCATTCCCTGCAGAAGGTCAAGTCGTCTGAGTATTGCTGAGCACAGATTTAATGCACATCACTGCACACTTGCCCCAGTAACACGGCGAGGACCTGCCACTGGAGATTCAGCACAGCTCCGGGCAGGAGCAAAGCGGATTACTGCCAATCCAGGCATTTTTAGTGATACCCATCTCTCACGGCAGGGTAGCAAGGACAGCTATTTTAACTTGAGTATCCAGAGTGATTTTCCAATGAAAAAGTAAGTAATAAAAGAGTTAAATGATTTACAGGAGACCAATGTGTCCATGCAGTGGGGAAACTCCCCCGTATAATGCAGACATCTTCCTCCCCCAAAGGCTGGTACAGAAATGCTCTTAAGGAGAAAGCAGTAATTAACAGTGGAGAGCCATGTAAAACCTGAGCTTGAAGCAACCACAGAACTCACTAAATCCAGCCACATTCTTTTTATTTTCAATTTTTTGTTATGAAAATTTTCTCTAGAAAAGCATTTTTATTGCAAATAACAAAAAACATAAATCATGATGCAATGAGCCCTGGTGTGCTAGCATGCAATAATTATAAACATTGCTGGGGGCAGTGGGGAGGCTCACACCTGTAATCCCAGCACTGTGGGAGGCTGAGGAGGGCGAATTGCTTGAGCTCAGGACTTCAAGTCTTGCCTGAGTGAGAGTGAGACCCTAACTCATTAAAAAAAATAATAATAATAATGGGTGGTGCCTGTGCTCAAAGGAGTAGGGCGCTGGCCCCATATACCAGAGGCGGTGGGTTCAAACCCAGCCCTGGCCAAAAACTGCAAATAAATAAATAAGCCCCAAAACTAGCCGGATGCCGCAGTGAGTGCCTGTAATCCCAGCTGCTTCCAGAGGCTGAGGCAGCAGGATGCCCACAGCCCAGCCTGAGGTTGCAGTGAGCTAAGACACCATTGCAACTCGCAACTCAGCTCAGGGTATATAGGGTGGGACTCTGTTGCAATAAAAATAAAAATTATAAACATTGTGATACAGGGTTCCCCCCATTCAAGGCTGGACAGGGGACCCCAGTTTCCCTAGGCTTAGGCAAGTTCATGCAGGGAACACCCTGCCCTTTTGCCCTGAGCTGGAGGGGCTGCATTCATTCCTCTGTTGCTAACCCTCAGTAACGATGAAAATGGGTTTCTAGTTGCCGAGTCCTGGCCAGGTATAAATTCTCAAGACCTAATACCTCTAGATAAAGAGCCCACATAGAGACTCCTCAGTCAGTTCTTTCCCCCTGCCAGAGGCTCTGGTGCCTTTTTCTTCTTCTGTATTCCTTTCTAATTTCTAAATAAAATCCTGTCTTGCCACTGATCTGTGGTCCGTGGGTTCATTCCTCAAATCCCCGAGATGAAAAACTTACTGAAGAGCGAAATTCCGGTAACAACTGCTTCATTCTTATTTGTCTCTCTGTCCTCTCTTAAGTGTGGCATTGGCTATCACTCAGCAGGTCAGAGAAGTATCTTCTTACTCTTCATGATGTTTTGTTTTATTTTTAAGTTTTGTTTGTGCTTTTGTATTTTTAATCTGGAATAGGATATGATTTGAGCAAAAGTTTATGTTGGCTTCTTATGAGTTACCTGTATTTTTAAAATGCTTAGCCCATTATATATGTAAAACACACACACACACTCACCCTGAAGTGAGAGGTCATGGATTGTTGAGGAATGCCATACTTACTTAAACAATATCTCAACATTTTTTCTCATCTATAAAACGAGAATAACACCTAGATGATGAGGGTTTTGTAAGGGTTAAATGAGCTAATGTGTGTAAAGTATTCAAACTCATGCCTGACGGAGACTATCCACGATTTGTAAGTGTTACTAACATTCCTCAGTGACAGCCTCTCTCCTTTTCCTGTCTTTGCCAAATTTTGGTGCCAAGATTATTCTCATCTCAGAAGATAAACTGGTAGCTTTTCATCTTGTCCTTGCTCTGACACAAATTATTCAGCAAGGGAATTACCTTAGAAGTTTGCAAGATTTTCTTTATAAAATGTAAAGCCCAGAGCACTTGGGGAAAGTAATTGCTGACGACTTCCAATTTCTTCCATGATAATTGAACTATTCATATTTTCTGTATTTTCTTGGTTTAATTTTGTTATATTTATAGATTCTCAGTAGATTATGCATTTCATCCAGATGTTTAAATGATCATAGAGTTGTTCATACTTTTCTTTCATGATTTTCAATCTTTTATGCAAAATTGTGTGCTCTTTTTAATTTCTAATTTTGTGTTTGTATCTCTCTTGTTTGTTCTTTATTAGATTTAGAGACAAATACATATATTTTTTCTCTCTCAAAGCTCCTTTGGAATGTCTCCTGTGTACTGTTTTCTATTTTCTAATTCAGTAATTTTGACTTTTATCTTCCTTCCTTTCATTTCCCTTCATTTTGTCTTGTGTCTGTTCCTTTTGAACTTGACGAACACCTAAGTTGCTGATTCTGATTTCCAGCATTCTTTCCTTAATAATGAATTTAAGGTTAATTTCCTTCAGAGTCCACTTTTCATAAATTCTATAAGGATACATGTATGTGTTCTAGCCTCTTTTTAAAAAATATACATTATTATGGTTTTTATTTTTCTTTCAGCCAGTTGATATTAGAAATGTGATTTGAAATTTACATTTTTAAAAAATGTGTTGTGGTGTTGTGTAAAATTAGTCTATAACTAATTTCTTGTTTAATTATATCACAGTAGAAAGTGCCCTCCCCTTTTTTGCCTGAACATTGTAACCTATTAACATGTGAATTACAGAGGCACTTATGTAAAGTGCATGAACATAGTTATAGGTTTACATTTAAAACGGTTGATCTTATTTTTACATTATTCAAATTCTCCATATTCTTATATCTCTCTTTGGTTTATAAAGTTAAATAACAGGTGTGCTTTAAATACAAGTGTCCTTGTATTTCCAAATGCTTAGCTTTATGTATTTTGACTCTATGTTTTGGGGTGTTTAAAACAACATAAATGTAATGTCTTCCCTATGGCTGGTGTATTTTAATAACAAAAATTGCCTTCTTTTAATGCTTTTGTATTCAAATAATATTTGATCTGAAACTAATAATTCTGCCCCTTTAAAAAAAAGCAGTCTTTTTGTTAGTAGAATAGATACTTTATGCTATCAGATTATGCTTAGGTCACAAAAATTTCTAACTCAATCTGAGGCTGTTAGGTTCAGTAGGGAAGTTAAATGTCTTTATATTTTTTCATAACTTTTACATCTATTGTATTTCTGAATATTTTTTCCACTTATGCTTTTTTGCTCATTTTTATTTTTGGTCTCTGGTCAAATATATTATAGCTTTGACTTTATGTCTCTAACAACTTAGAAGGCACGCATCCCATTTTTATTTCTGCTTCGATCTATATTTTTAAAAATAATTACTACCATCATAACTTTTTACTCCCTCTTGAAGATGAGAAACTATAATATGCTTTTATTATTAAAAGGATGATAAACAAACATGGCATGGTAAGTGTCCTGCAAAATTAAATAATATTTTTATCTTTATATATCTTTATTAGTTACACCGATTACATATGGATTGGAACTTTACTACCAATTTGCACATTTATGAAGGTTTCCGATCATACACTTTCCTTTTATGTTCTTTATAAAAACTTATCTAGTTAGCCACACTTATCACTACTTCCATTTTTACTAAATCTGCATTGCAGACTTTAATGCTTTCATTTCTAATCTTTGCCAGTTCCCTTCAAACCGCAATCTGCTTTGGAGGAAGGTCTCTTTTGACATGAGCATCTTTTTTTGTACTTTTTGTGGCTCTTGTACTTGATCCACATTTTCTTGTACTTACTGAAAGTGCAATGAATATACATCCATTAATTTGCTCCAGGTGTGCTTTTCACATGCACTTTTCTTTGTTTTGTTTTATTTTGCATCCTTAGGCAACAAGGACGCCCCCCCCCTTCCCTCCACCACTTGATCGATAAGCTTTTTCCTACTTAAGTCATGATAGGGTAGGTTTTTTATTTGACTCTGTTTATGAACATTAGTTGGGATTCTATCTAAAGCTTGGGTTCACCAACTAAAACTGGGTGTAATCCCTTCATTTCTGTAGACTGATCACATGGGGCTCCCAGAATACCAATCTTAGATCCTAAGTTTGAGGCGATGTGATAGCCATTCTCTGTTTCCGACTTATTGGTGTTGTCATTTCGTGTGATTTTGAGGAACCAAGTTAGCACTTTCTACCGCTTCACTTACCACTTTCACAGACAACTGAAAAACCATTTGCTGATGTCCAGACCCAATATGCCATGGCAGCCTCTTCTGACAACCTCCCACTCCTGACTTCTGTGCTGTTGTTTTCTATAATGCTCCTTGCCTTCTGCTTTCTCGTTCTTCAGACTTAAGCTCCAGAACTACTTCTTCAAGCCAGCCTTCTCCGACTCCCCAGCCCACATCCTGTCCTACTTAACACACTCACTGAACTCAGTTTCCCTTCTCCTCATCTCCACATCACAACCAAAACCACACATCTCAGTGTGATGATCTCATTATCCTTTTACTGCCTAACAGAACTGTTGGCCACACAGCAGGAAGGACTGTGTCCTTTTGCCTATTCCTGTATCTGCTGGGTCTACTGGTTCTGCCAAACTCTCATAGTTTCACTTTTTAAAAGCAATCTATTCTCTTCCACCTTGAAATCCCAATTTACACACTCCATTAAAATCCAATCATAAATCTCATTCATCACAACTACTTCTACTGAAGTCAACCAGAGCTGTACATTTAGCAGAAGTGCTGGCTTGCAGACGTAACAAATTTGCAAGGTAGCAAGAAACACAGAGAAGAAGAAGTACAAATGCCTTTCTTATGTTTTGGTACTGATATCAGACCTACTTCATTTTGCAGTAAATGGTGTAATTGTAATAAAATCTTAAGTCCCCTGGCCAAGTGGATGGATCCCCTTCTGGCCAAGGGGGACCTCCATTCTCACATCAAAAAACCCTTAAAGCTGAGTTGCCAGCCACAAAGACAAGGGGCCCCTAGTTATGCCCTATCCCTTTTGGAGTTGTTCTTTGTAACAATAACTTACCAAATCATTAATAGGCCTAACGCCTTTAACCTGTATGGTTAAGCCACACCTACAGGTCAACAATGTACTTAACAGATCACTTGGGTCTTGGTATCTGTCCAGTCACTTGTCTCTGATTAACAGACTTAAAACACTATAAGCCTTCAGACAGGGCTTCCTTTCTTTACCCAATTACAAATTAAAAGAATCTTTAAAGCCATCTATAACCTGGAAGCTGCACTTTTGAGATGTCTTGCCTTTTCTGGCCAAACCAACATATGCCTTCCATATATGGATTTATGATTTTCCATGTAATTCTTATTTCACTGAAATGTATAAGACCAAACTATAACCCACCAAAGTGAAACCACTTGCTCAAGGCTTCTTAGGCGTGGCTCTACGGGCCAGAGTCACACATATTTGGCTCAAAATAAAATCTCTTTAAATTATTTTACAGGATTTAGGTTCTTTTCCATTGACAGAGGAAACCAGAGAAGGAAGAACTGTGATATTTAGCCACTTTAGTTTTAAAAATCCCATCTATCTTTGTATTTTTTTTTTTTTTTTTTTTTTGAGACAGAGCCTCAAGCTGTCCCCCCTGGGTAGAGTGCCGTGGCATTACAGCTCACAGCAACCTCCAACTCCTGGGCTCAAGCGAGTCTCCTGCCTCTGCCTCCCAAGTAGCTGGGACCACAGGCGCCCACCACAACACCCGGCTATTTTTTGGTTGCAGCCGTCATTGTTGTTTGGCGGGTCCGGGCTGGGGATTCGAACCCTCCACCTTAGGTGTACGTGGCTGGCGCCTTAGCCACTTGAGCTATAGGCGCCGAGCCCCATCTATCTTTTTAAAAGGCAAACCCTGATTTGCATGAAATGGTAAGAACTAGGCTTAAAACACCTATAACTGAAGCATCCTGGCATTTCCCAGGTGTTCCTGAGTGTATGTACCGATGTGAGGGAAGGAGAAAGTGTGCACATTCTGAATTACTTCACAAAGTAGAGATTCTTTGGATATTTCTGCAATGCTACATTACCAACTCCAGTTATCTTTCCAGCTGTGCCTGCCATATGGGTCTATGAATTCCTGCGGAGTGTTGTTAAAACACACCTCCTATCCAGGGGCTAACTGTGACAGTGAAGATTGTGATAATGTGTTAACTTGCAACTAGCTGATGTGAGGGATAGAGGGTGTGTTACAGCTAAAGAAGGAAAGAGGCAAAGAGGGTGTGTTGCAGCTAGAGAAGGAAAGAGCGTCCCTGGCTTGGTACAAAATGGCTGCCCATTGTTTTGTTATCAGCTAGTATGTACCTAAGATGGCATGAAGGTTCTCCCAGTCAGCCTGAGTAAAAGATTATATGTTTCTTTTAGTTCATAGTGTAGACAGAGGTAAGTCTCTCTGTGCAACTATTACACGTCCCATTTGGAATTTTGTATTTTTTCTATATATCTACAAAAGTCAAAATCATTAGTGAATATGGTGGAATCCAATCAGCTTGATTTATTAAGTTTTTCATACATCTTGTTGGTCCTTGATGAATATACAGTCATGTAACTAATTAAATTATTTCCTTTTAAAAAATGTTTAGATTTGGCTCGGCGCCTTGTAGCTCAGCAGCTAGGGCACCAGCTACACACACTGGAGCTGGCTAGTTCGAATCTAGCCCTGGGTCTGCCAAACGACAATGACCACTACAACCAAAAAATAAAAATAGATGGACATTATGGTGGGGCCTGTAATCCCAGCTACTTGGGAGGCTGAGACAAGAGAATCACTTAAGCCCAAGAGTTTGAGGTTGTTGTGAGCTATGACACTACCGCACTCTACCGAGAGTGACAGTGAGACTGTCTCAAAAAAAAAAAAAAGCTTTAGATTTTTTATTTTTTTAAAGTACAATACATATTTATTTTTTAAGTTCCAGGGGATGTCCCAATGTTAGCAAATAGCTCTGTTTCTAATCATTTCCTTTTAAATCAGTATTTGATGTTACACAGATTCAGAAGTTTTAATCCTACCCTTAAATAAAATGCAGCCATCTATTCTTCTGTGTGTGAAAGTCAACTTTACTTTCCCAAATATATAGTTTTTTTTCTGGTTTTCAGTTTGGCCTATTTCAGTTATTTTCTTCCTTAATGTCTAAAGACTAAACTGAGCAAGCTTAAAAAAAAAAATCAGAAAAATTGTCAACTTCTTATTTGTGCCTTGGACTCACAGGATCAGGGTTCTTGACAGCAGTCGATAAATATTCCATTTCTGAGTCTTCAGCTTCTAGGCTGCTAACCAGAGCCTAGTCCCACATTTCCAGGGCTCGGTCAGCGTTTCCTCATTCTGTGTGCTGCACCATTATCCTGCTTAATTCAACGTAACATCATGCTGCACTGACCTGACAAAATACCAGCTCATTGCTGAAAATGGACCCAAAGAACTGCTCATTTCGTTTTCAGCTAGAAAGATGAGATTCATAGGATGTATTTCCAGTAGGCATTAAAACAAGAATGATTCCCCCATATCCTGCAGTGACTGTCCACTGGACTATTTATGAAATGCTCAGCCAGGTTCATGTTGTTGAAAGATCAGTGCTGATGGCTTGTTCTCTTCCGGCTAGCACACCCTGCTGACACGCTTCTGGATACGCAATGTGTTTTTCCCACCTCCAGACTCTTCACATCCCTACCAGCACCTGTGTTCCAACACGGTATCCTCTTTCACTGCTTTCCAGGCCAGGACAGCTCCAAAAGGGAAAGCTCTGCATGCAGTTGAGCTTTGTGGAATGATCACAGTTCGTAGATCAACTGGCTTTGTGGATCAAATCTCACTTTCCAGTGACCATTTCCTTTTCCTACTAATATATTTGGCCCTTACTCCGACTGACCACTGGGCCCACTTCTAAATCTGGAGATAATTGCTTTTTTTATGTTCAAAAAGAAAATGAAGACTTTCCCAACTTGAATTTACATCTTTGTAGCCACAGATACACTTACGTACTACCTGTCATTAAAGTCAGTGCAGAGTAGAGTAACTGTCAGGAGAGAGGCTGGGTAATTGGGACCATCATTAATGAACTAAATATAATCCCTGGTTTCTGCCCAATGAAGAACATGGAAACATTTACACAAAAGCAAACGAGGGAAAGTAGAGATAGAAAAGAATTTCTTGAAATTTATTTCTGCTCTTTTAAAAAACTAAATGATTCTCTTTAGACTACTGAACAAGATATTTAATTAACTGTGTTTATTAAGTAGCTGAGGCCATTTCTAAGTGCTATGGCCTGGGACTTGGTATAGCTCCAGAAACAGCTTAAACATCTTTCTTCCTAGAACCAAAAGCAGAATCAAAGTGCAAGGTATACAGCTCTCACTCTTGGGGAATTCTTCTTAGAAACCGGACCAGCAATTCTCTATACAGGTTAATTTAAGAAATTGAGGGCTCAGCTGTGTAAGGTCTAGAATTTTTCTACAACCAGGGAATGTTTGTTACGTACAGAAACTTACTTTTTTCTACTCCTAAGTGTATAGCTGTTGACATCCAGGCATTCAAAAGTACAGTCATAAAATAGTCCAGTTGTTTTTGAAAGAGTCGACAGGAAAATTCAAAGGTAAAATGCATGTCAGTATCATCACAGAATACACCTCACCAGTTTTTGAGATAACTGACATCAGAAACAGTCGCCTCTCTTCTTGTCGTATCTGGTAGCGGAGGAGTGAGTCTCTCCTGTGGACGTGCCACACCTCAATTCCTCCCTTTTGCTGCCTTTGCTGGTTCTTTCTTTGAGCTAAATGCTCTCACGACTGAGAGAAACGGGGCCTGCCTTTGATGGGGTAAGGACAAACCCTCCCAGTGGCCTATCTTCCTAAACATGAAACACTCCACCACACCACTTGGGTCAGACAGTTTGTAACAAGTAGTCCCTGATCAGTGCAGCTCTTTTTTTTTATCTGCTCAATGGGTAAAAGAGAAGGCTTAATGAACGCAGGAAAGCATCACCTTGCAAACTGTTTCGCATTATTTTATGCTGATTAAACCACTAATGTGCTATAACCTCTTCTGATTGGCAAAGTGGGAAATAGAAAAAGGGAGGAATTGGGTGATTACTTTTCAGATAAAAGAGGCTACGTTCATATCTTTCAAAGGAACATTGTGGAGAGTCAAGAAGCACCAAATAAGACTGCTTTAGGAATAGTTCAAAACTCTTATGAGTGTGTGATTATGTATTAGTTTCACAATAGTATTGAGTACATTAGATGCTTTTTTAAAAAAATCATTCTCGAGATACTTTACTAAGAAGAATGTGTTACAACTCCATCCAGGTAAACACAGATGATGTCAAGTTTCCTAGCAAGGAGGAGGGAGGAGGAGAGAGAAGGGAGGGGTGAGGGGGAGGCCGATGGGTGGGAGGAGAAAGGTCATTTGGGGGGATCTCACCTAATGTGCACAATGCAAGGGTATATTTCAAAATACCTAAGAGTAAACTTTTAATGTCTTACCACAAAAAAAAAGTGAGGTGATGGATATGTTAATCAGTTTGATTTAAGCATTCTACACTGTATATCAAATCACTACATTTTACCCCATAAATGTATACTGTAATGATTTTAATTAAAAATTAAATAAAAAATGAAAAAAGAATATTTAAAAACTGATGTTTGAACAAACTATCCAACCTATCATGAACTAAATCAGGCGTCCTCAAACTACAGCCCATGGGCCACATGTGGCCCGCCGAGGACATTTATCCGGCCTGCCAGGTGTTTTTGCTGCCGCTGCCTGTCCTGCTTAGCAGCTGACTTGTCCTGGGGCCTGCAGTCTGGGACCCTCCAATGGTCTGCGGGACAGTGAACTGGCACCCTGTTTATAAAGTTTGAGGACCCCTGAACTAAATGTTAGCCTTTCCTCAATGAATTGAGACAGATATCTATTTAGGGAAATATATCAATTTCCTCTGCTAAGAAATGAAAATCAGAATGCGTGTTCTGTAGGAATTATAAAGGGCGTTTCACCCAAGTTTGACTGACTCCCAACATTCTTGAAGAATGATACAGGAACAGTATTTCAATGGCACTCCCAGCCAGTATTTTAAACATCATTTTCTAGGGTTCCAAGTCCAGATGACAAGAACCCATATTTTGCCTTATGACAGAACCTTTTCTGAATCATTGATTCCCAATGAGGTCAGCCTTAATTTACTGGACACCTGTGTGTGTTAAATTATTTGCAGGTGATAAGGCATTTCTCAGGGAAGTCACTTCTTAGGCGATGTGAAATGGGCATCAGAGGACCCACATGGTTCAGTGGTGGCCAAGCAACAAAGACTCGGGCTCCTAAGACCTTCATTTATCATTAGTTATTTAAGTTGTTTTAAACATGGGATTTGAGCCCCCTTCCCTCATTGCGCATACACAGAATCAGATAACTGAAGTGGAAAGCCAGGCCTCTCTTCATTCTCATATGCATGTCCAAACATGGTTTCCCCAGGACCAGAAGAGGGTAGTAACATGGGCCATGGTCTTCTTATCAGTTTTCATGTAATGAAGTGATTGTTAATCTTATAACCATTTAGAAATTTCACATTTTGCTTTTTACATTTATTTATTTATTTATTCATTTTTGAGATAGAGTCTCACTCTCACCCTGGGTTGAGTGCTGGGGCATCATAGTTCACAGCAACCTCAAACTCTTGGGCTTAAGCAATCCTCTTGCCTCAGCCTCCTAAGTAGCTAGACTACAGGCACCCTTTACCATGCCCACTAGTTTTAGTAGAGATGGAGTCCCACTTTGCTCAGATGGTCTCCAATCCTGACTGAGCTCAGGCAATCCACCTGCCTCAGCCTTCCAGAGTGCTAGGAATACAGGAGTGAGCCACTGTGCTAGGCCATTTTGCTTAACAACCACATAAAATATGTGGCTTAAGACAACATTCTTTATCTGTTTAAAAAAGAAACCATTCAGCATTATTTCAGCAGTATTTTAAAGGTCTTCCCTCCTCCTAGGCCTACTTTATGCTGCTTCGTCTAAGAAATTAGAACCTGGGCACCTTTTGTACCCACTAAATATAAAATGCAAATATAAAGAATGACATGGGACTTGGCTTGTGAGAAAACTATTGGCAGAGTTATCATTTCTGAGTCTTTAAGAGCAATGTTCAAATGTTAGAAGAATGGCTAAATCAGCATTTTATTTAAGCCACAATGCCAGAGCATCACCAATTTATGTTTCTTTTTTTTTTTTTTGCAGTTTTTGGCCGGGGCTGGGTTTGAACCCGCCACCTCTGGCATATGGGGCGGGCGCCCTACTCCTTTGAGCCACAGGTGCTGCCCACCAATTTATGTTAACAATAGATGGAAATTCTATTTGAATCTCTTGGGAGAAATATATGAAAAACATTTGCCTATTTAAAAGTTGTTATGTGAATGTAAATCAAGAATCATATATCTCTAAAGGCAAGCGGTTTTCTGATTTAACTTTGGTAAGCAAAGGAAAATAATCAAACCAATCCTTATTAATAAAGTCAGGAATGATGGGAAGTTTTAATGGTGCAAATTGCTGCCACATTTGTTGTGACGTTTTACCTTTATGACATATTTGAAAGGTTTACAGGACAGATTCCCATTCCATGCACTGGGCTTAATTCTGTGTGAAGAGTTGAGAGTTACGCTGAGAGCCAAGATATGGGGAAGAAGAGAACCACAAAGGTCAATGAGAGAAAGTAGAGAGAACACAGGCTGGACGGAGAGGGGCTGCTTCCCCAGGAAAGTGGCCAGCTGTTCAGAGTGCAGGGTAACAAATCTAGGCCCTAGTCAGGCTGATGTCAATATCCAAGGGGGTCTGACATGATGGCTCAGTGTCTAGACTTCCCGGCATTAGCAATACTTAGGCTGCAAAGACAGTGTGTTAGAGCTGGAGGTTTGGAGTGGAGTTAAAATGGGATCTAGTGCTTCTTTGGGTGAGAATTGAGGACAAGAGCTAAGTGTCTGAACTATAATGAAATGGGCTGGTATTTGGAGCGAATAGAGAGGCAGCTGAAAATCTAAGGTTACACAGAATTGGTAACTGTGGGAGCCAGTGTGGGGAAGAAGATGGAAAAGAGGGATTAAGTGGGGAGTTAGGGGGAGCTGGCAGCTTGGCTAGAATGTGGATATCTTGAAGATTATTCTGGGCATAGAGGATACTAAATTTTTGTGCAGTAAGATTAGTCCTGGCTCAGTGATCTGTCAGCGTAGTTTGGACTAAGTAAGAAACTGGGTGAGTCTGACCCTGAAGGTGACATCCTGATACTGAAAGCTGAGTAGGTGTGGGACAACAGAGAAGTCAAATGAGGAAACAGGGCTCCAGGAGTTACATAACGGGCCCAAGACCACAGAGTAAGTTAACAGGAGAGCCGGGCCTGGAACACGGGTGTCCCACTTTCACACTTTTACCTCTGTCCTCCATAAATACAGTAGGGTCCAGCTGAAATAACTATACAGTGAGCAGGCATGATTATAATCTGTATGGGCACGTTCAAATTAAATTAAGTTTTTGGAACCCTGGAGAGGTTTGCAAATAGAGAGGCTTTGCTGGGATAAGACTTACTTGATTTTGTAATGCAAGGACACAAGTTTTCCACCCTGGCTGCATAATAAAATTACCTGAGGGGCTTTCGAAAGTATAAATGATGCCAGAAGACCCCTGTTCTCAAGAAATTCAGATTTAATTGACCTGGGGTAGACCCCAAAAAACCACTGGTATAATAGAGAGTACTACACATTCCCACCATGCTCTACTATCTGCAATAAAGGACACAATCCAGGCAACAGTAATTCTTGTTCCTGCACTGATTAGCATGTGCCCTGAAATAATCTCTTTGCTTTGATTTTCTTATCTATGAAACACATGCTTTTACTTCCTGTGGGATTATTGTGAGGATCAAAAGATAGTATAATGTAAACTAACGCCTTATAAACACCATGAAGAACTCTACAGATGTTCTGTT
This sequence comes from Otolemur garnettii, assembly GCF_000181295.1. NCBI lineage: Eukaryota > Metazoa > Chordata > Mammalia > Primates > Galagidae > Otolemur > Otolemur garnettii. The sequence goes on from NW_003852410.1 coordinate 8,753,132, forward strand.
ATAGGTCCCTGGGTCTGATGCCCTGTGAATGGGATTCAACTTCCCTGGGAATGTGTTCTGTGCAAAAGCATCTAATAATGAAAATTCTAGCTAGTGTCTCTAAAATCCCTAATAATAAAAATAATCTCAGAATCAGATGCATTTCTTATCTTTTTTTTTTTTTAATACTCTTAGAAGCCACACTTTCACTAATAACATTGTAGGAAGAGCTGGTTGAATGTAAAATGCTATTTCTAAATATGAATACCAAAGAAAAGCTGGTCTTTTCTTAATTGTTCATTTCCCTGTGTGTAACTACAAAAATATACCAAGTTAAGGGTAAAGCCTTAGGGGTGATTAGATTTTAATTCAAATTCTTTCAAATATAAATTTTTCATAGGGCATGCCCAAACATTCTGCTTGGGTGATATAGAAATGAAAGCACCCCATCACTAAAGGGCTGGACCTGGGCTAGTTTTATATATAATTGAAGGTAATCAAAGTTGACCGAGTCTTAAATCTGGTGCTGCCTCAGAATCAATGAGAGGTTTTTTTAAAAAACAAACAAAAAAAAAAAAACAGTGTTGGGGACCCCACTACAGATTTATGGGGTCAGAGTGTCCTTGAGAAAAGGCTGTGCAAGTGTGGGTTTAAGAAGTCGCCCTGGTGATTCATAAAATGCCTGCCCACTACTGGCCAGGGGTGGGGTGCGTGTGTGAACCAAAGATACAGGTCAGGGCTTCTCAAACTTTCATGAGCAGAGGCTCACTTGGAGATCTTATCAAAATGCAAGCCCTGATTCAGTAGGTCCTAGGTGGGATCTGATGTTCTTCCTTTTAATCAAATTTCCAGGTGACGCTGACATGGCTGGTCCAGGGACCACCCTGTAAGTAACAAGGATCTTAGAGACTCATAGAAAAAGAAGGAATGACACAAAAACCTCCTTGAAGAATGGTTGTTGAGGATTTAATAACCTACCAATTTTAGTATATTACAAGGAAGAATATCAAAGTTCCAGTTTTATTCCTATTTAATGAGAGCTTGGTGAAAGGTCACGAATTCCTGGTGGCAAATGACCCTGGAGTTGGCAGAAAGCAAAATGAATATCCTGGGCTTCAGTAATGTCTGTTTCTATCAGGAGGGACAGCCAGAGTTCATCAGAGTCATTTCTATTTTGGGGTTGTTATTTTTAACATTTCATGGTAAAATCTATGCAGCAACATCACATCTGAATTCTTACATATATCTATATATATATCTATATATATATAGATATAGATATATATGTGAATTCTTGGTGAATATATACACAACAAGAAATGACAAAGACGCTACAAAATAGTGAATGGAAGCGTGCTAGAAATACTGGCTGACTGAAATGCTTTTCAAAACAGATTAATTGCTGCTCATTTCTCTGTTACCCTAAGAAGGTCTGACACTGCACAGCTTTTGAAATAGGACATGCAGCATCCCTTACAATGGATTTCATGCCATTACTCAGTCCCCCACTGATATAATAAAGGCTGACTCATTTCCTTTCCTCGGCATGATCTGTTACAATTGAAACTGGGATACCATATGCTGGGTCTAAAATGCTCAGTATGTCCAGTAGCTCACGGTGATTCTGCCAGCTTTATGGCGATGCACAGCCTGGAAAAGCGGCCAGAGAATCACTGCTGTACAGTTTGCATCAGAGGCTTTTGAGTAATTGGGGAGATTTCACCGGAAACTGTTGTCTCTAACGCCCCAAACTGATGGATGTCTGAGGGGCTCTCGTACAACCTTGAAGCTCTTCTTTGTTGTTTTCTCGAAAATTTCCTCGCCCTGCCTGTCTTGCTCACAGTGCTACTGTGCACACAGTTTCTAATGGGGCCCATAATAAGAATATTTATTTCCTTGTCTTTCACCATCAAGATTGTCAGGAATGTCAGCACAGCTCAAGGAACTGGATCTCAGAGCTGCTGACTGCTGCCAGCAGAGACAAGCACATTTCGGTGGATGTCAACGGGAATTTTTAATATGTTTCTCTGTGGGAAGGGGAAAGGAGTCAGGTGCTTCCCTGTGTAGCAGTGCAGAGTCACTTCATGTGCCCGCTCCCCTAAAGATATCATTATCCCAGAGAGTACCACTGCTTTCTCTTAATGTATCTACAAGATTAATTTTTAGAGCTGCTGCCACGTTACGAAGCTTAATGCTTGAACATAGCCTGCAGAAGAAATGGGCAAAATCTTCCATTTTTATTTTGATCAGATTTTATGTTACTCTGAGTGAACATCACCTGAATCTAAAAATATGTCGACGGGTAAGTGGTTTCCTCACGTAAAAGACAATCTTTCAATGATGCAAATTTACTTGATTTATAAGCTGTGTACCCTTTATTTGGTAATAATTATATGATGATCGGACTGAAAGGGATCTGAGAGATTTCTTTTAATCTCTTCACTTTATAGGTTGGAGGCATAAGGAGTCTAAAGACATTTACCCAATATCAAATAATGATTTGAAACAGAACCAGGACCAGAACTCATACCCTGGCCTTTAATTTCGTGCTTCTGATACTAACTTGAAGGGAACATGAAGTCCAAAAGAATAATCCAATTTTCCACACACAGCCCCCTGAAATCAAACCTAGATTTTCTGCCAGTCTTCAAAAACCAGAAGCCCTAACAATTCCATGTCCTTAATCCGGATGTGGCAGGCAAAGGCACCTGCCTCTTGCGCTCTGCCTTTATTTGCAGTGCACTTGAAGTGCAAGCCTTTTAGCTGTTCTGCTAATTGTGATTTTCTGCTGGAAATGTTGGCTGGAGCATTCAATGAGAAAGAAAAAGTCACAGCTTTTGAATATAGGACAACAACATAAAAGGGGTTTTCTACATTTTAAGAGTGTGCTCCTTTAATCATATATAAAGCCAAATAGAAAAGCCAGGCAAAAACAAGGGGAGTAGATTAAACATTAAACTTCGGCCTGAATTTCCAAGAGTAGAGTTTGTCCATCTTTTCATCACAGACCTTAGAGAGATCCTGATAAATGTTACCACTTATTAAACCTCCACACCGCAGAACTCTCACGGGCTCTTATATTTGCCCTTTAGTCGCCGTCGGTCCTTTCAGCAGACACTGCAAGTTGCCCACACCACAGCTCTCCAGGTTCTCCCCTATTATTTCCAGGACATGATGCATCTGCACAAAATACTTGATTTCTCATGTATTTTGATCACCCCCTTACCCACTGGGGGTGATCAATGAAATGTAGGCCAAGTTCTCAGGCAAAGCAGACTTTCCATAATAAAGATAAACTGAAACAGTGAAAACCTTTTGCCTTTTGCCCTTGTTTCTGCCCCTCTCTTCCTGTTTGGAATACAAACATCATTCCTCAGCCACATCACATGCTAAGGACCTCAGAGAAGGACAGGAGCAAGGCCTGAGTCCTGGAAGACATCTTTGAGAAGCTGTGCTAGCTTTAGACTGCATACCTTTGAGAATCTTACCTGTGAGAAATGTAAATCCTCATCTATTTAAACTAGTGTTTGCTGGGTATTTAGTTATTTGCAATCAAATGGATTCCTAAGTGATCTAGCTGTTTACGAGTTTCCATAAAGTGATCTTGAGTCCCACGGTCAAGGGACTTTAGACCTCTGTCTGATCCTATAATGTTGAGGCTAATAAGAAATACATATTTGGTCTCTTGTTTCTGGCTCAGATCTCCTAAAACCCTTATAATTTCCTGAGTGATACAGGTGAGAGAAGCATCTTTTTTTATTCATAGTAAGTCCCTTTCAAGCATACTTGAGTTTATGCTAATCAAACCCAGGTTGGGGACTAGGTGCTTACAGAAAATTTAGCCCCCACTTCTCCTCCTGTGTCCCCAATCCCTGACCTCTGGGGAGGAGAGAGGGGTTAGAAATTGAGTGCAATTACCAATGGCCAATGAATGGAACCACAGGGTTTGGTGAGCTTCTGGGCTGACGAGCTTATCCATGTGCTGGGAGGGTCTACAGGCAAAGGAACCCCTGTGCTCAGACAGACCTTGCCCTGGAGTAGGCTTTATGTGGCTGTTTCCATGTATTCTTTATGATAAGCTGGTATAGTAAGTGAACTGTTTTCTCTGAGTTCTGGTAGCCATTCTAATAAATTATGGAGTCTGAGGAGGGAATTGTGTGAGCCCCCAATTTATATGCAATTGGTAAGAAGTACAGGAGGTCAAGGGCTAGTGATTGGCATCTGAAGTGGGGGAGGGACTGAGCCCGTACCCTGAAGGTCTGTTAGTGTCAATGCAATGGAATCACTGGACAGCCAGGCGATGTCCAGAGGGTTGAAAAATTGGTTGTTGGTGTGAAAAAACTCATAGAGTTAGTATCAGAAGTGGAGTAGAGATAGTTCACAGATCATTCCCACACCAACACTGATAGGAAATGAAGCAGGACCATTTTTTTCAACCCAACCAGGTTGTAGGTAGTACTGGTTGCTACTTTGCAACAAGCTATGTTGCTTTAGCAAGTCACAGGATTCTGATCTTGATTGACTCCAGGTGTCTTTCCCCTTGTGCCAGGACACAGTAGTGCCCTGGATCATCTGCGCAATCTGAAATTTTCCTACGCTCATTTTAAGAGGCATTCACAGTGGTTCTTCTCCTATATGGAGGGACTTTGGGAACCCCTATAAATGATACTGTCCACTCAGCTGTTGTCAAGAGGGAGCACATTCAAGGAGGAAACACAGCAGTCAGTATAGAATGCACGTGAGAGCATGTATACACACCTCCAGAATGAGGGGGCGGGCCGCACAGGAGTACCATTCCCTGACCTCGACGGACAGACACCGTGCTTCTTGTTCTTGTTTTAAAGTTTTCAAGATCTGTTGGGAGAAATAAAGTAAAACGTAATTAAACTTTAAAGTCTATAATACCTTGGGAAAGTATCACTATTTCAAGAGAAGAGTTCTGCTGCTGCACACAGCCTTGGTAGCACCTATACCCGGGAAATTCAGTTTAGCTTCCTATCACATGATACTGTGACATGCTCCTTGATTCTATAGCTGTTTTGTTCACTGAAAGAGCCACTTGCCACATGTGCCTATTTAGATTTAAAATAATTAACATATTGACAAAAATTTTTTTCCTTGGGGCCCTGGTGTTTTATGTGGTGAAGATAGGTCAAGAGACCTGTGAGATATATACGCTTCACGAGGCCCCAGGCTCAAAGCAAGAGTAAATTAAATTCAACTCACATTCAGTTAAAGTGTTAAAAATGAATATAATTTATAATTCAGTTCCTCAGACATACTAGTCACATGCCAAGTGTTCAACAGCCACACTCCATCAGGGCTCACCACATTGGATAGCACAGATAAGAACATTCCAGAAAATTCTATTGGATAGGGCAGGTATAGTAGAAGAATCAGAAGTTTAAAGCCTCTCTGTAATTTAATACCATTATCAGGAAGAAAATCCATATTTTCTGATAATTCTGTTCACTTCACAAACCATTCTATTATCTGTAATTATACTTTTCTCTCAATATATACCCAGTATATGACTCCCTCTCCTTTTTTTTTTTGAGACAGAATCTCACTGTCACCCTCAGTAGAGTGCTGTGGCATCATAGCTCATAGCAACCTCAGACTCTTGGGCTTAAGTGATTCTCTTGCCTTAGCCTCCCAAGTAGCTGTGACTACAGGCACCTGCCAGAAAGCCCGGCTATTTTGTTGTTGTTGTTGTTGTAGCTGTCATTGTTGTTTAGCAGACCCGGCAGGGTTCAAACCCACCAGCCCCAGTGTATGTGGCCAGTGCCCTAACCATTGAGCATGGGTGCTGAGCCATGACACTCATGCACCACTATATAAAGTATATTAGTAGGCATATGTGTATATACGGGCATGTTATTTTAATGTTCTTATGTATTTTTAAATTAGAAGGGACTATTCATGGTTCTTTTTGGAAGTAAGTTTTATTCACTTAAGGAGGTCAAGTCTGGTGAGAGAGATAAGACATTTATAAACCCAAAGATCATAGTTTGAGTCAGTAAGTAAGCAGTTGCAAATAAAAATGAGTTAATATAAGAAATACGTCTAATAAAGTGAGACATTTTATTGTTCAAAAAATATCTTTCCTGCTACCCTCCCAACTGTAAATCCTCTCACGAAGGCGAGTGTTAAGTGCTACTTCACTTTTTGTTGTTTACAGTATTTCATTTAATAACCTCTTATCAGATTTGGGGGCTATTCCAATTCAAGTGTGTCATGCAGGGTTGCAAGCCATTTGGCTGTGCACACTGGAGCACAGTAATCTTCACTGACAACTCCTCCATGCTGGCCACTTTGGGGGTTGATGATGATTATCTCATATGAGCTCAACAATCAACAAGGCTGCAGTTATAGATGGGAACGTTTCTGCACTCAGGCATAGCTTTAAAGAGAACTCAGAATCATGAAAAATTATGTATATACATGTCTTAATTACCAGATTATTCTGGAATTAGAAAAAATTTAAGTTTATGCATTGTTGTCTTCATCTCTTATGTACTTGTCAAAATTCCAGTAAGTACCATTTGATTGTCAGCTCAGGATGCAAGCTTTGTGAGAACACAGCTTCTGCCCTGTAGGGACTCAAGAGTTTAGCAGGCAGGTCTGACACATAACACCTAATCACGACAACCTGGAGACTGCTAGCAGGGAGGTGTGAGAAGGGCACACGAAGGACACACACATACTCAGCACAAAACAAATCAATGCTATAATTTGAGTTACATTTGTGATGTAATAGACTTCTTTTTGTTCAATGAGCACCAGGTGACTATGGTATTTTTCCCTTTAAGGATACAATCTTGAGATTTCTTCAAAAGAAATTAAAACACAGATTTTAAAAAGTTTATTATGGAATTAATGTTATAAATTAAGCCATGACCCCTAAATCAGTCTCAATTGTCACTTCTACCTAGCGGTTCTTAAAGACTTAGATGACGCTTAGAGTAAGTCATCTATGTTTCTGTACAGATTTCTCATTCAATTTTCAGAGTTTCATGAAAAATTAAGAGCTGATAGATAATAGAGATCAGGGCTCATCTAGGCAAAGACGATCGGCATTTCTGACTAGAAAAATAGTATTAAGAAATGAGAAAGAAAATGAGAAATGCAATGAATTTTAACTGTCCTTTCTGAGCTTATAAAACTGGATTACTGTTCCTTTTTAGTTTATGTATTCATTCCATTCTATAAGATTTGGGCATTCAGAGTATATCACATTACTCTGGTACTTGAGAAGAATAAAATATTTAGAAATCCTTCTTAATAGTGAATTGACATAGATTCCCCCATGGCAAACCCTACTTACATAATGAATGAAAATACTCTAGTTAAGTAGACCTGAGTTTGAAAACCATCTCTGCCAGGTATTAGCTCTGTTGACCTTGGACAAGTCTGAATTTTCTCATAAATAATATGAAAATAAATGTGCTTTGTTTTAAAATGATAACGTGCAAAGATTAAATGAGATAATCTTTGAAAAGCCCCGAGGGCAAGTACACGACCTTTCTTGCTCCAAGGTTGGCACTCAGTATGAGTTTGTTTTGTCCACCAGACAATACTGTGATCCAGGGGCGGATCACACTCCACCCATTCCATTTAAGGAAGGGTTCCAAATAGCAAACACACACTGGCTGAGCTCAGATGCTAATCAAAAGACATGATGTTTATGTGCATATTCAGGGGAAGATTACATGTCCAAAATCAGCCTTTTCAAATTAACTATCTATCCAGATCCTAATTGCTAGCAACATGGTAATTTTCAACTCAAAGAACTTTGTGTGTGAATGGGTATTTTTTGACGCTTGTATACTCATGACTAAGTCTTTGCCAGCGACATTCCCCCATACATTATTTTATTTAGAATCATTTTCTCTCCAAAGCCTTGGTACTGGGTAATGATCAGTGGCAGCAGGAATTCTGAAATAATTAGAATACATTATAGATAATGCTCTATCACCATGACCATCACGCTAATAGCAACAATAGAAGCTACCTGCAAAATGTATTGAGGTCACATCATGTGCCAAGCGTTTTTCTTATAAGATTAATTTAATTCTGTGATAGTTTAAATGCCCAGTTTATAGGTCATATAACTGAATGAAGCTCAGAGAGGTTCTTCACCCACCCAGGAAGTAGCCAGAACAAGGATAAAAACTTATTTTTTGTCTCTTTCCAAGGTCCCTGCTCTGAAGAAGCAAAATCTATGGCTTCCCCACTGATTTAGTTAAGCCAGTGAAAAAGAGCATTCACACCAGTGAACTTGACATCTCAGAGACAACAAGAAGAAAACATTCATTTAAACGAGCTTTCCACTCGGTGAATATGTAAGGAAATCCACATTTCAGTGCCCAATCCAATGGGTTAGTACATTGGTTCCAAATTGTTTATTCTTTTGCTTTTCTTTGTGGATGAGCACTTGATGTGGGGATTTTAAACATTAGGTGCAAAGGATAAAGTTGAACAAAAAGAAAATAATCAGATACAACTCTATTAAAAAGTAGGATTGCTGCCTTGTTATAAAGACACGTACATAATTCCACTTGGGTTGTAGTCCCGTTAGCTTATGCAGTTGGTTACAAAAGATATGGTTGAATAAATGATATACGTATAATGAGAAATTAATGTCTATCTACTATGCTCTCTCAAAACAGCTTGTTTTTCTAGTGCTGTATATGGCCCCCCATATTAACATGTGACATGTAGGCTTAAAAAAATAAATAGCTCTAGTTTTCCATTCGTCAGAATTTTACGTAACTTTTTACCTAAAGTCACGTGCCAATGAACGCACAATTTTGTGGCAGATGTGTTTTTTTTTTTTTTAATTGAATGGTAACTGTGTACATTGATGCACTTTGGGGGTACAGTGTGGTGTTTTCATACACAATCCAAGACACTTCCGTCAAACTGGTTAACATAGCCTTCATGTAGCAGATGTGTTTTAATATTTTATTTTTCCATGAAAACAACTATCTTTTTTCTCCACAGGAATGTACTATCTGCATTTTAGTTTTAAATGAGATTGGAAAATACGTGACGGTAGGTGGAGTGTGTTATCTCACTGAGCACAGAGGAAGTGATTTAGCTGTTAAATTTCTGGAGAAATGAAACCATACAGAAGTCTTAAAGTTACAATATGCTATCAATAATAGAAAGATTTAATACAGGGACGTACTTGGAATTCAGGCCACAAAGTAAATCAGAAAATAAGGGGGGGAAATGTCCACATATTTCTTGTTTGGGAAGTTTTTTAAAAGTTTGGAGCTGCAGAAGAAGTGGCCATAAATATCTGAGTGTGTCTAGAGAAAAGTAAATCAAGAGGACCGAAGATCTTTCCTGATATGTAATGACAGTAAATAAGAAAGAGTAATTTATTTATGCCATTATTAAGGGAGTAGTTATTACATGTAGGGAGAAGAAGAGACAAAACTATTAACAGGTTGGGATCACTCAGAGGCAGACATAAAAAATTTAGTTTTAAGATGCCCAGGAAAAGGCTGGATGTGGTGGCTCACGCCTGTAATCCCAGCACTTTGGGAGGCCAAGGAAAGATGACTGCGTTGGGTCAGGAGTTTGAGACCAGCCTCAACAAGTGTGAAGCCCCATTTCTAAAAAAAATAAAATAGGAAAATTAGCTGGCCATGATGGTACAAGCCTGTAGTCGTTGCTACGTAGGAGGCTGAGGCTGGAGGATGGCTTCAGTCCAGGAGTTTGAGGTTGCAGTGAGCTATGATGATGCCAGTGCACTCCAGCTAGGGTGACAGAGTGAGAACCTGTCTCTAGATAAATAGCCAGGAAAGGTTAATGAGATAATAACACATAATGTAGTTTGTTTAGAATTCACAGAGAGAAGAAAGAAAAGGGGAATTGATACAGTAAGCCATGTGTGGCATGCATGCACTCTTTAAAGGACATGAAAAAATACCAGTTCACATTTTTCCTGAGTTGTGTAGACCAGGGTTCTATTAACTCTCACAGGGTGGCCTCAGAAAAGAAATTGTCAGCACCTGTTTCCTTTGTTATTGCTTCTTCCAATTTTGAAAGAAGCAATCAATAAGGAGATCAATATCAACTTGGAAAAATGGTCAAGTGATACATTTGTTACGAATATGATTTCCATAATGATGATTGCACCATTTATAAAAAGAAAGATGTATTTTTGGTGAGCAACTCCGAGAACCCGTTAGCACGCAACATATTTAAAATTACGTCTTGACTCTCTGCCACTTACAGACTCTCTGCTACTTGCTCCCTGAGTTTGTGTGTGTGTCTACATCAACGTACATTTATATAGTTTCTTGGACTCTACAGACCCATACTGAAAATAAATCTAAATTTACAAAACTTTATGAGCTGCAAAGCCATATTTTTGACATTCTTTCCACTCAGGGAGAAAGAAGAAACCATTAGTGAGACTGGCCTGGCTGACTGGATCTCCCTGTGAGACAGTACATAGCAGGAGGAAGAATCACATAGTGGTTTAACACACTGGCTTTGGAATCAGGAGGATCTGAGTACAAACTTGGCACTCTTATTCGCAAGCTGTACGGGGCAGGCTGAGTTACTTAATCTCCTTGAACTTCAGTTTCTTCTTCTCTAATGTGAGGACAATAATTACTATCTCATGGGGCTTTCTGAAGATAAAGACTATGCATCTAAAGGATTTAACATGCCGCGTGGTCCAGAGTCAGTAATCTATAAACCTTAGCACTATCATTATCATTTCTGAACATCCAAGGTAAGTCTATAAAAAGTAGCTTCGCTGGGAGAAAGCCATGGAGAGCAAACTTCCACTAGAAAAAGTAATATTAGAGCAGCCAAGTCAGTCCTATTGGGGCACCTCCCCCCCAAAATACTGATAAGTCTTAAACTACATCATCTTCTGCTAACCTAATTATGTTTTCAAGTCTATACTGGTGTTGATGTGAGTCAGATATCTTATTCTTTGCAGTGTATGTACTGTATTCTTTATAAGACTTACAATTAAGTCACACACACACAAAGCCTGGATCCAGATAATTCTCCTTAAGAACTTCTTATGTTGTTATGGTCTGAGAGAGTTTGTGTTTCTTTTTAAGGTAAGGGTGAAAAATATGACTTTCATGAAACAGATTGTTATTTGTTTTCCTGTTGTAAAGGAAGCAAAAATATGTGATTTTACAGAGAAATAAAAGTTAAGCATTATATTATATTACTTACTGATTATATGTATTTACCCACGAAGCATAAACTTTTATGAGTTTATACTTATACCAAATGGAAGTAAGATGGATAGAAATGGAAATTTCGAGATGTCCATGTATATTAGATGATAATGTTAAAATGTGGATAGATGTGCATGTCCACATCTTGCCCTTCCTTACCTTATTCATTCTTCCTTTTTTAAATCTAATATTCAGCAAAAAGTTTTTTAGCTCCTTTTTGGTGCAAAGTAGTGGTGTTAGCCATTTTCTTTTGTCAACAACTAAGTAAAAGAAAACAGAACATGCCTATGGCTGTTCCAAGAACCGAACTTTCATTGCTCCAATTTGTGGGCAGTCTGAAGAAAGGGGCCGAAATCTCATGCTAAGCCACTGGATTGACACTGAAGAGAAAAAGTGAATCTCTTTCCTGGAGATCTTTGTATAGATAACAAAAGGTCTCATTAATATTCCTGAGTTAATGTGCATTCAGTGTACAGATGACCCCCAATAAATGGCTTATGATCTTGTTCTTTCATAGCCCCTTCACGCTGCTGCCACAAACACCACTATGAAATCTTGGTGCACCAATTTCAAAGCAAAGGTTAAGGCTCAGTCAATGTTCTCCCAGGCGATGAGTCCAGCTCTCAACACTGTTCTTGTTCTACCTCCGAACGTTTTTCTCACTCTGTTTGCTCATACCAAATGCAACACTACACTTTAAATGTCGCTTTGAAATGACAGAAGTACCATTTTAAACTATGAGCGTCTCCCAAAGGTATTACCTTGCTATCAGTCATTGACAGTGAAAAGCAAATCAATTCGATCATATTTCTTCCACTTCACAAGTAAGAGCAGTGAGGATTCTTTGAAGATAACTTCTGAATAACCCAAAAAAGAAACAAAGAAAAATTTCACCTATGAAGTAAAGGGAAAGTAGGGCTGAGAAAGTTCAAGAAGGAATTAAGACTTGAAAAAAAATAGGACAAGGAAAGATATGTGGACATCTCTAAAGATAAATTTGCCCAGTGTCAGCAAACCTGTATTTAGTAAAATAAGAGGTTACTCTCTTCTTTTTTTTCTCACACTACATTAGTACACCAATTTTTATTTCCAAGGGAAAAAAAAAAAACTATAGGAGAACTAAAAATAGTATAATCAATATTGGATTTTAAGAGGGCTTCTATGGGCTACATTGGCAATTTAACCATTTTTATAAATATCACCTATTTGGGAACATGTTAAGGCCAACCCCAACTAGCTTACTAAAAGAACACAATCTCTCACTTTCTATGTATTTATTAATTTAATCCTCACCACAACTCTATTACTAACCCCATTTAACAGAAAGAAAAATCAATATCCAAGACCACAGAAAGCGCTTAGATTAGAATCTAGATCTTCCTGACCAAGAAGTCCACACATAGAGAGCATCTATTCCACAATGAATTAAATAACAGGAGTGAAACCATACTTATTTGTGTGAGTGACCATTGGAGACTCTCAGCCTTCTTCACCCCTCAACTATTATTTTCTTGACTTCATAAGAAAATAAAGGTTGCTCTGCTGCCCTTTCCTCTGTAAGTTTCGACTTTCTTGATGGCTATTTTTCTCACTTTAGTTCTTTCCTTTTCTTTTCTTTGAAATACCCTATTTTATCTAGACCTTGCTGCTATTTAAGAAGCCAAAGAACAACTCAATTTAAAATGTTTGAGTTTCCCCGTGTGTTCCACAAAAAAGTGCACCTATCAAACTCATGAGGTTACTGCAATTAGTGAGATATGGCATCGTTAATAATGTTGTTCTCCTTTGGAGACGGTGCCCTAACATACAAGCTATTATTACCAGCATTTTTCTCTACGGGAGCTCATCTCTTTTCGCATATCATCCTGATTCAGGAGTGTTAATGGTTAGGCAGCTGCATTCTCTATCTTTGGTTTCATACTTACACAACACAAAGAGAAACAAAGGTTTCCGAAAAGCATTTAGCCTAGTAAATTTCAGAATAAAACATGGAGTCTATATATGACCTGCAAAGGCCCTCTGAGATCTAACCCTCACCTACGTCCCCAGCCTTATTCCCTGATACTCTCCACTTATTTATACTGTAATAAAAGTATATTTTGCTTTCTATTCTTCGAACACCTTAAGGTTAACCCCGTCTCAGGACCCCTGTATGTTCTGTTCCTCTGTTTAGGAGCACTACCAGACTCCCACCCTTTCTTAAAATGAAAGCTCAGAGATACAATAAGATTGGAATGCGGTCAGCATATGAAGCACAGTCAGTGTTTGGCAAATACACATTCCTACCCACCCACTTGCCCCTGGCCCAGGGAATGTCTGAAGATGATGAAAACATGAACCAGCACCATGCAAATTGCATGGCTCTATTATGTGTGATTGGACTGTTACCAGCTAGTCTGTGATATATCATGCAATTATCTGCTCTTTATCTAGTGTGAGAAGTCTATAACCAATAGGTTTATGATTACTAAAGTTTTGACAGAAAGAAACATGATTCTTAGTTTTGAGTTTTTATTTCATAGGCTTTTCTTTCCCCTCCCCTGAAAATTAAAATCAGCAAGTTATAATTCATCGTGCCAGTCTTCTGAATAAATTGGCAACCTTAGAAGGAGAATCAGATACATTCTAGTAGCTCTAGAATGATTATTCTCGGTAGAAAATGCCTACAAGTTCTGTATCAAGAGGCCATCCTAAAATCATGATCTATAGAAAAAACCTCGGAACACATATTACTAAGTGGAGATATAAGATCAAATCTTTGACTACAAATTCATCAGCCATACAATGGGACGTGAAAAACCGGCTTCAAAGTGAAAGAAATCTCTTCATCTTGAACTTTTTCATTCCATTTCTTTTCTTTTGTTAACCTTGTGGGGATATAAACCTGGGCAGTGAACTGACTACCAAATTTACCCAGCACTTGATGGCAGTAGATACAGTTTCTCAGGGAAGAGGGGCAGTTTCTCATGCTGGTTATAAGTGAAACTAGACCTATGCTCATGTAGATCTTGTTTCTTTTAATTCTATCTAGAAAAGAAGGTTGGGAGAAAACTGCACTGATCTTTACTTTGACAGGAATGGCAGAGTCAGTACTTCTGACCCTCTTGTTCCACAGAAAAGTTTTGCTGTAAAAGCAAACAGTAGATTCCTCACTGTGTACTCAGTTTGGGGGTTTCGAAGTAATGAAAGATGGATTGGTGACTCATACAAAATAATGCCAGTCATGCTCAGCTTCATTGCTGCAAAGAAACTGGACATGCTTTGCCATACAGCCAATTTCGGGGAAATCAAACATGTAGAAATATAACAGGTTTATTTAACTGCTGCTCTTCCCCTTTCCTTCCTCTCCTTTGAGGATAAAACATTTCTTGGGGTACTAGATGCTGAATCGGTTTGCTGGCTAAAGAAAATTAAGGGCATAAAAAAAAGTTCTGTATATAAATGAAATTCCCAGATGAGGAGCAGCTGTTATTTACGTTGAATTTAAGTTGCTTCGGCAACTTCAACCATATATTTTTATCTCATTTAATTACAGTTTTGAAAATAAAACCATCATCAAATATGCATGCAAGCTATGTGTTTATTCATCGTCTATTTAGATTTTGCTACGGGTGCTATTTCCCCGTTCTCATTTTCACAAAGGGGAGTGAGAGATAAGGCTGCAGCGTGTTAAACCTGCCACTTTTGAGAGGCGCCCCTTTCTCTTAAATGCACTTTATAATGGATGAGAGGTGATAAAGATTCATTCAGTAACTGCACTGTGCCTGCCGTCAGCACCTATCAGCCACTGTTTTAGGCACTGGGGAGACATCATGGACAAGAGAAAACAAAAATAAAACTTTCTTCTCAAAGAGCTTCATATGGCTAAAACAGACAATGAAATAAATAAACCCCATGTTGGGTCTCTGATGGGAATATGTACCAGGAAAATAGGATAGGGGGACGCTGGTATGAAACCCTTAAAAGAGAAAGCAATATAAAAGTAGACCCTTTTGACTTTTCATCGTACTACGTGTGGGAGGATAGATCACTCTCCCCCTGCCAACTCAGCTCTCACCCCCAATGCAGGCTGCCGAGAAGGTCACAGGTAGTGCCAAGTGACACAGCAGTCTCAATTTAGTTTTGTACCTTCTTATTTATAACAGACGTGGAAGTCATCTCGGTTCATGTAACACCCGAGGAAACTAATAAATAAGCATTTTCACCTTACATTTAAAAGTTTAAAACAGTTCCCTGGCAAAAAAACAAAACAAAACAAAACAAAACACCAAACTTCTAATCCACTCAAGAATTGGAAGAAACAACAGCAGAGATATGTGAAACACACTCTGATTTCCTAACAGAAGACAGTTACCAAGATCTGTGTTGTGGATCGTCTGTGTCCACATCGGATAAAGTCACCATTTGCTGCCTCAGAAGTCCAATAAGTCCAGAGAATTTCAGTGTAGGGATGATCTACCATTCTTTTCTTTATTGGGACCTCCCTCCTTTGACCTCGTTGTTTGCATTTATTTATTTATAGACAGGGTATCCGTCTGTCATACATGGTGGTCTCATCATACCTCACTGCAACTTCCAGCTCCTGGGTTCAAGCTATCCTCCCATCTCAGCCTTCTCAGTAGCTGGGACTACAGGTGCACACCATTACGACCAGCTAATTTTTCTATTTTTTGTAAAGATGGAGACTTGCTATTGCCTAGGCTAATCTTGAACTCCTAGCTTCAAAGTGATCCTCTGGCCTCAGCCTCCCAAAGTGCTGGGACTATAGGTGGGAGGCACCCTGCTCCTCATTCTTAGATATGATTTGTGATGCTATGTCTGGTTGATGCTGTGGGGCTATGAAGATGAATCTACAGGGTTCCTGACCTTGATAATGTAGATATGACAGGCACAAAAACTCCCCTGCGAAGCATAAAGAATGTAACAAATGCTATAGAGTATTGGAAAGGATGTGTTGTGGGAGCTGAAATTCTGCAGTCTTTGCTGGAGGGTGGATACTTAGCAATATTCCATTTGCACAGAAGAGGGACCCACAGGGATGAGGAATAAGAGGCTAGAGTTTTGATTTTAGCGTGTGGGGTAAAAGCTGGCCATTTTGTCCTCCTTCGACATCCCTGACCTGGTTTCTCCCCACCCCCACCTCAGCCCTGCCCTTTGTCACCTTGTTTCTACTGCGGGTCAGCCCACACTGACAGGGCCAGACATGGCCTCACCTCACCGCAATGGTGACTGGATTCTTACAGGAGCTTTGGCATCAAGCAAGTCAATAAGAGTTACTCAAAAGTATGAGGCCAGCTCATACCCAGCTACAAACTTCATCTTGCATGTAGAAGCTCTGGCCCATCATCTGCTGCTCACTTTCCCTTTTGGTGTCACTGAGTTTTTGTCAGTTTCCGGCTGCAGTTCCACCGCAGCTCCCACTGTTCTTCTGCAACAAGAACCTTTATAGCTACAACTTCAGGGGCATCCAAACTGACACAGACCTCTTTAAGGACTGTCGATGGAGTCACAGTTAACAGGATGCTACATGGCACAACAAGTGATCAGCACGTTTAAAAATGTCCCCAGGATAGCCTGGCAGGGTGGCACATACTTACAATCCCAGCTATTTGGAAGGCTGAGGCAGGAGGATCACTAGAGCCCAAGAGTTCAGTACCAGCCTGGGCAACATAGTGAGACCCTTTTTAAAAAAAAAGGCTCTAAATATGCGTATGTACTTGGGTGAGCCAGTGAAGATATTATGGATCTCTGATGAGGAATCTTGGTACTAAAGTGATTACGCACAATGTTCGCACCACCTGCTTAGCTGGAAGTTGGGTAGCTAATCTACCCACTCCTTGGTTGCAGTAATATTCAGATCTAAGATTTATTGACTGTTTACCATGTGTCAGGCCCTGTTCTAAGTGTTTTTCATATATTAACAATATTTGGGATTTAGTCTTAATGATTCCATAAGGTGGGTACTTTTATATATGAGAAAACTAAGGCCAGAAAAGTAAAATAATTTGCGGGAGTTCACATTAGTTATAAAGGGTGATGCCAGCATTCTTACCCAGACTGTCTGGCTCCAGATAACCTGATACTTTTCTTCATCTTTAATTATTTTTCATTGGGAAACATATTAAGCACACAAAAGGAAATTGATAATTATTATTTAGAGCTTAAAGAATAATAAAATGCACACTTGTGATCCTAACACCCAGTGTGATAAATGGAATACTGCCAAGAATATTCAATACCCCTGTGTAGTCATCTGTGATTGCAACTAGTCCTGATTGCAACGATCACAGACAGTCCTGATCGTTTTGTTTATTGTTATGTTTGTTCCTATGGTCATACACACACACACACACACACGATCATATGACATGAGCTGGTATTTTCAGAATGATGAAATAGAAATGGCTCATAAACACATCCACTATATGGTATACACAATGTATTGTTTAGTTTTAATTTGCAAGTTTATAAAAATGTATTTGTACTAAGGCTTGCTATTTTTGCTTCACATTTTTCCTTTAAGATTCAACCTTGATGGGTGAGTGTACCTGTGGTTTATACTTTGTAGGAATTTGCCACAGTAAATCCTCTCCACTCTCCACTGACAGGTTTTTCCTCCTACTTATTCACCATTAGAAACTAACTTGGTATAGAAGATATGTTTCCTGGGTACATTTTCAAGTTTCTCTGGTCTAGACTATGTATATCTAAGAGTATAAAATATAAGTTTAGGTTTTCAAGTTTGTAAGAGATTTACACAATCTGTTTTCTGAAGCAGATGGGAAATTTTTCAGTATTCTCAACCTAAATGAGAATTCCTGTTGTTCCTCACCAAAATTTAGCATTTTAACTTCTGCTAATCTGGTATATAAAATAGTAATTCTAGTTTGCACATCATTAGTTACTAATAAAGTTTTTTTTTTGTAGAGACAGAGTCTCACTTTGTCACCCTCAGTAGGTGCCGTGGCATCTCACACAGCTCACAGCAACCTCCAACTCCTGGGCTTAGGCAATTCCTTGCCTCAGCCTCCCAAGTAGCTGGAACTACAGGTGCCCGCCATAATGCCCAGCTATTTTTTTTTGTTGTTGCAGTTTGGCCGGGGCCGGGTTTGAACCTGCCACCCTTGGTATATGGGGCCGGCGCCCTACCCACTGAGCCACAGGCACCACCCCCTAATAAAGTTGTATTTTCCTATGTCTATGGGCCACTCATATGTCATCATTCTGAAAATGCCGGTGTATTTCATTTACCCAGTCAGCTGGGATTTCTATCTTTTTCTTTCTGACTCATTGGAGTTCTTTATACATTTGAGACCCATTCCTTGCCAGTTACACTTTTCTCCTAGCATATAACTGTCTTTGTCACTTTTTTCTGGCATTTTTTGATAAATGGAAGGAAATCTTGTGAATTTATCAATGTTTATGGCTAATATTCTTAGTTTCTTATTTTAAAAAAAATTATCTTTATCTCAAAGTCACAAAGATATTCTCCTAATTTTTTTTTTCCCAAAGGTATTAAAGTTTGGTTGTTCTCGTTTAAGTCGAGGAAGAAGATTGCTCACGCCCAAAAGTTTGGGTTGCTGTACCTAAACTCATTTACTTCACTGTACTATTGAGTTTCTGCAGCCACGTCTCATCACTGGCAGTGGGTTCGTTCTATAAAGTTGCCGCAAACTCTGAATTAGTGGCCACTAAACCATCGCTCCTGGGGAAATACAGGGTTGGGTTTCTTTGAGTTTCTGATCACGTTTTCATCAACCAATCAATACATAACTTTGCTTTATTTGTGTTTCTGTTTGAAGACACCTTATTTAATATATAATGTTGATTCAATAACATTGAACTCACAGCCAACAGCACTATAGTTTGTACCTGGACAAAGCTTATCTAACACATGTACTTTCTCGGTAAGGCACAGCTTTCTTGTGTTTAAAACATTAGACATCAACTTTAGTTTGGTATTTCAAACAGCGAAATCACCAACAAAAAAAGCACAAAAAATGCAAAAAACATGCCACTAATTAGACAGCAGAAAGAATACTAGTTTATAGGATGAGAGCTGCAACCAGAAGGCAGAATGTCACCTTATTTAACCTCAACAGGGAAGTATCAAGTGACTTGACTATGAATGACCACAAAGACTCCAACAATATTGATTTGGGGGTTACTCACAAATTTCAGGGGATCCGGCACAGGAATGGAAGGGTACTTTATAGGGACTCAGTAAATGTCATTGTTAAATATATTCTTTTAGGCCATGATTCAGGTAAAATGATGATTATGAAGAAGATGATCATGATAATAATAGTAATAATTTAATAAAACAATAGTGGCAAGAATAAATTTAGAAGTAGTGGTAATAAATATAGTAGCAGAAACCAGACCAATGACGATGTTTCCTTAATTAGAGGGCTTATATTTTACATTTTTTCTCCTTTTTGAACACTTTTTTTTTCTTCAAGTGACTCATTGAGTGATAAGCTTATCGTTTTTGAGACAGGGTCTAGTTCCGTTGCCAGGGATGGAGTGCAGTGGCATCGGCACAGCTCACTACAACCTCAAACTCCTAGGCTCAAGTGACCCTCCCATCTCAGTCTCCCAAAGTGCTAAGCTTTTACATAAATGAACCACGATGCCTGCCCAATAGTGCATATTTTTAACAAGTTAAAGAAATTCCCAACAGTTTTTCTCGTAATAACCCATCTGATTATGAAAACAGCCTTGTGAAGTAGACATGGACAGCATTAAGTATGAACTTTAATGTGTAGATGGTATTTGAAATTCAGAAAAGTTAAGAGATTGGCTCAGAGTTAAACCACTAATGGGAAAAATCTAGTACTTCTTTCAGCAGAGCACTTCTTTCAGCGGAGATCCCAAGCTCCTTTAGAGCAAGGATGCCAACTCCTATTTCCTTTTTTTATTTTTTAAGACACAGTCTCACTCTTTCACTCTGGGTAGAGTGCCATGGCATCACCATAGCTCACAGCAACTTAAACTTTTGGGCATGAGCAATCTTCTTGCCTCAGCTTCCCCAATAGCTAGGACTACAGGCACCTGCCACAATGCCCAGCTAGTTTTTCTGTTTTTAGTAGAGACAGAGTCTCACTCTTGCTCAGGCTGATCTGGAACTTCCTGAGCTCAAGGGATCCACCCACCTCAGCCTCCCGGAGTGCTAGGATTATAGGCGTGAGCCACCATGCCTGGCCTGATCTCATATTTCTTTGGGTCCCCAAATCTGTCTTAATGTTTTGATGGGGGGAATGGTCCATGGAATTTTAGTCTTCACCATGAAGATGATGTAAGGGCTGCTATACTGGATTGAAGAGCAGAAACATGGGCTTTTAAAATAGGGACCTACATTTTTATAAGGCACTGTTTTTATTCCCCTGAAGAAAAACTTCACTATTTTACAAAAATTCATAAATAGGAAAGAAAAATTATCTTGTGAAATTGACATACCATGCCCAGAGTGACAGGGGAGGCTGTGAAGATTCAACAACTTGGTTCAGCTGTGTTATTAATACCGCTCCTCCCGATTAGTGTTAATTGGAATATCTTAATTGATGCAATGTTTTACTGCCTTCACAGCTGGAGTGAGCTCAAGTGGAGAGAACAATTTTTCAATAATAAAGGCTAACAAAAACTGGCCTGATCTTACTAAGTTTTGTTTGTGCATACTGTGACAAACAGACACCACAGAGTCCCCGAACTAGAAAATGGTATAAAAACCATATTCAGTCATTTAACTCTCTCAACAGAGGTTGACAGACTGCTTTATACAGTCTAGATCTTTCTAGGGTCTGGGGATGGAGGAACAGAACAGACAAATGACCCCTGCCCTTGTGCAACTTACATATGTCGAGGTGAGGCAGGAAAGCAGTAAATATGATAAGAAATAAGGGAATAGAATGTTAGAAGGTAATGCATTTGGGGGCGAGGTGGGAATCACAGTAGAATACGATTGTGAAAGCCGGCAGGAGGAGGGAAGGGTGCAATTTTAAATAATGGACTGAGGGTAAGTCTGAGCAAGCAGGTGATATTTGAAGCAAGACTTGAACGAGGTACAGAAATTTAGCTCAGAGGAAATCATTCTAGGCAGAAAAGAGGGTTCTGAAAGGCAGAGTTCTGAACGTGTTCAAGGCATGTCACTGGGGATGATTAGGCTTGAGTAGAATGAATGAGGGAGACAGAAGTTAAGACATGGGGACAGGAAGGTGTTGGGACAGAGAGAACAGACCACCATGCAGAGCCTTGCAGACTCTGCAAACTCTGGGCACCTGTTCTGAGTGAATGTGGAAGCCACCCCAGGTTCCTGAACAGAGGAGCGACACGGTTGGACACAGTTTTGTGGTTATTCAACTCAATTCTCTTCAACCAGAATGACTGCCTATCATGTGTCTGGCCATGCTAGGAAATGAAAGAGGTGGAGATAGATCAAAATAAAACCCCTACCCCTGAAGAGCTTTGCACCTTGGAGGGCGATGTGGACAATTACCAAATTCAAAACAAACAGTGAGAACGTTTGAGAAGGTGTAGATAAATTGCTAGGGGGTTACAAATGAGAAAGAAAATCATTTTTCTTACAGGGAAAAACAACAATAAGAAAGTACGTAACATGTAATCTTCATCTGCAAAAAACTTTATCCCATTCTACTGAATCTAGATAAAAAGGGACAAGGTGCACAAAGATCATGAGGCATTAAAAACCTTCAGTGTCATCACCAAGTGACAGTGCCTGTGCACAAATAAAAGGCATGAAACTAGAAGCCAACAAAGGTCACGCCACAGACACTGCTGACACCCTGGAATTTCACTTCGTTTTCCACGGAATAATCTTACTAAGCAGGAGCGTTTTAAAAATGTTTTATGGTTAAGTTGCAAAAGGTTAAAACTATTTTCACCTCTTAGAGATTGGGTTCACGTTATGGAAAAAAAAAATCTTACAGAGTAAAGGGAGTTTCCTTTAATCCAACATTTCCTAAACTTCTCAGAGCGCTGAACACTTTGCAACTTCCTTTATCAGCTTCTGCGGAAGCCACGTTCACCAGTTTGGGAAATAACTTCTTTCAGCAACAAGGGCTGTCGTAGGAATGGGAGTTGGAAGCGGAGGTGAAGCATGGAGCAGCATAATAGTATCTGGGTTGGGGAACTAAAGAAACGGTGTGACGTTGGGAAGATTACTTTGGTATTAAAGCAATAGAATGGGATGAAGTTAAAAATAAATGCAAACGTGGTGGCCGCCCTTCTCTTAATCTTTGTTCAAGAAAACTTTAAAGAACACAGGATTTTATGTAAGGACTTAAGTAATTAACATTTCTCCTGATAAGTCTCTAAGAAAAAGGCTGAAACACAATGTGAACGGGTAATACGCATTCATCTTTATTCAGAACAGTGGCACTAGCCTAAATTAGATTTCATTGAATTAATGCAGCACTGAGAAAACTTGGGAGTATATTTAGCTTGTATATTAAGTACGGATTTTATTTTTAGATTCCAGCTTTTCATTTTCTTTTTTTTTTTTTTCAGAGAAATAAGGGCACATTAAAAACCATACTATAGAAAAGGGATATTAAAAGTGAATTTAATTAAGTGGTATTTTTAGATAGGAGATGCTGGAAGATTCTGCTTGATTGGCTTTAAGAAACCTCAAATTCATGTCATGCTGATGAGTTGTTCAACTTGTCACATTTTGGTTTCCAGAAAACCTTCACATATAATCTTTCAAGGTACATCTCCCAGTAATTCCATTTTAGTTTGAACAGCAATGATGAAGGAAGGAAAAGCTACCGATTTAGTGTAGCTTGTTGAAGTCTCCATTTTTTTTTTTTTGATGCAAAACCAAGCATGTAACTCAAAGTTGAGACACACTTGAATTTAATTTAAAAGAGGAAAAACAGAGACGACTTTAAACTTTTACAGCTCTGTAAGTTGACCACCCAAGGGACTATCCCAAGCTGGTCAACAGACAGAACTTCCATTGAGTACATCTAGCCCATCTGGGCTATGAAAATTAGCTCTACTTAAGGAGGGCGTTGATATAGGGAGGGGATGAACTATGGAGGATATACAGCATATCTCAGGTGTCAAGAAAGCCCTAAATAACAATAAACAGTCAGAACAAAACATCCTGGGTTTGTTTAGTTTTTCGTTTGTTTGTTTTTTTTTTTGTTTTGTTTTTTTTTGAGGCTGATTCTCATTCTATCACCCTTCACGCTGTGGTATCACTGTAGCTCACAGCAACATCAAACTCTTGGGCTTGAGCAATCCTCTTGCCTCAGCTGGGGCTATAGGTGCCTACCACAACACCTGGCTATTTCCTTTTAGTAGAGACAGGGTCTTGCTCTTGCTCAGATTGGTCTCTAACTCTTGAGCTCCAGAGATCCACCCACCTCGGCCTCCCAGAGTGCCAGGATTACAGGCATGAGCCACCAAGCCCAGACAAAACATCTTGTTCTTTTCTTCAGCTGTTTCTGTGATTAGTGAAAGAATAAGTAATTTCCAAAATCTGAAAAAGGGTTGCAGAATAAGTAATTTACAAAAGTCTGAAAAAGGGTTGTTTATATTTTCTGCAATCATGAACACATAAAAATTAGGTGTAATAAAATGATTACTTGCAATCAAATGTTACATAATTTTGCATTGATCACGCATACCTTTTTTTGGATCCAAGAAAAATTTGAATCCGAAGATACTCATTAAAAAGAAAAGATATTCATATGTTATCTAAATTCGTTTTTTTCCTAAATTCTAAAATAACACAGGAAGGAGTACAATGAGCTGCTTCTCACCTATTTAGCAGAATAGATTACAGAAACTTCCCTTCCTGTGGGGATGTCACTAGAGTTGGGAAAGGCTACACAAGTTCCTCACCGTGTTTTTTTGGAGAGAAGAAAGGAGAAAAACAGATGAGAAGGAGAAAACAGCAGATACTGACATGTCACTTGCACCACATCCTCGAGAGTAGGGCATAGATGTTTTTGAACTAATGCCATCAGGAACAGATCAGAGTCTCTCCATACGCAGCCACTAATTTTCTCAAAAACCTTGTAATGGGCCAAAATCTATTCGAGCTCTTTATTTGGGTGGAAGATCAGAGTGTCAACCTGCCAGGTCTAATGTTGATATTTAACCTGCCTAATACAGATTATTTGCTCATAATACTTCCCAAACAGTAACTTTTTTCAGGTTAATCATTTAAACATTCTAGTGGCTTTGATAATTCTTACTAACACTAGCAGATCATAATTAACCTTGCAGAATGGAAATGTATATATGATACAGGAGCCTTCTTAACCATGGTAGAGAATCACAGTGTTTCAAAGAGTTATGGTTGTATCCTTCCTATCCCTAAGTTCTTGATGGTGTCTTTTTTTTTTTTGAGACAGAGCCTCAATCTGTCCCCCTGGGTAGAGTGCTGTGGCATCGAAGCTCACAGCAACCTCCAACTCCTGGGCTCAAGCGAGTCTCCTGCCTCCGCCTCCCAAGTAGCTGGGACCACAGGCGCCCACCACAACGCCCAGCTATTTTTTGGTTGCAGCCGTCATTGTTGTTTGGCGGGCCTGGGCTGGATTTGAACCCACAACCTTAGGTGTATGTGGATGGCACCTTAGCCACCTGAGCCACAGGTGCCGAGCCTTGATGGTGTCTTAAGAAGGGGTCTTCTTTCATTCAGTAGGTGATTAGGTCATGAGGGTGGAACCCTTATGAATGGGATTAGTGCCCTTATGAAAGAATCTCCAGAGAGCTCTCTTGACTTTTCTGCATATAAGGACACAGTGAGGAGCTAGCAGTCCATGAACCAGGAAGCAGGCACTCATCAGACACTGAATCTGCTAGTGCTTTGGTCTAGGACTTTGCAGGCTCCAGGACTGTGAGAAATAAATTTCTTTTGCTTGTAATCCACCCATTCTATGTAGCTTATTATAGGAACCTGCAGAGACTAAGATGCACATTTTCAAAGGCCTCAAGAGGTGATTTATTTCCACCATCCAAAGAAGTTGAATCCTCTAGCTGTATGTGATATGCTTAACATGCCCTGTTTGTGGCAGAGCTGGGATTAAAACCCAAGTTGACATTTTCACTCCTCTTTCATCCCTCTATTCATAATATTCTAAAGAGTTACTGCTGTTTGTTCTAAAAACAGTACTTCTTTATAAACCCAGAGAGGATTCATCAACAAGAGACTGGGAGTTACTCTTTATTATATCTCCTTTTGGGGGGAATACAATGTGTATTAGAGCATCAAAGACTCCCAGAAGTTCTGCAGAAAACAAAGCTTCAAAGTATTAACTGTTGATCTCTCCTAGAATCAGTGTCCTCCTAAGCACAGATGGAAAACTGGGCAGCAGAGCATCTTGTCTGCTAGTCTTTTTCTACTGATGGATTGGGCACTGGACACTTTCTGCAGAGGCTGAAACTTATCTTTAATGATTTAATTAGCTTTGAGGATCAGAAAATATAAAACACAGCACATGTTTTTCATTCTTTGTTCCAAACTGCTAAAAGAGGGGAAAAGACACCAAAAAGGTAGAATGGATTTCAAACCTGCTACACTTTCAGCTGTATAAACATCATCACCAACCAAAATATGTGTGGTGTTAGAAGTTTTTATTTGGTATTTTCAACTAGTCATAACCTCCCAGAAAGGGGATAGGCAGAAGTTGGTCATGTTTTTTCAGATATGAATTTGAAGTCACTTATTCCTCGAGACACACTCATCGGAATGGGTGACCTGAGTATCAAGTGGGCTCTTTCAACTTCCCAGAACCTGCAACTCCACATGACTTGGCTGTTCTCTCCTCAGTAACTGTGATCAAAAACAACAGTGGTTGCCTCTTCCTGCACAGCATGGAACGAAGTCATGTGGCACTGGTAGCCACAAGGAGGTGAGCACAAAGGTCTGGAAACGTTACAGTTGAAACAAATCATTTGGGGAAATGCAAATAAGAAGCAATGTCTACCCAAATGTCCATCAAATGATAGTGATCAAGAACTGAAATCAAAATCACCCAGGTTCTTGATAGCATTGACTCTTTGATTAAACCAACACTGTGCCATAGGTAATTATCGATAATTAGAGGTAAAAAATCCAGTAATACCCAAAGTCCACTTTTTCCCATTAGAGATGGAATTAAGCCAAATGACTGTAGGCACAAGCTGGAAATGGAGAGACACTGCCACATCAGCAGCAGTCCTAGGGAGGTCTGTAAAATGTGCTTTTGGACCTCATCTCACAAGGTCTTATAGGTTAATAAAAACAATTAATAGGCTTGATAAATAAGTAAGATGATTAACCAGTCTTCTTATAGCCTTGGAAAAATGAGCAGAAGCATGATAGGAATCAAGAGTGAAAAGTGTGACCTCTTTCTAGCAAGCAAACCTATTTCCATTTACGGTGAAGCTAATTGTGAGGGTTTTTTCGCTTGAACTTTGTCATCTTGTTTACAGCATTTTATACAAGGTTAGCTTTCTTCATTTCATTGCCTATAATGTGGAAATAATTCAGCAACTGAACTTGCTGCTCCTCAGCCATCATAATGAAAACAATAACACTTCCCCAAGGAGGTTACATGTCTCAGGTCATTGGTGGTGTGACAGATGTCCCTACCTTTTATGGAAGCTAAGCTCTGCTGTGTAAATCTTTGCTCCCTAGGGGAATGTTTCCATAAATACTGGAATTTCAGAATGTACATGAAAATGTACAGTATACGTCCATCTTATGTTAATTTTGTAGGATTTATTGTTATTATACCCATTTTAAAACTAAGAGCCTAAACTAAGGGTTTTTTTTTTCTCTCTCTGTTTCTCATTTTTTCTCTCTCTCTTTCTCTCTCAAGGGAGAGAAGATACTGAAGGTTTAACAAAACATCCTTCAATATTAGAAGTGAGTGCTAAGTGAATGAAATTGGTTTTGACAGGTGTCTCTTAGAAAGATGGGTTCTGTAGCTGATTCTTCCTGAAGGACTTCCACATGTAGTGGAATAATGCTATCAAAATCGGAGTGCATTTGTTAATTCAATTGGTTTTCTAGATTTTTTTCTTGGGAAACTCACAGCCAGAATTAGTACATAGTCAGCTGCAAACTAAATGCTGCACGCATCAATCAGTTTTCGATGCTTTAAAAACATCTCATTCAAAAGTAAGAGAAACATTAATATTCAAGCCAATTAACGTTATTTCTGTTAAACTAGGAGGTCTGTGAATCCTGAAATGATCCATCTCTGAGATAAAGGTTATTTGTAGCCATTATCTCCTAAGGTAGCTGTGTGGCAGGAATTCCTATTATTTGATTCAGACCGTCCAACATTTCTCGTTATGAAAACATCACAATTAAAATCTATGCTAGGAAAACTTAAGGATCATGTAAAAATATAGGGTGAATAGTGCTCCCCTCAAAAGATATGTCCGTGTCCTAAGCCGTAAGACCCATGAGTGTAACTTTATTGGGTAAAGAGTATCCTTGTAGACCTTAAGGATCTTAAGATCATCCTGGGTTATGTGGGTGGGCCCAAAGTACAATGATAAGTGTCTTTTAAGAGTGAGGCAGAGGGAGGTTACATAGACACACAGAGGAGACAGTGATGTGGAGACAGAAGCAGAGATTGGAATGACGTGGCCAGAAGTTCAGGGACACCAGGGCAGGCAGCAGGACTAGAAGGGATAAAGAAGAGATTCTTTCCAAAAGCCCCCAGAGGGAGCACGCTCCTACTAAGTTCTGGCCTCCAGAACTGTGGAGAACAAATTTCTGTTGTTTCAAGTCACCAAATTTAGGGTAATTTATAACAGTAGACTAGGATACTGATACAACAAGTTTATATTCTTCCAGTGCATGAACTTGGACAGTTATGACTTTTGTATACACCTCGGTTTCCTTGTCTTTAAAAGTAATTTCTGAACCATTAGATGTTGTGAATAAGTAAATAAATAAATAGTAATAATACCATCATCAGTTGTGACTTGTGTGATAAAACTCATTTTAACAGCCTCAGAGTTATTAAGTGACTTGTCCTTATGGAACTAAGAGTCTGTAACTGACTCAAACCTTGGTCCCTTTTCTCTCTTTATCATTCAGTGTATAGTATGCTTTCGACAATGTATTTGCTCTGGTGACATGGAGTTTACAGGCCAGCAGAGAAGAGAGATATTAAATGAGCAACTAATCGGATCTCATTTGAATCTTATCCACACAAAAGTAATAGTATCTGTTGTTTCTGCAAATTGGTGATGGTAGATGTTGATTATCATCAAATACTTACGCATTTCATGCATAGACTTTGCATAAAACATAATTTTCAAGTAAAAAAAGCAGACAAGTTATGGATGGCAGGACGAGGCAACTCACTGGTCATCCTCTGAGCTTTTTTTACAGATGGTAGATGGGTCTATGGCGGATACCAAACTTGCTCTTCTACAACTGAAGCCGCTGGATAAATCTGTACAATACTCACTGAAAGCAAAGTGATTTTCCTGGACTTAAGACTTGGTGGCTGGTTATGCCTGGCATGTGAAACAGAAAGTTCTCAAGCAGAACATTTCACAGTAAGCCTGTCACCTGGGGGTCCCAGTCACACAGAGCACATCTGCCTACTTAGGTCTTACTTTGCTGTGCTTGACCAGTTCTGCTCCTCTACTGTCTGAGGAGCTCGTGAAGTGACTATCCCTGAAGACCTTCCAGAAAAAATAGCAAGCATCTGTCCTAGATGGCTGGGTCATTTACCTGATGGAAGGCAGCAAGCTGGCCCAGTTGATCTCTGGAGAGCTATCATGGCGTGATGTTCTTCTCTCTTCAGCTCACTTAGCCACAGCTGATCCCTTTAGATGGCCTCAAATATGGAAGAGGTGAGGCAGTACCATTTAGAAGGTAAGACTCTGATAAACTCAGGTGTGGATTCTAACTTGGCCACTTAGTGTGTAACTCCATGCAAATGACTTCATTTGACTTAAATTTAGTTTTCGCATTTATAGAAGACATATGAAGCTTCTCCCTCCACAACATGAAGTGAGATTATGCTTGTGAATTGTGTAACCCGGCATCTGGTAAACGCAGAGCAGCAAGGGACGACTGCAGCACTTGTCATCATCATCATCATCACGTTAGTTGCACCATCACAAAGAGACAGCCAACCTCACTTGGAAACTCTACCAAATGGCTGGACACCGGAAGCACCCCTCTAGTCTACTATGGGCAGAATTAAAGGCCAGGTCCAAACAACAGAAACTTCACTCTTAATCTGACGACCAGATAGATACCTTTCCAGGTTTCTCTTCTCTTTTACCTCTCTACATTGTTCTTTGAGATACTCTCTGTTTTCCATCAAAAGAGAAGTTCTGAGTTGCATCCATTTGGGGAACCAGGTCAGGGCTAAGAGTTCTCAGGGATGGCGATTAAATAATGATGAAGGGTGTAATAAAAATAACTACATGTTTCCACACTTTACATATACCATATATGTATTTAATTCTTGCAACGGCCCAGTAGGTTAGGAATTATTATTATTATTATTATTATTTGAGACAGAGTCTCAACTGTTGCCCTGGGTAGAGTGCTGTGGCATCATAGCTCACAGCAATCTCCAACTCTTGGGCTCACATGATCCTCTTGCTTCTTTTCTATTTTTAGTAGAGACAGGGCCTCATATTCATGAGTTCAAACAACCCACCTGCCTCGGCCTCCCAGAGTGCTAGGATTATAGGTGTGAGCCACTGAGCCCAGCCCAGGTTAGGAATTATTATAATTGCCATCATTTTCACACGAGAAAGCAGGGTTCAGAGTAAAGGACCTGCCCAGAGGCATATGGCTAGTAAGAGTAGTGAGAATTTGACCCTACATTACTTTGGTTCTAGAGACTCAGATTTAACTAACTATGCCTCCTTCAAATAGTCAGGAAAATTCCTAGGGGTCCTGAGTTTATGTTATTAAGACTGAATGGATGCAGCATCACATCTGGTGAAGAGTCACCTGATTATGTATTAGAGGAAATCCTCAAAGGCAATAAATAAATAAATAATGGAAATTCTTAAAGACGTAAGGGGAGGAGGAGCACAGAATCAGAACAATTTTGCTCTCTCTTTTTGTGTCTCTTAAGAAAACTGATGGGCTGAACTATGTAGAGATCAATGTCCATAGGTGTTGTATCTTTTTAAAAAGGAAATGTTATTTGTCATCTCTCTTAAGCAAACACCCAGGTTACTTTCTCCTGCAGGCCCACAGGATACTGGCAAGGCTGCAGGGCTGGCTAAAGGGATGGGTGGTTCTAACAAAAACCTTTGGATAACGAGCTTAATGGCGTTTCCATTTAAGGGTTGGCATTCTAAATAACTATTTTTTAGAGCCTTTGAGGATAAATGCTTTCTAATTTGACCTTTAGAATAAAAGTTTTATATGGGATTACAATTTAATTGGAAAAGAATTTAACAGGACATAGTACAGTCTTCAAAATGATTCTGGAGAATAGCCAAATCATAGTGTTTAAAAATTATCATCTCATAGATGCTTCTTCATATATATTTTTAAAATTATGACTGATTTTGAACATCTTAACTTGTTGAGGATATTGTAAATAGATAGCTGTGTCACTTGAGAGATCAATTATTTATATCTCAAATGATAAAATGGATTTTATCATTATATTATGAGGGAATGCTTGTTTCATCCGTTTATATTCCGTTGGGTTAAATAATCCCAAATTATATAGTGAAATGAATGAGTGTCTGCAATACAGGAGGCCACAGGACACAGAAGACAATCAGCACTTAACAAAATCCATTTCCCTCGAGTGCTTCAATTACTTCTCTATTCCCATATGTGCACTCGACTCAGTGCTCAGAATAGTGCCTGGTACACAGTAAGTGCCCACTACATGTTAGCTATTTCTGTTATAATGTTGTGATGGCATAATTGTTACTATTCTTATTAATACATTACTTACTGTTATTATTTACACTACAGCAGGCCTGTGATAAGGACATCTGTCCATTAGCTAAGCTATTGAACCTATCAAGGAGTACGTAGTACTTGATGTAAAATGGGGACATTGTACAGAAGAGAAAAGCAGACTCAGAGAAGTCAAATAACTTTCCTGTGGCTATACAGCTGATGTGTGAAAGAGACTGAATTTGAACTCCAGGGATCTGATTCCACAACCTGCAACTCAATCATTACTCAATTTTTTTTTTTTTTTTTGCAGTTTTTGGCCAGGGCTGAGTTTGAACCTGCCACCTCTGGCATATGGGGTCAGCGCCCTACTCCTTTGAGCCACAGGCACTGCCCTACTCAATTCTTTTTTCTCTCTGTCATCTCATAGAATTCAGAAGTTGATCAAATACTTCATTTTATATGGAATCAGAAAAAACCTCAAATAGCCAAAACATTACTCAGAAATGAAAACAAGGCAGGAGGAATTATGCTATTAGACCTCAGACTATACTATAAATTTATAGTGATCAAAACAGCATGGTATTGGCACAGAAACAGAGAGGTAGATATATGGAACAGAATGGAGAACCAAAAGATGAACTCAGCTACTTACCATTATTTGATCTTTGACAAGCCAATTAAAAATATTCAATGGGGAAAAGATTCCCTATTTAACAAATGATGCTGAGTGAACTGGCTGGCGACCTGTAGAAGACTAAAACTGGACCCACACCTCTCACTATTAACTAAGAAAGACTCTCACTGGATTAAAGATTTAAACTTAAGACATGAAACTATAAAAGTACTAGAAGAAAGTGCAGGGAAAACTCTTGGAGAAATCAGCCTGGGCAAAATTTTATGAGGAGGACCCCCTGGGCAATTGAAGCAACATCAAAAATACACTACTGGGACCTGATCAAACTGAAAAGATTCTGCACAGCCAAGAACACAGTAAGTAAAGCAAGCAGACAGCCCTCAGAAGGGGAGAAGATATTTGCAGGTTATGTCTCTGACAAAGGTTTAATAACCAGAATCCACAGAGAACTCAAATGTATTAGCAAGAAAAGAACAAGTGATCCCATCTCAGGGTGGGCAAGGGCCTTGAAGAAAAATTTTTCTGAAGAAGACAGGTGCATGGCCTACAGACACACGAAAAAATGCTCATCATCCTTAATCATCGGAGAAATGCAAATCAAAACTACTTTGAGGTATCATTTAATTCCAGTAAGATTAGCCTACATCACAAAATCCCAAAACTAGAGATGTTGGCATGGATGTGGAGAAAAGGGAACACTTCTACGTTGCTGGTGGGAGTGCAAACTAATATGTTCCTTTTGGAAAGATGTTTGGAGAATACTTAGAGATCTAAAAATAGACCTGCCATTTGATCCTACAATTCCTCTATTAAGTATATATCCAGAAGACCAAAAATCACATTATAACAAAGATAAATGTACCAGAACGTTTATTGCAGCTCAATTCATAATTGCTAAGTCATGGAAGAAGCCCAATGATCCCATGAATAGATCAGTAAATTGTGGTATATGTACACCATGGAATATTATGAAGCCTTAAAGAAAGATGGAGACGTTACCTCTTACATGTTTACATGGATAGAGCTGGAATATATTCTTCTTAGAAAATATCTCAAGAATGGAAGAAAAAGTCTCCAATGTACTCAGTCTTACTATGAAACCAATTTATAGCTATCTTATGAAAGCTATAACCCAATTATAGCCCAAGAAGAAGGGGAAAGGGCAGAGGTAGGGAAGGGGAGGGGGGAGGATGGGTGGAGGGAGAGTAGTTAGTGGGACCACACCTACAGTGGATCTTACAAGGGTTCATATGAAATTTACTAAGGTGTAGAATATAAATGTCTTAACACAATAACTAAAAAATGCCATAAAGACTATGTTAACCAGTTTGATGAAAACATTTCAAATTGTATATAAAACCAGCATATTGTACCCCATAGTTGCATTAATGTATGCAGCTATGATTTAATAAAAAAAAAGTTAAAAAATATAAAATGATTATACCAAAAAAAAAATACTATGGCTTTTATTGCAGCAATTCCTATATGTATATGTTATATTCACTGTTATGCCTCCTCAAATTAATTCTTAAAAGGTAAATGAATTCTAGTTATATGCCTTTTTAATTCTTATTAACATAAAAATCAAATCTTTTATTTCCTTATAGTACCTTCAAGTTTTTCTTATTACTCTTAACTGCATGCTTATAGTATAGAATGTATCTATTATCTCAATTTCTGACAAAGATTTTGCATGCCCAAGTGCCAAAAAAATTTTTGAATAAAAAATAGAATCATTTGAATAAATTACTGAAGTTACCTACTGCATTTAAGGTTAATATTTTATATTTGGCCTCAAGACTGACACCAGATTTTACTCTTCTGGAAAGCTGCCCTCACCAACCTGTAATGATGTTCACTACACAATTCAATTGCACTTCACAGAAATAGATCTTGCTATTTTTAAATACAGGCAATCATAGGCCAAAAGCACCTTTTCATGAGGCCAAGCCACTGCTGGCTCCAGTTGGACCTATTTTTTTCCCCCTGAACGTGATTATTACTCTTGAAAAAGATGTGAGATGGGTTTTGATAATTACCGATATCATTATTTCAGGCAGACGGTGGAGATGGGGAAGGGTGGACACGACTTCTTGTCTTTCAATTCAGAACTCAAATACCTACCTCACCAGTGGAGCCACACATGGGGCAGCACAAATTGTGAGTGTAAATCCTGCCTTCTGGGGACTTTCCGGACCACTCACCATCATGTTTCCCATCAATCACCAAACCAGTTGTATTTTCACCATACCGTGATCACTGTCTTAAATTATCTTATTTTTGTGTTCTGTTGGTTTTTATTTGGCTTTCCCTCTAGTACAGAAACATCAAGAAAGCAGAGAACTTGTTTGCCTTTTACATTTGTGATCATTAGTCATAATCAATTTGACCTGGCTAAGGAGGCCAAGCTTAAACATTATTTCTGAGGGTGAAGCTGTTTCCAGATAAGGTTAACATTTCAATCGGTGGACTTGGTAAAGCATGTTGCCCTCCCCAATGTGGTGGGCATCATCCAATTCGCTTTTCACAAGAGCAAAAGGCAGAGAAAGGGAATTTGCTTCTTTTGCTTCCTGTCCATCGGCTGAGCCGAGACACGGGTCTTCCCCTGCTCTTGGACTTGAATTTACACTGTCGGATCCCTTGGTTCTCAGGCTTTCAGAATTGAACTAGAGCACCACCTCCTTTCCTAGGTTTCCACCTTACAGGAAAAAGGACCACGGGACTTCTCACTCTCCATGATCATGTGAGACATTTCTCATATTAAATCAATCTTTCTCTGTCTCTCTCTCTGTCTTTGTATGTCTTTCTTCATTATGGCCTTGGACTATGGCCTAAGGTCTGGTAGGGTGATGTCCCTGGCTTTGGATTGCGTTGGAACACATTTTTCTTAGTAAAGCATCACAAGAATGGAGAAGCAAGAATCCAACGTACTTAATTCTAATATGAAGGCAGTAGATGAGCTAATACAAAGTGGGGGGTAGGGGTATGAGGGAGCGAGGAGATGGGAGGAGGAAGGGGCTGGGGGGTCCTCGCATGGCACACTTCTTGGGGGTGGGCAAAATTATAAGAGGGACGTTACCTAACAAATGAAATAAATTTCACCTAATTTTGAAAATACAGTAGATCTCAATAAATAGTTGTAGAATGGATGACTGAACGGGTCTGTCTCTATAACTAGACAGATGAATAAATATGACTCTAGGGATTTGGGGTGTCCAAGGCCAAGAAAGCTAAGTTGTGAGAGTATATGCAAGCAAGAATTGCTCAAGTTTAATCATCCGAGTACTCAACTAAACGGAAGGGACTTGTTTGTAAAAACCTTTCCTATACTCATACCAGCACTTCTGTCAGTAGGAAAAAGGGAGCCAGGGCATTGAATTCTCAAAACCACCTGGCCAGGTAAGTCATACGATCGCTTTTACACACAGAGGGAAATGAAACTCGGGGAGATTAAATACTTACTCAAAGGGAGACAACCGTAAAGCAGTAAGCAGAGCTGGGTTTTTAAATCTGCTCCTTGGAGGTCACTGCAGGGCTCCCTGGTTACTCCTCCCTCCCTGCCTGCCTGCTGGGTTTTCATAGGGTGTAGTCCTATTTCCCGTTGCACCATCCCAATTTTGATACATTGTATCAGTATGATTCAGCCTAAAACGGAGTTATTCTAATTAGGTCATACATATTAATGATATATCACACCTCGAAGGGACCTTAAAAATGATCAAGTTACGTAACCCCTTTCATTTCACAGATAAGGAGAATAAAATGCGGGCAGTTAAATGTCTTGCGTTTCATCTCCTTACTTACACATAAAGACCAGAGAAGATAATAGGACTGGGGTGTCTTTCCTTTCTGAGGGGTTAAACAGTTTGCTTAAGTTCTAACTCATCTTTCCTGTCTGGGTCAATTTCCCTGTGTACATTTGATAAATGTTATCTGTAAAAGGGCTCCAAGAGTCCAGCATGGAAGATTTCATGGCATGCACAAAATCATAAATATACCAGAATGAGAACCAACATGTTTAAACGTTACTGTCAAGTCATTTTGCTAAGGGCAAGCTGGGCCAGAAATGCCAATCATTTAATTTCCTGCTTGATACTTTTTCAGCATTAACCCATTGCATTCATTGCAATATCCTTTTTTCCTTAAACCCTAGTTTTGTTTTATAGGCATGAGAGTATAGTTTGAGTTGAGTTTGAGTATCATTTTTAGCATTTCTTAGCTTAAAGCAAAGACCTTAACATCTCTGAAACTCACTTTCCTCATCTGAAAAATGGGTCCATAATCTTCTGCCTATAAGGTTTTTTGAGAATCAAATGTATATGGAAATGTCCAATACACAGAAACAAGGGTGGGAGCATCAACCCAAGATTTTCTGTGCTTGCTCAACATAACAATTACATTGTTTACAGAACAGTGAATGCCTTGGGAGGAGCATAGAAGCTCCAGTCTGCCTCTATTCACCTGTCTCTATTAGACCAGTGTACATCCCCCTGTTCCCCCCATCATGTCACCTGTCCAATCTCTACATGGCTCTGAGTTTCTAACTCCTGAAAGGATAATAAAAAATATGGGTTGTTATTACCCAACTTATTTCAGCAGGCAATATGATGAAGAGAATTGACCACTGGAATCTAAAATTTGCAATCATAATAGAATAGTCTATTCTCTGACAAATATACACTCAGAAGACCAGAAGGGCTTATGGTTAATAAAAGAGTTTACTGACCTTTCCCAGGGAATTATGCCTGGCACCTCTATTACAAATATTATAAATTGAAAAAGAAGTAAGGAAATTACAGGGTTCAACTAACTAAAGAATGGATTCATCATGAACATTTATTAAATGTCAACCTGTTGGATTTGGAACAGTGGTAATTAGCCTGCAGTGATCAAATGATATTTCAAAATGCCAATAATGGTTTGTCTGTTTTTTTTATGTTAATTTCAAGTGACAACTCCTCTCTAGTCTTGAGTTCAAATTCTGTTTTATAATGTGGGAGAAGTGAAATTTCTTTTAGAATTTTCTAAGCATGGCAAACAATGAAGCACCAAAATACTGATAGTTTCAAATACTATAGAGAAAAGTTGAGAAGTTTGAAAAAGTTTAAAAGCCTGTATCCTGTTGAGAAAAAGACTGAATCCTGCTAGGAAAAAAAAAAATCATAATTAGCTTCTTTTTTTTTTTTTTTTTTT
>NW_003852410.1:8790278-8820755 GCF_000181295.1 Otolemur garnettii
AGGCGCCGAGCCACATAATTAGCTTCTAACTTCTCCCTTCTGTTCCTATTCCACTCTTTTATTCCATCTGATTCCTAGGTCCCACAGTAACTCCACGAGCTTACGTCTAGAGATAAAGAAGAGTCGCCAATGTGAGTACAACAGAACAAAGGAGAGAGGGACAGGGAGAAATAATAATAGCATCAGGACAGCAGCTAAAGGCCATGAGCATCTTCAAAATGCATATCCTCCAAGGCCTCAACCCTCCTCACTTTTAAAGTTGGGGATCCGAACTAGCACTCTCTCAGATTCCTCCAGAGTTAAGAAAACATATAGGTTAGGCCAGACATTCAGAAGAAACATGAAACTTAATCCGGGTCACTCTTCAGCCCAAAGATTGTGACCCCCTTCAAAGCACTGCATAAATCTCTTTGCTTTTCCTCACCACAGGGCTATAAGATACAAGTCTTCTTTTCCTTTGCTTTATTATGCATTAAAGAGCAAAGAGATTAAAAAGAAAGCAGTAGCTTATTCAACAAGCATCAGAGAATGAGCACTAAAAATTTTTCAAAGTGCAGTGTTACTGGCTTTTGGCTCCTAAAGTGAGGCACGACATCTGGTCTCCCACCTGCTCGGTGGTACATCATAACTTCTTAAAGAAACAGGCAGAATTTTCTGAGACTTAAACTAATTCTTGTTAGTAAGGAAGGCAGGACCCTTTATAGACTGTCTATTCCTTTCCATTAAAAAAACTCACACAATAAGAAAGCAGGAGTCAGTATTGTGACTAGCTCCATGAACTCCGATAGGTTTTTTATAATCTCTTCTCTTAGTTAACCACTGGAACTTTTTGAGTTGTTTCCCAGAAGTGGTGGATTTCCTGCAAGACAGAGGAGTTGAGATTCCAAAAGTCCCTGGGCAAGATTCCTGATGCCAAGAATCACCATCTCCCACGACACGCCCCAGTGCACATCACCTATCCCAGTGCACACAGCCCCTAAGGTAGCTTCTTCCACTCTCCCCACAACAAATATGTCATGTTACAAAGTACTTTCTTCTCAATAATCAAATCCTGGGTTCGAGCAATCCTCCTGCTTCAGCCTCCTGAGCAGTAGGGACTATAGGCACCTGCCACAACACATGGCTAATTTTTTCTATTTTTAGTAGAGACTGGGTCTTGCTGTTTTGATTTTGCACTCCCAGGGCTTATTTGGTGAAACTGCAGTTTGTTTGAATCTCTGGATGTTCCTTTCTGCTGAGTGTCTATCTGTATTAGTGTGTGGCACGTAACTGTGGAGTCTTTTAAGCTCTTTTTCTCTACCTTGATTTTACCTACTTTAGATTTGCTGTTAACATGTTATAAGTGCAGTCCAAAGTCTGGCAAGTGGAAAGACACCTCTGACGGTACCTTCTCTTGTGGCAAGTTCTAAGGTCTAAAGAGCAAAAGACACTTCCATTGTAAAGTCTGGGAAATTATAAGACATCCCTGTCCCAAGTTCCAGGAGACTGAAAGACAAGGAAGGCAGCCTGGCTGAGAAGCTAGGACACCCAGTGTTGGACAAGGAGAGAGGAACAGGAACATAATGTATAGAGATTGGTACGGAACTTCACAGGACCTCGTGGCTAGAGCTGAGATGAAAGCCATGGAAACTTTGGGTATACATTCACGTGTTTTTTTGTGTAGACATGTATTACATATCTACATGACACCAAAACTGGCTTATAAAGAAAAGGGTCTCTCATAAATTAAATAAATAAGCCCAAATGCTTTTCAAATTCCTGAGGATTTGATAATCTCTATTAAAGAAGCTGGCTTTTACATTTTTTTTTTTTAATTTGAGACAGTCTCACTTTGTTGCCCTTGGTAGATGCCATGGTAGTCACAGCTCACAGCAACCTCAAACTCTTGGGCTTAAATGATTCTCTTGCCTCAGTCTCCCCAGTAGCTGGGATTGTAGGTGCCCACTATAACACCCTGCTATTTTTTAGAGATGGGGTCTGGTTCTTGCTCAGGCTGGTCTCAAACTTGTGAGTGCAGGCAATCCACCCTCCCGTCTCCCAAGTGTACAAATTATTGATAAAAAACAATAGAAGTGTCTTAAAAATTGTCCTTAACAATTTTTGCCTGAGTTTAGTGATCATTTTTATATTCGATGGTGTCATAGTTTGACACAAAACTTAGAAGCAAAAAGCTGGCCAGAACAGAATGATCCGTATTTAAATGAATAAAAACAGCTAAATCTCTTGAGTTATGAGCAAAAAAACCCCATGTCTTTAACATTAAGGTTATTAATCAGGTAAAAATATGGACACATCTAAACAAATATAAGTGTAAATATTGGAATAATTAGAACTCTAAGTGTATGAGGACATAAAATCAGAAACTTACAGTGAAAGATTTATGAATATATTTTGGCTTGGGTCACTCTTTCTGAGTACAGGTTGCAAGCTAGCCTGTTATGTGTACATCATGTTACTATAAAAAATACCTTTGTCTAGGAAAATTCTACATAGAATCCTTAAATTGTTAATTTTTTATGATAATTTATTTCAAAATGAACAAAATGGTTATTTTTAGAATTCAAGAGAATCTCAAAACAATCTTATTCTGTAGAAGTAGTCCATGTGATTAAATTGGCATTTAAATAGAAAAATGTTTTGAGACCAGTTCGATTGCTTCAAAAATAACTTTATCTTGATCCTATGTAAAAAAAGAAAAAAAGTTAGGATTTTGTGACCTTATGTAAGATGCTCAGGATTGATGTTAGAAGTTTATTCAGTCTATAGGCAGGTGATATACCATGTCAATAAATTTTATTTTAGGATATTGGTATTTTAGAAAGGTCAAATTAGTTAACATTTTTAAGCAGGATGTTAACTAAAACTCCTGCTGTATTTATAGAACTTAAAGATGTTATATCGCTCAGAATAGCAAGTCTTACTAAAATACTTACCTTTATTACTTTGTAGGATTTCTCAAGTTTAAAAATAATAGTTAGAACTATATTTTGTGCTTTGGGTTTTAAAATTCATTTCCTAATTTTATTTATAAAAATAAGTTTAGGCATTAAATTTGGACATTAAATAATTTTGTTGAGAGGACAATTAATCACATTAGCTGTGTAATATTCACAGGCTATCAAAATGGTTATGTAAACTACCAAAATAAATTAAGCAAATGCAAATGAGATTAATGTAATAAAACTGCAAGAGGGTTTTCTTTTGAAACTTCTGCCATCTGTATCTTAGAAGTTGAGATTTTACTGTTTGACTGCTTTCAGCTTTTCCTGCCCTTGAGAAGGCCTGAGATGAAAACCGTCTCCTACCTTTTTTTTGGATCAGTTCCTATAACATTTTTCCCCCTCTAGTTGGTTTTAAGTCTACTGTTAAGGTCTGACCTGGAATGTTTACCTTAAAAGTCTGAAAAGTAATGTCTTTCTTTTCAGCTTCTTGGTATGTCTGTTGTGGTCAAAAACCTTCCTGTGCTATTACTAAGAGTTGTATACTCCCCTTCTCAAGGTATTAGTTCTCTAGTTTCTTGTTTCCTTTATAATATAATGTTCATTTGTGACCCTGGACCGTCTTCTTATGACTGATAAATTCAGGTATCCTTTTTAAGTGCTTTCACTTCCAAGTTGTCTAAATGGGTTTCCCATCAGAAAAAATACTTGGATTAAAAAAGGTTTTTCTTTACCTTTTGATAACTGGCCTGAAAAACAAAAGATTTTATATTCTATCAAGATAATTCCTATGTTGTCCTTATCAGGTTTTTGATGACTTGGGAAAACTAAGCATTAAAAAGTTAAGATATTTTTGCTGTATTACCAACCGTTGTCATTCTTGGGGAACGTGAACTGCTATTATTTTATAATACTGGGATTCTGAATTCATCAAATGTTTTAGGCCTTTTAACATACTTGACAAATATCCACAAAGTCTGCATAATTTGAACATTTACTCACCTGTAAGCTTTCGTTTTCCTGCTATTGTTGAGTGAGGCAGGACTTAACAACTTATTTGGAATATCGTTCGGTCATTTTGATACAAGAGTCTCTAAATCCATGGTTCAAATGGTTTTTAACAAATGCTTAGGTTTTGTACAGTGAATTCCTACAAGTTTGACAGTCGCTCAAGGCCAATAGATAAATTAATTTTATAACCTTGCTTTTAATGGGGAGTTTTTTTGGTATGATGTTGTTGAAAAGGTTTAAAGTTTATTAAATGCCTGCCCACCACCTTTCCCATTTGACCTTGAATGCTGACTTGGCTGTAAGTTTTTTGACTTTAAGTCCTCTGGGTGTAGGGTCCCAACCAGGGACAAGACAGAATGGGGCCAGTAGCCACACCACCCTAGCAATGATGGGGCAAACTAAAAGTTTGGCCATTGATACTGCCCCTGGGTAATTCTGGCCAAAAGGGGAGAAATGTAAACTAAAATAAAATGTTAGGCCCCTCCACCACTGACTGACCTGACCCCTTCTTGGCCAAGGGGGCCCTGAGGAATAAACCCTAAAAATGCATTCCTGGCCATGAAGGGAAGGGAGGACAGACAGGCCTCCTCATATCCCCACTCCTGGAACATGAGACTATCAGTTTATTCAAGATCTGAGGGCAATCAACCAAATAGTGGGGGGATATTCTTATCTAGAAATTTTGCCTGATTTTCACTAATAGATTTAAAAGAGTTTTTGTTCGTTTGTTTGTTTGTTTTTACATTCCTCTTGCCCCCGAATCCCAAGTACTATTTGCTTTTGAGTGGGAAGCCCCAACAATCTTCAAAAAATTCTAGCCAGAGGTTTAAGGGGAATAATTTTAGGCAAGGAAATGATTTTACAGTCTGTAGACCATGCCCTGACAGCCAATGAGACTGAAGCTGAATCAAGGCAACATAGTGTAATTGTATTAAATTTACTGGTAACAAAGGATATAAAGCATTTCTAAAATGTTCAAAGCTTGCTCCCTACCATCAAATACTTGGGGTGTGAATTGTCTCTTGGAACTTAGAACCCCCTTGCAGATTGGAGCGTGGCTATAAATAGAATGACAGTCCCTACTATCCACAAGCAGTTACATCGCGATGCTTGGGTATGGCTGGGATTTGCCAAACTTAGATTCTTAACTTCAGGCTAATGGCAAAACCCTTGGACAGAGCCTTAAAAGAGGAAGCAAAAAAGAAAAACAAAAACAAACCAAAAAACCCCTACTTGGACTGGAGAATGCCACAGGGCCTTCTTGACTATTACAAATTGATGACTGCTCCTCCAGCCCCCGGCGCCCCCTGGACTTATATAACCCTTTTGATCTGTTCACTCTAGAAAGGAAAGGAATTGGACTCAGAGCACTGACACAAACTTTGGGGATCACAAGCAGCCTAAACCTTATTTCTTTGAACAGTTGGAGGTGGTAACAAAGGGACGGCCCACTTATCTGAGAGCAATAGCTGCTACATACGGTATTCTACAGGAAGCTGAAAAGTTCGCCCTGGGCAACTGGTGACGCTTCACACCAAGTGTTATGTTTTACCCCTACTGGAATAAAAGGAAGGCCGTTAGTAACAAGGGAGTGACCAGATGGGTAAATATCGGACTGCTTTGTTAGACAATCCTAATTTAACTCTGAAGCTGGTATTTTCTTTTAGTTCAGACACCTTGCTGTCTACAGGAAGACTCTTGTTCCCCATTCTAGGATTACATTCAGATTATTTGATCAAGTGTATTCTAGTCTCCAGGATTTGACTGATCAGGCCCTGTCAGAACTGGATGTGGAGCTCTTTATGGATGGAAGCAGCATTATGGAATGGGGATATGCAAAGCTGGGTGTGCTGTGGTTACTGGACAGAAAGGTAATTGAAACACAAGCCTTTCTCTCTGGGATGTCTGGAAACAAACCTCGGAGGTGTTTATTCACCTGGCAAGACAATTCTTTAGTTAGGATCTCTCAAGCTAGTACGTCTTGCACTAACCTGTCTCCTTGCTGGATTAGCTACCTAAAACTTTATGAATAACTAGGAAAACTTCAGGATGGAGATTCCATCAGGGGAATATTTTGGGCCAATATTTCCTTGGAATGATGCCAGACAGGGATGGGCACTTCTTCCCATCTACTTTGCTACCTTGGCGGGGGAGAGGGTGGCAATTCAACAGTATGTATTAAAAGGTTTTGGTTACAGGCCCGGCACTTTACTTCTTTTCTTCCTCATACGACAACTCTGTCACATTTCAGCAGGAAGCAGCCAGACAAATAGACATCCTGAATCTCCAAGATTTAGGGATGAACTAAAAAGAAGAGGGGAGTGATAACCCGCTTCGCGAATCCCTGTATGTTTTTTCCTAATCTCCTCTTTTAACTAACTACTTGAACTTTTTGAGTTGTTTCCTAGAAAGGGTGGATTTTCTGCAAGACAAAGGCATTGAGATTCTATAGTCTAAAGGCCCCTGAGAAGATTACTGATGCCAAGAATCACCATCCCCTATGAGCTTCCCGGTGCAGATGCACTTGA
This sequence comes from Otolemur garnettii, assembly GCF_000181295.1. NCBI lineage: Eukaryota > Metazoa > Chordata > Mammalia > Primates > Galagidae > Otolemur > Otolemur garnettii. The sequence goes on from NW_003852410.1 coordinate 8,796,757, forward strand.
CTCGCCCCAGTGCATGTAGTGGTAGCACCATGACCTCTGCCCAGGCACCTGGCGCCTCTTTAAACAGCCCATGACCTCCCTTAATAGGGGAGACAGATTTGAGGCAGCTTTTTTCCTTCTCCTGACAAGAACCATTGGCAATCCTTCTTGCTTCATTAATTAGATCTTTGTGTCATGAGCAACTGGATAGAGACCAAAACCTTCTTGTGGTTTCAACAACACTATGGGTCTACATGTTCAAGTCTTTGTGGCCACTAGGAAAGCATCAGTATAAAAAGATGCTCCGTGGAAGACAGACTAAAAAGGTTAGTACAGTGTTCTGAGGTATCTCGCTCACTCACACGGATTGTTAGCCTACCATCTGTCATTTACTATCTAAACAGTTTACTTTCTAAACTATTCTGAGTTTAGATCTGATGCACAGTATCATATTCATTCTTGCTCCTTTTCTCATTTTTTTTTACTTGTAAAGTGTTTTATATTGTATTTGTTAAAGATGGGAAACAGAAGATGCCACAGTATTTTCCACAGTCTCAAAAGGAGAAATGAAGGAGATAGAAGTACAAAAATGTAAATGATATTTACGGAAGTCAGCAAGTTTGAGGTTGCTGGAAGTAAGATTAAAAGCACCTTTATTCTGGCTCGGCGCCCGTAGCACAGTGGTTACAGCGCCAGCCACATACAATGAGGCTGGCGGTTCCAGCCAGGCCTGACCCAGCTAAACGACAGTGACAACTGCAACAAAAAATAGCCGGGTGTTGTGGCAGGCGCCTGTGGTCCCAGCTACTTGGGAGGCTGAGACAAGTGAATCGCTTAAGCCCAAGAGTTTGAGGTTGCTGTGAGCTGTGATGTTACAGCACTCTACCAAGAGCAACATAGTGAGACTCTGTCTCAAAATAAAAAGCACCTTTATTCCTTGTTTAGGTTCTGGTAGATGCACTGTTTCAACTGGTTCTATGGCATGTTGGTTTCTTTCCTTTTCATCTGAAGCTAAGCACTGTTTGTGTATTTCTTTTTATTTCTCCCATTCCTACTCATTTGGGATTTTTGGCAGGACCATATCTAATCAGCCTCTTGCTTTCCCAGAGTTCCTAACAAAATGTCATATGCTCATTTGATGTTTTAGATGTAGATCAAAATATTTGACTTCATGTGGGCTTGGAATTGTGAGAAAGTTATAGTGAGAGAATAATTTACACTCTAAAATCTATAATGTAGGGACTTCCAGAATTATTTAACTCTATGACAAATAGGATCATAACTTTCCCTCTCAAGGAATAAAAATGTATAGATATGAAAGTGGCATTCTTTTCAGCCAAGTTAAGTATGAAATTTTAAGGGCACGAGTATGTATGGGGGACTATAAACTCACTTGCCTTTAGGGAGAAACAAGCATTTAACGAGTGAAGTAGGCTGGGTATTACATATGAGATCAGAGTGGTGGAAGAACCTGGCCCCTATGGAGGAACTCAATGGGAGACATGATTGCCAGAATTTCTATTGTCTTTAAGAGAAGTTTAATTCTCAGATTTTTTTCTGGAGAAAATACTTTAAGAAAAAAAATAGAGTCTTTTATTCTTATACAGAAGCCAATATAAAATGTATGAAAGAGAACATGGTCATATTGAGGGTTGGAGAATCCAGAACCCTTTGGAAATTACCTATGTGTTTTTTGGGGTGTGGGGCAGGAGAGCAGGGATCTACTTCAAAGATCTCATATTCATGCAGTCATGCACTAAGTATCTGATACCAGAAAAGACATTAATAATAAAAAACTATGGGGCTTAGCTCAGCTACGTTGAAAATATTTAGAAGCATTCTGTATCAACATTTGGCCCTTCCAATGTAGATTTGTAGGGCAATTAGTTTTATCTTATCCTCATAGGTAGCACCTGTTGGTTTGGGGTATGAATCAGATATACGTGTTAACATTTTCTGTTTAGTTGCATGTTGGAGGGATTAAGACTTCCTCCTACTTTTATCAATGAGTATTTAACCTTAAAATAATAACGTTCAGTTCTTCAAGTAAATGACTAATTTAACAAGTTTTTCATGTCACTGTCTACCTTTGGGACAACTTACTAAGAGTTACTACTGTCCTAATTTGAAATAATATATTGTTAAACTACCTGATTTGCCATTTATCTTTATGAGAGACTTTAAGAACATCTGAAGAATGTTCCCTCCAATTTTAGGTGTTAACAACGATGTAACTAACCACTACACCTTATTGTGTGGCTTCTAGATACTTCCAATGCATTCTCTTGTTTATTGCTTGTGTGCCATTGAAAAGTATGGACTGTTACCTCCCTTTTTCAGAAGGATGTGCTGCGATTTTGAGAAAATGAGAAGACTTGCCCAAACCTCGGCACATCTAAGTGACAGAATACTGTACACAAACTCTGACCAGTCTCACTTCGAAGTTTCTACTCTTCTTTCTGGTCTTTTTCCATCTAACATAAGAATTCACAAAACCAGTAAAATTTATTTCCTATTAATAACCAACTGCCTGAAAAGGAAGCCATTAGAAGTTTGTCAAAATTTCATACCATTTCAACATGGCAATGTCAATAAAATCATGATTTTAACTACCCTCCCCCCGAAAGAAAAATCATACAGTCAAAATGCTTTGCCTTCCAAAAATGCTTTCATTGTCAATTATATTTAAAACAATTACTTGGTTGATCATTTAATCATCTGAAGGAAATAAATGCCACTCTGGGCCATTAACAGGCTAACACAGTAAAGAGTCTGAGCTGCAATTATAATTTGTTCCTTAGCAATTAATAGTAAAAGTTATAAAGTTGACTCTAAAATGTCTATTAGAGGCAGCGTTATAGTCCTGGGAATATTGTGACAGCCCTTAACTGTATAATCTTGTGAGTAATTTGCTTTTGCTACTATTGTAAGATAAATCATTTTGGATCTGCTTAGTCAAAGCCCTAAAAAATTCTCATTAAAAGTCGGCTGTTATTATGCGTGTTGTTTTCTTCCCTTCTCTCCCCCATTATACTGAACCCCCTGTATTGGTTGTTTTATGCATTATAATAACTTGAAAAGAATCAGCAGGATAAAACAGAATCCTTTAATAACATGGAGAAGGGAGTTCATCACCATAATAGTTCCATTTCCGTCTGAAACAGCACTTATTGAACGTAGTCATGGATGGAGTAAATTAAAATTTTTATAATAGATTTGAGTGAGAGCAATAGGGATTTTAAAGAGTTCTGGATGCTGTTAACAGAAGAAAACAGTAGTGAAATTTGAGGGTCGTGAGTCTTAAAGCTTAGGTGATTTGTGGGTGCAAGCTTGCTTTTAAAAGATCATATTGTTGGCTCACATTTTGAGAAGAGAATTTAATTTGGCCCAGAAGAATATTATTCTATACATGAACTTTAAAATCATTAAGACGATTCCATAATGGTTTTCTTTTATGTACACATGAGGTAGAGATGACCTCAAATTATTTCTATGGTTACTTCTTAAAATTAGAGTACAGGTACCAGGAAACAAAATTATTAGATTAAAATATACAGACCTTGTAGTTGGAAAGAATTTGTGTTCTCTGCAAGAAGACATAGAACTGCCTGTTTGAAGAAGTCTCGGTGAGAAACCTCCCAATAAGCCAAGGCTTCATGACTCCCATCTTTCCCGTTGGCATCCTATGCAGCAGAAACCCTACCATGCGGGAAAGCAGAGCCCACTCTCCTCGCTACTTGTGAGGTGCCTCAGTTTACAGTAATAGGGTCTTTCTGTCCTTTGCTGCTGCCAGAGGGTCAGGGGCAGCGGCCTTGGGTTGCGTGGGTAATTGATACCCATCACAATACCTAAAGCATACCTTTGTTCGGTCACATGCACATGAGCAGATGTACTCTCTGACAGAACTTCCCAACACGTGCTCAGAAATACCAGTTGGAGATGTTTACAGTGCTCTCCATACTTCTCACTATCTTCTATCCTTCTTTACTAAACTTAGGGCCCAAAAAGCATACCGACCTGGGATAAAGACCAATTAGTCTTGTGTATTCCTTCATGTCAGAAGTACTAATCATGAATGGTACTCAATTTCTGTTTAAATATAACACAATAATTAAGTAAATGAGGTGAAAGCTATATTAATTAGTTTGATGCAACCATTCCAAGTTGTATAAAAAGAAACACATTGTACCCACAAATGCATAAATGTATTCATGATCTATGTGTATATGACTTAATAAAAGGAAAAAAAAATAAGTGTCGTATAAAATGAATTCAATTTTCCTGAAAAGATAACATCCATAAATTCAAGGATTTATGATTTTTCTCTTAGAATAGAAATTAGGGATATTCAATATATTTCATATATATGCACCCCCTCAACAGTCTCTACATCATATACCTCAAGGATCAAATGGAGGGGCTGTGTCTATTTCCAGTTAGCATACATTTATAACTGAGGACTTCGCAACCTATGGGTGCAGCAAAGTCTTGTTCAATAAAATTCAATGCAGTTAAATGTAATGCAGAGAAGCCTATAGGTAAATCAGCAAATGTTTATTGAGCACTGCCCCAATAACAGGATTTATGCTGGGTGCTAGGGAATCAAAGATGAAGAAGACACAGTCCTTTTCTTCAAGAAGTTCACAGTCTTCCGAGTTTACTAAGGGGAACGGGCATGCCACACATGTTCATGCAAAAAGTACATTATGATATAAGTATATATGATATGCAAAGCACCATGGAGGCAGGGAGTCATTTCTACTTGAAAAGCAATAATTCAATCATCAAAGACAGTCAAATCCCTGTAACTTGACCACCCAAGGCACTATAACAAACTGGTCAACATAAGGAAGTGGTCAACAGAGAAACTTCCATAGAGTACATGTGGTGCATGTCCAGTCTACGGAAATTAGGTCAACTTAAGGAGGTGGTGAAGGTAGGGAGGTGGACATTCTACTGTTTATGTTAACTGCCTGTGTGCGTCAGTGCCAACGCTAGTATTGGTATTATCACTGAGAACATAAAAACAAATGTTCTTGCCCTCATGGAACTCATATTAAAGTGAAGGAGACAGACAATAGCCTAATAAATAAGAAAAAAAATTAGATAATCACACAGTGTGATGGCTCTGTTAGAAATTTCTTAATGTTATAGCGATTAAATGGTAAGAAGTGACTTCCTAGAAGGTGGTCAGAGATGGTATGTTTCTACAGAAACCCTACATATAGAATTTTATATGGGGAAGAGGGTGAGGGTGGGTTTACAACAAGAGCAAAAGAAGTGAGGCTTGCAAACACGTTCATAAGAATGAAGTAGCTACAAATAAAAAACACTAAGCAGTATATGAATGCCGAAATAAGCCAATGCAATGCCCTCAAGGTGTCTGTGAACGTTTAATTGTTCCAGTCACTGTACAAAGCGTATGGATCATATCCTACAAGATTAATGCTTTTGAGATGCAAACGCAAACCATCACTTACGCCTGCTGGAAAGTCATTACTGCCCCACAGAGCATATGATGAATAAAAAGCACCAGCACGCTGCTGGGTGAACATTACAAGCACAACCAGTCTTTCACAAAGCTGTAATAGCTGTGCATGCCTCCAGAGAAGAGGACGGTTCAGGCCACCACTGACGGGGAATTGACACAAGAATCATGGGAATCTTGCAAGTACAATAGACTATTTTGTAAATTGCCTCAGAGTACATCTGCTGCATGTGTTAGATGGCTAAAAAAATAATAATAATAAGAAGAAAACAGTATTACAGAAACATCTTGAAGCCAAATGATATTATCTCATGGGATATGGTTACAGATTGGTTCCAAAAGGACTCTTAACAGTTGTCCTCCTGGAGTCTTGCCAAATAAAAACAAAGAAATACACTGACTAGTCTAAAGGAGTGTTATTCTCTTTAGCTGTTCCACCTACCCCACAGGTCCAGTATGTAAGGTGAAAGTTCAGCTCTTCTTGAAGGCCTCCAAAAATATATGAACTATCAATTGCTTTCTTTTTTTTTTTTTTGGCCAGGGCCAGGTTTGAACCCAAGACCTCTGGTATATGGGCCCAGCACCCTACTCCTTTGAGCCACAGGTGCCATCTTCAATTGCTTTCTTTAAGAGCTATGGGAGTGAAGGGTAATCATTATGTTTTAGTCACTTATTTGTAGATGAAATGGGTCTCTCCTTTACTTTGGCATGCACAAGGAAAGTGATTGATTGCTTTGGAGGTAGAGGACATAAAGGTGATACCTACAACATAAAAGTGACACGGAAGAGAGAAGGATGAATTGTGGGGAAATCAGGTTGATCAGAGAGTAACAAGTTTGGCAGATGAAATGAAGACTGAGGGATGAGACTGATTTTTTTTTCTGGACTAATGCTTATTTTCATCAACAGTCTACTAAGTTGAAAAGGTGTCATTATTATCCAGGGTTATAGTTTTGGTAATGAAGGCCAATGATGCCATTTAGAAAAGATGACACACTTACTATGTATAGTTAAGGACAAGTGGCTTGCCTTGCTGCGGTAATTTAGGAGCAGACACATGGCTGCCATCCAGAATCATACACACATTACCTTTCTGAGGTCTTCCTCCACTTGCCCAGTGTCCTCAAATAATTCTCCACTCAATGTGTCAAGCCATGTACTCAATAAGAATGTTGGATTCTCTTCCTTACCTACCATTTAACAGAGCAAAATGCAAAACGATCATTGCTCATAAACAAAGGCCCTGGCTCTCTCTGCTTCTTTAGTTAACATTCACGCTGCAACCCACTGCATCTGGATGCAGGTCTTAGCTCTCCCAAGCAATCACTCTGGCAAAAGTCAACTCCATGCTGTTCTATCCAGTGGATATTCTTCTTTTCTTAAATTTCAGATTAATATGAGGGCAAAAATGTTTAGGTTACATTGTTTTCATTTCTAAGGTAAAGTTCAAGTTGCAGTTGAGCTCTTCACCCACAGGATGTGCTGTATACCCTTACATTGTGTACATTAGGTGATAACCTGTCAATGGCCCCTCCTATTTTTCCTTTTCCTCTCCTCTTCCTCTCCCCCCAACTTGAATATACTTGTGTTTTTCTTTTGTGTGAGTGTGTATCTGTTTATATATTGGTTTCATATTAGTATTGAGTACATTGGATACTTCTTTTTCCATTCTTGTGATACATTACTGAGAAGAATGTGTTTCAACTTCATCCAGGTAAACATAAAAGATGTAAAGTTTCCACTCTTTGTATGGCTGAATAGTACTCCATGGTATACATGTACTATAGTTTGTTAATCCAATCATGCGTTGATGGGCACTTGGGTTGCTTCCACATCTTGGCCATTGTGATTAAGCCGCAATAAACATTCTAGTGCAAATGTCCTTGTGGTAAGAAAATTTTTCTTCTGGGTAGATACCTAGCAATGGGATTTCGGGGTCAACTGAAAGGTCTACTTTAGTCCTTTGAGAATTCTTACTACTTATTTCCATAGATATTGTATTAGTTAACTATATCTCCAGCAGTGCAAAAAGTGTTCTTTTCTCTCGGTGGACCTTTTTCAATCCTTATTTTATTTTTGTTGTTGGTGTCGTACCGAATATTTTCGAATACTCCCTGAAAATGTCTGTTCTCTATCCTCTCCTAATTCCTAACTTCTCCCTCCACCCTCTCTGTCTTTTTTGAGAGTTCTTTCACCTCCCAAACTTTCAACAGTAGTGCTGCTCTTGGCCTGCTCCTCTCTCTTTTGGGCAATCTTCGACATTCTCATACTTTTAATTCTAACCTTTATGCTCATGTGTATTTACCATAACTCTTCAATCTTGTTGATGTTCTTTTCTAATAAATTCAACTTTATGATCAGCATAGACACATCCACTTGAATATCCTATAGATGATAAGGTAAGTTTACACTCTGGTTTTCCTGAGATAGTTGTGGTTTACACTTCTTATCCTGCCAAATTTATTAACAGAAGCCTCTTTCACACTCATATGTATCCAGATTTGGGTGATAAATTATAAAATTGGATGTTTCTTGAAGTAAATTTGACATTTTCTGATCTCCAAGCCTAAGCTGCTGTCAGGGATACCCGACCATCTAAGACATTAGACCTGAAAGTCGTTTTGTGGTCTTTTTTTTTTTTTTTCTATACTTTTTATTCTCAGTCTCTCTCCCCAGCCTCACCCAAACTGTCCACCAAGCCCTGACGATTTCATCACAGGAATATTTCAGATGCCTGCTCCAATTCTGTTGCCTTTGTCTTAACATGGACTCTTATCATTTTCTGCCTGGAATACTGAAAATTCTTCTTAACTGTTTTTCCCGAGTCTGGTATCCCAGTGCCTTAAATGCACACTCCAAAAGGAAGCCACAGTAATCAATTTCTGAAATGTAAACCTGTTTATATCACTCTGCTGCTCAGAACCCCTTTAAAATCATCAGTCACCACAAGATTCACTAAAGCTTGTTAGCACATCAAATAAAGGCCCACATGACCTGACCCTGACCTCTCTCCCTAGCCTCACAGCCTCCTGCTCCCTATTTCATATGTGACTCCCTTGATATATATGGCTCGTTCCAGGCCCCCTGCATCCCTATGAAGATGCAGGCTTTGCTGCCCTTATTGCATAAACACCCTGCCAGCTCTCTTGGCCTCTTTCACTGTCAACCATCTGTCAAGGCATGGCTCAGTCATCGTCACTCACACAGGGAGCCTACTGTGTACCCTAGGATGGGTCATACATTGCCCCTCCATGCTGTCACTACACACTGGGTATCCTGCTGGCTTTTCATTTACCATATAATATTCTGGAATTAATACTTTATGTCTTTCTTTTCCATTACAAAATGTCCTTCTTTTTCATTTTACTCCTTCCAGTTATTTTTCATTAGATCTTTTTCTATTATCTTTTTTTCAACAAGGTATTTTTTTTTCTATTATCTTTTTTCCCTCCCTTTTACAGTTGGCAGAAAACGTCAGCATACTTTGTGTTAACTGACCCTTAAAACAGCCCTTGATATTCACATCATATAAACATTATACAGGGAAGGAAATTGAGACTCAGAGAGGAAGATGACTTGCCAGAGGCCACACAGTGGGGTGGCAGGCGTGGGACTGGCATGCAAACAGGTGGCAATTCTGCCCCCTGTGCAGCTTGCTGGGTCAATTTCCCACACTGTATTTGAGATGGAGGACCCAAATCTACTTTATTTCTTAGTTTTAATTTTCACAGGCATCATGCAGTACCCTACCATGTTATTCAATATGTACGTATTTCCATAGAACAGGGTTCTAAACTCAAGCTAACTTCTTCATCTGATGCTCACCTAAAGAAATAATCACTTGTTCCAATCCTGTGGGAGCAAGTGGCATGCCTGTCTCCAATGTGGCCACGTATACCCACAACATGAGGGAATTCTGAGAATAAATTTAACTAGAGGTACTTTGCACTAAGGGCTGACTTTGGAAACAAATCTCTGTGAAAATGTGTGAGGTTCCACCTTGCTCTTTCCATTCCAGACCACTCAGGCTTCGAGACAGTACTGGTAAAGGAAAAACAGTATTTTTAAAGCACATTTGCTTCCCACTCTGAATTTTTAATAGAGAAGCAAACCAACAAATAAGGAAAACATGCTGTTCCTATCAGCTGGGTATTCACTGTCCCCATTTCTAGGAGTCATCTGCCAAGCCTGGCACTAGATTCCCTGAGCTCTGCCTCCAATGGTCATAGTCTTGCTCTGAACATTTCACCATCCACTAGGCATTACTTTCACACTGTTGCTGTTCTAGCTGCATCAGCTTTTCAAAGGGCAGTGTTTAGCTACATGACACTTGGATTTAAATTCCTTTGCTGAGCCCAGGATAGTTTCTGTTTGTTTATTCTCCCTAATCCTTATGGCTCCAAGCAGTGATGCATGTGTAGTAGCCACACAAGAAAGATTTAGAGAAAAAGAGATGCTGTTCTGCAAAAATCTGCAGCCTTTAAGATTCTTTTTCTTTGGTAGAGCCAGACCCATGTGGGATTCTATAGCAACACACCGTTTCTCTGGAGACGAAGGGAGTTGACTGGTCTGGTTTGAGAGTGGGGAGATGCGTGTATGCAAAAGGCAATACTGACTTATCCTAAAGAGTTGTAAAGCTCCAACACTTGCTCCATATCTAAAGTAGTTGGGACTATAGGCACCTGTCCAAAACGAGGTCTCACGCTTGCTCAGGCTGGTCTCAAACTCCTGAGCTCAAGCAATCCTCCCACCCTGGCCTCCCAGAGTTAGTCGCCATGCCTGGCTACTCATGGGGCTTTCTAAAGACCAAAATATATAATAGATTTGAAAGCACTTTCTAAATAGTAAAATAATGTGGACAAGTTAATGGTTAGTTATTTTTTCCAGGCATAATAGTGGAGGCTTGGATGATCAAGCAGAAAGTGAGGAGTGAATGCAAAGGACCAACTGACACTCTGTAAGCAGGGTGATAATTTCCAAAGTTTTATAAAGCAGTTAGGGAACATCACCAGGAGGCCATTGGAGGATGAGTGCCTGTGGTCCTCCATATCATGGGCTCTTTGTTCATGGCTGAACAAAACTGTGCTGCAAATTCAGTAAATGCCTCACCGATTTCCATTTTTCTACAAACAGAATTTCAGCTGAAAGACAATTTGTAGTTAATAAATTTAATATTGAGCCAATTAGTCAGATTACCTACCTGCTAACTATAGCCACATTGATTTTTGCTGAAATATTAATTATCCAAGACAAGATTTCCTGCTTAACCTTCAAAACAAGCTTAAAATGCACTATTTTACATCATTACCAAGGTTAAGAGGAAGATGCTTATGATGTGATTATAATTTATATTCCCGGATTCACCATTCATTTTAGAGGCATCGAGGCCACCTGGTCAAATGAAGGATACATTTATGATGTTTAATTTCCCAGCAGGAAATGGTAATGACACTCAAAGTAATAAATATGAAGGCTCCACAGATGTAATACATTTGTTCATCTCTAAGTGCCACTCTCTGACCATTTCACCTATATTTCAATAATTTTAAAACCTCAACTCAATGTAACATTTACAAGCAAATATTATCTAGCTTGAATATTTGATTGACAAACAGCAAATGACGGTATACAACCACTGCTATGTGATGATATTTTAAATTCTTCTTCCTTCTAAGCACTTAAAGAAAAAAAAATACAGAAATACTGAGCAGGCAACCTATTTAATGGAAGAAGCTTGTATGGATCACCGGCTGCCTGTGGACCACTGTACTGGGTGCTGGGCCGTCAGGATAAGTAAGCCACGGTGGCCACCACCAATGAACTTACATTCAAGATCTTGCTTTTATCATCGTAAGATGCAAATTGGAGACAGAAAGGGGATCAGAATCCACTGTGTGGGGTTCCTAGTTTGCTACTCTCATGTAGAACAGGTCTCCAACAGGCCAGGCACTTTCCACCTCGAGGTACTCCAAGGACTCACTGGTATTCCTATTCTCTGTGAGTTGGACAACTACATGAAAATTTACAAAAAATTGCTCACTTGGTAAAAGCCATAAAGAGCACCCTCATAAACTTCCTTTTCCAGGATACGCCAACCAGGCCCTGATTAGCTGAAGCAAAATAGGATCTATTTTCAAAATGAATCACAAGATAGTTCAGTAAGAGTAGAGGAGGCATTACTACTCCACCGTGTCTACAGACTCATGACCAAACAGTTCCATACATGCCAATCACTTGGTAACAAAGGGCACTGAGCCTTTGGAAGACCTCCCTCCCTGCTCCTCCCCTAGATCTGTATCTTTTCCAAAAAGAAAGCACATTCATCTCTGACTCTGAATTCATTTGTTTTGATTTTGTTTTTGTTTTTGCAGTTTTTGACTCTGAATCTATTTTGCATGTTTAGCTCCAAAGTGTGAACACTTTCAAGGTTGACTTTCCCACTAGCTTCTCTCTGTGACCCTGGCTTCTAAATAGAGTGATGCACTAGCTTGCTTATTTAACAAAAACTGTGCTTAACATCTCAGTGAGGCACTGTTGGAGTTTCTAGTGAGTTTGACCAGCAACAGGCAGACTGATAGATAAAACTGCAGATTGTAATCAGGGGAGATATGAGGAAAACCCATAGGGCATTGACAGGAGCACTCTCAGGAGCCCTGGTATGTTAGACAGGGTGGCAGAGGCAGGTGATATTTAAATTTTGAATGAGCCGGGGCAGTGGCTCAAGCCTGTAATCCTAACACTCTGGGAGTCCAAGGCAGGTAGACAGACTGAGCTCAGAAGTTCAAGATTAGTCTGAGGCTGGGCGCCTATAGCTCAACCGGCTAAGGCGCCAGCCACGTACACCTAAGGTGGCGGGTTCGAATCCCCAGCCCGGACCCGCCAAACAACAGTGACGGCTGCAACCAAAAAATAGCCGGGCATTGTGGCGGGCGCCTGTGGTCCCAGCTACTTGGGAGGCAGAGGCAGGAGACTCGCTTGAGCCCAGGAGTTGGAGGTTGCTGTGAGCTGTAATGCCATGGCACTCTACCCAGGGGGACAGCTTGAGGCTCTGTCTCAAAAAAAAAAAAAAAAAAAAGATTAGTCTGAGCAAGCGTGAGACCCTGTCTCTAAAAATAGCCAGGCATCATGGCAGGTGCCTATAGTCCCACCTACTTTGGAGTCTAAGGCAAGAGATGATCACTTGAGCCAAGAGTTTGAGGTTGCTGTGTGCTACAAGGTCAAAGCACTCTACAGAGGACAACAAAGTGAGACTCTGTATCAAAAAATATATAAATAAGTATATAAATAAACAAACTTTGAATGAAAAACCAAAAGTAAGCCCTATTGTGACTTTGGACTTTAACTCTGATTTAGAAGAAGTTGTAATAAGGGCTGACTTTGCAGGGAAAAAAAAAAGTAGGATTCATTTGGAAAAGCTATACACAGGTGATAAAATTTCTGGACAGTTTGATACTGTACCATTGCCCAAATCCCTAAGCTCATGAAACTTTTTTTCTTTTTAAAGCTGATGGTTTGGCCTTTCTAGCACCCAAAAGTGTCAATTTCTGTGTGTATGGGTATAGAGTAGTCACTGAAGAAACAGTCACTAAATATTTGTTTTGGTCAGTTTTAGGGAAGGAGATTTATGGAACAAGAAATTAATCTGTGAGACGATCTCTAAGGCTAACTGTTTGACCACCAAAGACATCAATAGAAAGGCAGAAAAACTTATATGCAGCTGTTCATAGGTGTAAAACTTCTATGTCATATAACGGAATCTAATTACAGTTGACTATACTTAATTGACGGTTAATAATTTAAATTTATGAAACAAAAATAAAAATACCAATGAGGCTATTAGAGCAGTACTTCATTAGCCATCTGACACCAGGAAAACAAATCGTTTCTCTATTTTATTCCACACCAGACCTTTAAGAATGTTTTTCTAATTCTTACAATAATCAAGTGAGATATGTACTCCAAGAAGAGGGGCCAGGAGAACTGTCCCCTTGACCTGAAAAGAAAGAGCACCAAAAACATCACTAGAGCTCCTTTCTCTAGCCTAACTTTTCGTAACTTCAGTAGCAGCTTTCATAACTTTCGTAACTTTCGCTTTTCCTAACTTTTCGTAACTTCAGTAGCAGCTTCAATCTCAACCTCTACGCAGAAACTTGGTGATGACAAATCTGAGTGGTGGTATTGAAATCTGGGTACTGCTCTCAACACTGCCACTTACCGGCCAAACAACAAAACGTGGCTTTACCTTTTCACCCGTGGCTGCAAGTGGAGTTTAATTAACAATATGGCATTTAAAAACTGTATCTGGCTATTTTATTAGCATTAAATTCCAAACTTAGTCTTCAGCTTTGTTCCCTCTGATGAAGGTGAGTTTTCACTGTAGCAGAAACAACAGAGAGCAGGTGTAGTGATTAATAATAGTGCAGTGATTAATAATAGCGTAGTGATTAAGAATCCAAGTGTTGACACAAATAGCACGAATCAGACCCTAGTCCTTCAACTTCCCAGCTGCACGAGGTTTGGAAAGTTCTGCAATGTTTTTTTTTTTTAGGCCTCAGCTTCTTCCCTTGCAAAAATACCAAGAGTCCAAGTATCCAGGCCTGAGGTAGGCACTGAAAGAGAGAATTCATACTTCGGGGGGGGGCTGGCAGGTGCAAAAAGCAAGTGAGGAGAGTAAGTTCCTGTTGTTACAGGTGGTCGGGGGGCAGGGGGCACTGACCATGTTTTACAGGAGTACATGAAATTTTCCCTATTCTTCTGTCACTAAAGTGACATGCTTAAGAGTATAGCGACCGCAGGAATTCTCGAGGTAAAATGCTGAACAAGTATGAATACTCTTCCCCTTTCTCACTCTCTCCTGTCATCTTTTCCGTTGTTGCTGTTTTAGAGACAGAGTGTCTTTCTGTTGCCCAGGCTGAAGTGCAGTGGCCCATTCACATCTCTCCTGGGCTCCAGGGATCCCCCAGTCTCAGTCTCCTGAGTACCTAGGACTACAGACTCAGGTAGTTTATTATCATTATCACCGTTATTACTATTATTTGTAGAGACAGGCTTGCCGTGGCTGGTCTCAAACTCCTGGCCTTAAGTGATCTGAACCGCTGCCACTGTGTTCTCCCGCTGCATTCAGCATTGCTCTGCACGCTCCAGCCACACAGGCAGGTCCCTTGAATCCCTTGGATGTGCCACCACTATGCCTTTGGTATTCTGGGTTTTCTGTCTAGAAAATGGCTTCCTCTAAAATCCTTCAGATCTCAATTTCAGTCATTTCCTCGGGGAAGTTTTCTTTAATACCCTTGGTCTGTGCGCATTTCTGTACAAATGTCACAGACTGGCACACATTTTCTCAACATTTATCTCAACGGATGATTGCATATTTCTTGTGGGATTACTTGATGAATACCCTTCCCGTCCCCACCAGAACATGAACTAGGTAAGATGAGGGACTAGTTCTGGTTTAGTTTACCGGCCCAGCAGAGTAGATAGAAAAAATTCTGAATGAATAAATGCCACATCTAGTCCGTCTTGAAACGCTGGCTTTTGCCTTTGCACCCTTCCACTTTACACCTCTCCTGAACCACGTTAGGCACAGACTGTGCTTTCAGGCCATCTCTCCGTTCCCTCTCTGTTGTGGCTTTTTCTGCCCTTGGTTCTTTAGAAATCAAACCTTCCACCTTCCAACATTTATCACCCTTGCCGTTACTTGTTCAATGTCTGTCTTCCCTGCTGGATGTAAACTTTGCGTTTGTCTAGTTCATTGATGTATTCTCGGCATCCAGCATGGTGCTTACTATCTAGCTGATACTCATTAAATATTTATGGGAAGAAGGAAGCGCAAACAAAGGGAACTTTCACACTGACTGCTGAGAACTCAAGTTTTTGTAACACATTTGCCTGAATGATGTGGTACTTGGTTATTGAAACATATAGGAGAGTTAACAAGTTCTTGATGGCAGAATTAATTTATAATACTTTTTTTATTAGAAATTTTAGGTTGTAATTACTGATCTTGAATTTTATGTAGGATAAATGGTTGGCTAGAGAAAAAAGAAATTTAATGTCCTAAAGTATTTGCCAACTGTGTTTGACCTTTAAATATCTACGAGGCATAAGGAAGCAATGGCTAATACCAAGGACATTATAACAACATGGACCTCGTCTAATTCTGGGGGTATATACAGACTAGTGAGATGGCCAGATGGGACCATACCCTGTGATTTTCAGAGCATAATAAATATCAGGACACTAATAGACAAAAGGGAAAATACGGCCCAGCATTCATATGTTAATGTACATCTACATTTTAATAAGTGAAAGCCTGTTCACATACATACCAATTACACTTTCCAAGCATATTTAATACTCAAAACTCTGAAGGCCACTATTTAATTTATATAATCTAATATAATATCATTATGCTCTTTCTATACAGATGGAGGCACTAAAGGTGACAGGAGAATGGAAACTTACTCAAGGTCGCAGCCTTTCTGAGATTCTAGATTAAGGAGATAACATGTACAAAGCCAAGGGGACAAATTACTTAGTATAGATACTCCAGTGGAAGTAGAGAAATTGCTAATTAAAATAGACTTTGGGGCTCAGCATGGTGGCTCATACCTATAATCCCAGCACTATGGGAGGCTGAGATGGGAGGCTCCCTTGAGGCCAGGAGTCTGAGAACAGCTTAGATAACATAGTAAGTACCTGTTTCTGCAAAAAATAAATAAATAATTTTAAAAGTAAAGTAGCCAGGCATGGGGGCTCACAGAAGCTCTCAGTTCCCTGGGAGGCTCAGCTGGGAAAAACACTTCAGCCCTACAGTTTGAGGTTGCAGTCAGCTGTGATCATGCAATTGTGCTCTAGTCTAGGTGACCAAGACCCTGTCTCAATAAAAATAGTAAACAGATAAATAAATAAGCCTTGGTTGAGAAAATAAAAATAAAAATGAAATGAAATAAACCTTGGGTCAGAGTCTCGTTTTTTGTTCTTAGAAAACCTACCAAGTGCCCTTTAATTTTATAAACATACAGCAATTACCTCTCCATACTTCTTGGAAAAGTCAGAAGAGGAGATGTGGTGCCCAGTGTTAGTTAAATGGTCCCCCTGCATACTTAACAGTTCTGGAATATCAATGCCTTAGAGAAAAATATTTCTGTATAGATTTATGTTGTGCCTGACCTGTAAAATAGTGATTGCTCTTAGGAAATCACATCATTCTTGTTGGAGTGGCTGTTTGAAAAAATAGAGCTGAGACCCTGAGAAAAGTAATAAGAACAAATGAATTGTACCTCACATTTGAGGAATCAATGAGGTACATTGTCAAGGCTCCAAGTGTGACGTTAATGAAATTAGAGAGCCTAGAATTTATTCATATTAAATTTTATATTACAGACCCAAAGGCAATATGCGAGGTCTGACAATTAAGTTCATGAATCCATACTAAGAAAAACTAGAAAAAGTGCTCCACATCTCACTGCTGCATATCCCTATAGTCACCTTCGAAGTACTCCCCCTGGGTAGCTATGCACCAAAGCCAGTGCTCAGTCCACTCTTCAAAGCAATTTGGGAGCTCTTTCTTTCTGGAATGACCATCAGGGCTATCATCATAGGGCACACACAAACACCCAACAATAACAATGAACTCCACTCAGCAAGCTACTGCCACATGTGGACATGAACACAGCAGTGAGACACTGATATACCAAGGATATGAGACCTTAGACAGTGGTCTGTACAGTGCTGCTGAGTTAAGCGCAAGTTTGTGAACTTAATCATCAGAATTGTATGCTGACAGCTCTGATGGTCATACCAGTAAAAAAGTTCCAAAGTTCCTGGGAAGGGTGGACTAGGTACGGCATAGATGTTTCACTTTCAAAAAAGAGTACTTCAAAGATGACTGTGGTGATATTCAGAAATGAGCTATATGGCACTTCTCTAGGATAAGTTCACAAAATTAATTTTCAGACCTTGGTATGTTTCTTGTAGGAAAAGTAGGTGGAGTTCATGGCTCACATGTATATGACGTGGCTATCCTATTTCTTTGATGTTAAGGCATTTTTAACACATGCCTCCTTATTCCAAAACTTACTACAAAGCTATAGTAATCAACAGTGTTGTACTGGCATAGGAAAGACATAGAGATTAATACAGTAAAATTAAGGGCCCCCAAATTAAACTTTACATTTATGGCTAATTGATCTTTGCCAAGAGTGCCAAGACTGTTCAATGGAGAAAGAACCATATTTTCAACAAATAGTGCTGGGGCAATGGATGTGCAAAAAAACGAATTTGAAAAAAAAAATTAATCTTTGAATCAATACCTCATTGTATACATATGAACTTAATATGGCTCACTGACCTACATTTAAGAGATAACCTTGCACAACTCTTAGAAGACAACATGGGAGTAAATGTTTGTGATCTTGTTTCAAGCAATGATTTCTTACAGATGATAACAAGAACATAATACAACAAAAGAAAAAATAGATGAATGAAACTCCATCGAAATTAAAACTTCTATGCTTCAAAAGACGCCACCAAGAAAGCAAAACAGCCCTTAAAATAGGAGAAAATACTGGCAAATTATTTATCTGGCAAGAGACTTTGTACCAGGAATATACATAAAAAATTGCAACTTAACAATGAAGAATGATCCAATTAAAAAGGGGAATATGATTTGAATAGACATGTCTCCAAAGAAGATCAGTGTCCCAAGCACCTGAAAAGACGTTCAAGGTCATGAGGCATCAGCGAGAGGCATTGTGTGCAAATCAAAACCAGGATGAGACACTGCTTGATATTCAGCAGGTTAAGCTACAGCAAAAAGAGGCAGACAGTAAAATGTGTCTGTGAGTAGGAGGGGAAGTTGGAACTATTATACACTACTGTTGGCGGGACTGTAAAATACTGCAGACAATTTGGAAAATAATTTGTCAGCCACTCAACATTTTAAATGTACAGTAACCATTTGGCTGAAAAATTCATTCCTATGAATATACCCAAGAGAAATGAAAATACATGTCTACATGGAAACCTGTACATGTAAATGAATGTTCACAGTAGCATTCTTCATAATAGCTAAAAAGTAGAAACAACCCAAACGTACTCCACTGATCCACGGATAAATGAAACAGGGTTATATCTATATAATTGCATGTTAGTTAGCCATACAAAGGAATGAAGCTTTGGTACAAGCTACAACAGGAATGAAGTGTGATGACCTTATGCTAACTGAAGGAAACAAGTCACAGAAGCCCACATGTACTATGAGTCCATTTACATGAAATACCCGGAGTACGAAAACTCATAGACACAGAAAGTAGATGAGTGGTTGTCAGAGGACGGGAGGAACAGGGAACAGCAGTTAATGGGTGTAAGTTATTTTGTTTTTTTTAGGGTGATGAAATTGTTCTGAAACTAGATAATGGTAATGGTTGTACAAATTTGTGAATAATCTGAAAATCATTGAATTGTATACCTTAAATGATATGATGTGGGATCTTAATACGGCTCTTACCAAAAGAGTATGGTATTGGAAGCAAGAGGCAACACTTCTTTAATAATTTTTTTTTCTAGGCGAAAGAGAAATATTATATTGAATTTATTTATTTATTTATTTTTAAAGACAAGAGTCTCCCTCTGTCCTGCCACTAGAGTTCAGGGGGTCATCACAGATCACTGTAACCTCAAACTCCTGGGCTCTAGCCTCCCAAGTAGCTGGGACTACAGTTATGTACCACCACACCTGGTTAATTTTTCTATTTTTTAGTACAGATGAGTCTCTCTCTTGCTCAGATTGGTCTTGAACTCCCGACTACAAGCGATCCTCCCTCCGGCCTCTCAGAGTGCTAGCTGCGAGCCACTGTGCCCAGTATGAATATACATCTTTATTGGAGGATACTTCTCAATTTTAGAAACAAAAAGAAATCTTCTATTTCAACCAAGAAGGAAATAGAATATTTAAGAATATTCCTTCTTGGTGGAAGGAAACAGAATATTTAAGAAGAAATATGACCTCGTAGGCTGAGAAAGGCCAAGGCATTTCTCCTTCTCGTATGTTTTTTTCACTGGTTTGTCCATTTATTCATCCGGCTTCATTTATTCCACAAATACTTACATAGCACCTATTTATAAACCTCTGCCCTCCTGATGACAAGAAAAAAGTAGGAGAAAGTAGTCGCTGAGCTTAAAAATAAGAAAATCCATTTGTTGAGTCTCCTGCCTCAACGTAAACCCTATTTAAAGATGGGTCTTTAAGGCATTGTTAATCTAAATTTTATGAGGCACAGTTTACAGATTGGTTACTAAACAAGACGCACTCAATTTGGGGTGAAAAAAAGAAGATGCGATGAAAAAACAAATCTGAAATGCTAATGATACCACAACAATGCAAGTATTTGGGAGCAAATTAACACTTGATCATAATTAGTGGGTACCCTAAATAGATAGCTCAGGAATAAATTACTCACCTGCAACACCATCCATTGAGGGTTTAGTGGCTAGTACAGAACTTAAGCTCTGTGAAACATCTAACAGAATAATGTAGTTCTTTGGAAACACACACATTTGTTTTCATGATGCCCTTGAATTTGAGATAGAACCTCTGAATCCTAAAGCATGCTTCATTCTCTAAAGGGATTGCATATTACATCTGGGAAGTTGAAACCAGCCAGCATGGTGTATGAGACAGGCACCAGCTAGAAAGTAAATGGCTTGTTCGTATTAGAACCTACTCAGGAAAAGGTGTTGATTGGGAAGAGGATGGAAGCGGGTCCTCCCTAGCATGGGAGCTTTCTGGGGCTAGAAATGTCACAACCTGAACGATAACAATGCTTGAGAGACCATGGTGGAACGGTCTAGCCAGAGGTGGGTCAGACACTCTAAATGTGATAATAGCCAGCTTCTAGGGCTTTAGAGTACCAGACAAAGGGGTTGAATTCAGGGAAAATGACCTAGAAAAAGGAAGCAGTCCACAGAGAGGGACTCAGGGCCAATACACCATTCTGAATCATTTCAGATCATTGCCCTATGGACAAAAGGCCAATCTGGCCTATTTGAGAGGAGGCCTGTGGAGGTCTGCTCCAAGGGAGAGGCAGAAACGTGCCTGGGAAGCGGAAAGGTTACTCTTTGAATTTTTTGCTGCTGCCATTTTCATTATTTGGTCAAATCATACTATATAAAGTTCAAAACCCCGGTATGCTCTCCGGAGGAAAATGAATAGTACAACACGAAACTTGCACAGATAATCCCACCTTTTATGGATGCCGTCTCTTTCATATTTTCCACCCTAATACAGTTAAGTTACAGAAGCACCTGATTTCGGTCTCATTCCCTAGGTGCCTTTATTTTTTCTTCATCAAAGAAAGTGGTCAGGAAAGAAAGGAAAGGAACCCCGCGTATGTTGGTCTCTTCACTTCCTCAGGCCAAGGCAAACAAGTTACCACACACTAGGTGGCTTAGAGCAAAAATGTATTCCCCCACAGATCTAGAGGTTGGACGTCTGCTGAAACCAGGGTGTCGGAGCTGCACTCCAGGCTGTGCTCACTGGTGGGCTGTTGGGGAGAATCCCTCTGGGCTTCTTCCAGCTTCTGCCAGTGTCAGCCAGTGCTGGCTTCCCTCGCTGCACCGCTCCAGCCTCTGCCTCTGAAGTTGCCTCTCTCTCTCCTTCCTCTTCTCATTCTCTTATAATAACACTTGCCCTTGGACTTAGGGTAATCCTGAACCATCTCATCTCCAGATCCTTAATTACATTTGGAAAGATCCTTTGTGCCAAGTAAGGTCACTTTCAGAGTTTTCGGGTAGACATATGAAAAAAGAGGGTTGCCATCTCCGCCTATCAGGGCTGCTGTAACATAACACCATGGACTGGGTGGCTTTTTAATAACAGGAATATATTTATCACAGATATGGAGGCCGGGAAGTCTAAGATCAAGGTCTGGTGCCTGGTGATGGCCCCTTCCTGGTTCATAGACAGCCCTCTGCCATCCTCTCACTGTACCCTCCTGTGGCAGAACGGCTGAGGGTGCTCTCGGTAATTCTTTTACAAGGGTGCCAGTCCCATTTATGAGGGCAGATCCCACCTGACCTAATCATCACCAAAGGCAATGCCTCCTAATATGATAACATAGGGTTTAGGGTTACGACGTAAGAATTTTGGAAAGACACAAATCTTCAGTCCCTAGCAGTTACTATTCAGTTCAGTACAGTTGTTCAAAGAGCTTGTGGCTAACAATCAGTGAATATGTACATGTTCTACAGAGCTGTTACCTCGCAAGTGAAAACTCTTAAAAATGGATAGGAATATGACTGGGGTGATTTTGATATTTACAACCATTCAGGAAGTGTTCCGCCATTCAGTTTTCCCCTGAATGGTGACATTCAATTATTGACCAGATCTCCAGTTTCTAAAAATTAAACTTGGAAAACAATTACAATTATTTTAATCTTTGTTGACTGAATTATTAGTTTGTGATGACAGAACAAAAAGGAATGATACCCTAGTAACTTGGCTGGTATTTATTGTAATACAAAATGCTAATTATTCTTCTTTAACCTTGGGGTTTTCTTTTCTTTCTTTCTTTCTTTCTTTTTTTTTTTTTTAGTTTTTGGCTGGGGCTGGGTTTGAACCTGCCACCTCTGGCATATGGGGCTGGCATCCTACTCCTTTGAGCCACAGGTACCACCCAACATTGGGGTTTTCTTAAAGGCCTGTCTGGTCAAGCCTATTTGGATCCCTATGAGGTCTTGTCTGTCAATTTTCACATAAGGTATATTATTGTTTATAAATCCCTATGCTTCATTGATTGTCTTCAATCACAAACTACTTTTTGTCAGTCATATGAACCTCAACTGGAGTGCAGGATGACTGAAGAGAGAGATCCTTAATGAACTAATAGCTATACTTCACTGGCGTCTGTATTTAAACAGTTCTTAAGATTTATATCATGAAATTTTCAATAAGCACTGAAGGTCACCAGTGACATCTTTCCTAGTACTACACTGTGTGGCAGAAACTATATACTAACAGTATTCTTTCTTTCTTTTTTTTTTTTTTTTGTGATTGGTGGGGTCAACTCTAAGGTTTATCTTACAAGGGTGCAAGTGAATCTTTCTAAAAGCAGAGTATGAATGTCTTAACTCAATAACTAAGAAAAATGACATGAAGGTTATGTTAACCAGTTTGATGAGAGTATTTCAAAATTTATATGAAAACAGCACACTGTACCCCATGATTGCATTAATGTATACAGTTATGCTTATAACTGTAAAAAATAATAAAAAATAAAAATAAAAATAAAAAACAGTATTATTTCTAAAACTCATCAAGTTTTGGTTTGAGTGTTGTTCAAATTAAAAAAAATAAACTCTTAATGAAGATCAAAGTCTTCCATTAATGTTTCATTTGTGGCATTTAAATGTTCTTAAATTTGACTAAATTTTAATTGATCAAAATATTCATAAATTATTCATCCAAACAGCCTTCTATTAACAATTTCTTGCTAATAACAAAACTCTGTCTTTTAAAATAGCCTTCTTAATTAAAAATTAGTCAAGCCAGTGGTGGGTCTGGCCATCTATCAATCTCCTGGCTATAAAGGTTAAGCTAGTTATTGAATATTAAAAGCAAGAAACATTTGAAAATTAGAGTGAATAGAAGCTCAGGGCTCAAAAAACACATTGCCAAAATCCCTCTTGTGAATATTGTACAACATTCTCAGTTTGATACTTTTTTCTATCATTACCACCACCACCACCACCACTTAAGAACTCATACAAGGTTACCTGTAGTAGTCACAAGAAAAATCTTTTTTCCCCAGATGAGGCTATCTGATCCATTGCTACTCATTCATTTGACATTTTCACCATAAAAAATGTTGTCTGACACTTAACTGATAAAGCTAACTGATATTAACCTCAGAATGGATTGGTTAATCGAATTACTTTACTCTCATAAATATGATGTGTGAGGTTGGAGGAAGGACAGTATGGAGTGGGTTTCACAAGGTTGGACAATTAAGTTCACAAACTCCTCCTAGAAAAAGTGCTACATACCTCACTGGTGAGTATCCCTACAATCACCTTCGAAGTACTACTCCCCTTAAGAAGCCGTGAACGGATGCCTGCGCCTGGTCCACCCTTCAAAGCAATTTTGGAAGGTTTTTTTCCGTAATGGCCATCAGAGCTGTCATCAGACAAGGTCTGACAATTAAGTTTTCAAACTTGCCACCTTGCGTGGACGTTGGCAGCATGTATGATTTGGTAGGGTTTCATAACCTTGGGTGTCAGCGTCTCACAGCTGTGTTTGTGTTGACCTGTGGCTCCATCTAACTGAGCAGCTTGCATTATCGTTGTCATATGTTTTTGTGCACCGTATGATGACAGCTTCCCAAGAGTAGTATTTCACCCGGGTGATATTCAGCAATGAGGTATGTAGAGCTTTCTCTAGGATGAGTTTGGGAACTTAACCATCACATTTGTCTACTCAAGGTCTCCCCTCCCTTATCACGTCCATTTTTCTCTCTCTCTTTCTTTTTTTTTT
>NW_003852410.1:8820859-8839495 GCF_000181295.1 Otolemur garnettii
ACAACGCCCGGCTATTTTTTTTTTTTTTTTGGTTGCAGCCGTCATTGTTGTTTGGCAGGTCCGGGCTGGGGATTCGAACCCGCCACCTTAGGTATACGTGGCTGGCGTCTTAGCCGGTTGAGCTATAGGCGCCGAGCCCTCTCTCTCTTTCTTTTTTTTTCACTTTCCCCTTTCCCTTAACACACAAGCTCAGGAGGGAGCTATCCAGGACATGCACGGTGTATCAGTCTAAGTTCTTTTCCCACCTTGAGTGAGGCATCAACAGAGATAAACACAGATATCACGCATTATTTCTCTCAGAATAACACCACCTTGCCCGTGAACAAGATGATGATAGTGTCCTACAACAGGCAGTTAACTGCTGTTTGTTAAATGATTTAATTTTATCATAAGAAATATGGAGGTATTTACACATGAATTATTATTATTCACAACCTCGATGATGAATAACTTACATCTTTTGTTTCGCAGATTTGAACAGCTATAAAATAGCTGAACTTCCAGGAATAAGGCCCCAAACAATGTTTATAAAGCAATCAGTTTGATAGGCTAAAATCTGGAGTTATTAGATTATTCTCTTGGCTGCTCTGCATAATGATCTATATTTAAAGCGTATCTTTTTCACATGTGGGAGGAATGCGAGGGGAGGGACAGACTTATAAAAAATATGTCATTTACTGCTTGGGGATAAACATTTTACCAACCACAGTTATTTACCATAAAATATCAATATTCAAAATGTTTTACAGCCCACTTGCAATAAATTGGAAATTTGCATCTTAGTTTTTAGAGCAGAAATATTGTTATTAATTGTCTCATTATGGAACCTGAAACCAATTATATTAAAATTAGAGTCACAAATGTATGCATAATTGCAGTATACAATATTATATTTTTAGACATCAATAGTAAATCAACAGTATGATGGCATCAAGAATCCCTGTAACTAAGAAAATTAAAAACAAAAAAATGTATGTTTTTGTACAGGATGGATGTATTTCCTATACGAAAGGTTGTAAGCACAATGAAAAACCCAAGTTTGTCTACAATGGAAACATTTTACCAACTACCCAAATATATGGCTTGAACATAAATTCTATTAGAAAAGCATAGTTTTAAGTGATATAAGGAGAATCATGT
Source organism: Otolemur garnettii (assembly GCF_000181295.1). NCBI lineage: Eukaryota > Metazoa > Chordata > Mammalia > Primates > Galagidae > Otolemur > Otolemur garnettii. The sequence continues at coordinate 8,822,000 of NW_003852410.1, forward strand.
ATTTCAAATGCTATGTAAGGGGAATCTACTCAGAGTTAGGTGACCTAATACCCTCCTACCATGGCTGTATCCTTGGTGAAATGTATTTCCCTTCACTAATAATCATGTTCTTTACCTAAAGAATAAAAATAATGTCTATATTTCCTTGGGTGTGTTGAGATCTAAGTGGAATAATGCTTCCAAAATGCTGAGAATAATATCCAACATAGAGTAATACAAATTATAATAAGTAACATTTAATAAGTTCTTACTGTGTGCTAAATAATGGTCTAGGAATTTTACAGTTATTAACTTACTTACAACTTATTTGATTCTCACAGCAAGGGAGATATAGTTACCAACCTCATTTTATGGCTAAAAAAAACTAAGGCAGAGAGAAATGCCTTGATTAAGGTCATGAAATTATAGGAGGAGGTGAATTCAAACCCAAGGAATCAGACTTTAGGGCTCGTGCTCTTGCCCACCATAGGTAAGTCTTTTTTAAAAATGGTACTTATTCATACAATGCATCAGTGCCACCACTGGGTAGGAGATCAAAGGATAGGAGATCAGGATGTTGAAGAGACACCTGCATCCCTATGTTTATTGCAACACTGATCATAATAGCCCAGACAAGAAATCAATCTAAGTGTCCAGCAACAGATAATGAATAAAGAAAATGTGATATGATGAAACAGCATTCAGCCATAAAAAAGAATGAGGTCCTCTCATTTGTGGCAACATGGACAAGCCCAAAGGACATTGTGTTAAGTGAAATAAGCCAAGCCCAGAAAGGTAAATACCCACCTGTTCTCATTCACATGTGAAGGGTAAATGAGTGGATCTCATGGAAGTAGAGAGTAGAATAATGAAGTTGGGAAGGGAAGGGGAGCGTGGGAGGGAGAGTTCAGTTGTCAGATACAAAATTACAGCTTAGATGGGAGGAGTAAATTCTAGAGTACTATAACACTGTAGGTGACTACAGTTAACAACAATTTACTATATATTTTCAAACAGTTGTAGAGATTTTGGATAGTCCCAGCACAAAGAAATGGCAATTGTTTGAGACAACGGATATGTGAATTGCCCTGATTGGGTCATTACATAATGTACACAGATATTGAAATATCACACTGTAACACATACATATGTACAATTATTATATGTTAATTAAAAAGTTTAAAAAAAAGCATTGTATTTTAAAAAGACAAAACATGGAAGAAAAGAGGAAGAAAGGAAGAGAGGAGGGAAAGAAGCAGAGAAACTGTTACTGTACAACTTTCTTTATTGAGACCTACTCGCAGTAGGGATTTTTGTACAGGCTTTATAATGTAATCTTCAAAATAACCTTCAGAGGGAAGTGTGGTTACCTGCATAATGCTTGTATGAAGCCAGCATTCTAGAGACGTGACGGGGTGTACAAAATGAAAGGGAGCAATGAACATTCGATTCTGTTCAAACTTGGCGACTATAGTACTGTGTTTCTCCAAAAATAAGACACTGTCTTATATTTATTTTTTCTCAAGAAGACACACTAGGGCTTATTTTCAGGGGATATCTTATTTTTGTTAAGTATCATACAACAATCTACATTTATTCAAATACAGTTAAATCATTTTCTTCTGGAACCTGACAGGAGGAGGTGACCTTGTTGGTGGGGCTGGCGCTATTGATGGGTGAACTCCCTTCCCCTAGCTGTTCTCATGTGTGCAATAGGATGCCTCCCACCGAGGTTACCACGTATGCACCCATGCAAGTGTGAACACCTCAGAGAAAGGAGCTGTGGCAGATAAAAGGTATTCCAGTCTTCCTTACCCCTCTGCGCCAAAATGTATGGTATGGCTATGCAATGTATCTGATATGCTGCATAGTCACGCCCATTGCTAGGTCTTATTATTAGGGTAGGGCTTATATTTAACAAATGCATAGAAATCCTGCTAGGGCTTATTTTGGGGGTAGGTCTTATTTTTGGGGCATGGTATCTCGGCTTCTCAAGCTCACATGCCCAACTTTTTATAAATAAAATGTAAAGATTTGCATCTTTTGTGAGTTAGAGGTGTGAACCGGAATTTATTTCTGAAAATTATTGTCCTTGCTTATATGTCAAAGAAAAATTTCTCTGCTGAGTGACTGTGCACAATGATTCTGGAACAGATGTAGATTAGGATACCTGGCTTCAGAAGCGGCAGCCAGTGTCATGGGGCTGTGTCATAGCACTTCCTTCTGTATAGACATGGCCTCTGGAAACATCATTGCCATTAAGCTGTCGACATCATCTTTTTTTCTATCACAGCTATTTATGGAACAATTAAAACATTTAACTTGCTTTTCCTCCTGTGTAGAGGAGAGAGTGGAGTGGGTGGGCATTGGAGAGGCACGCTTGAGTTTAAAGGAAAGCTATTTCCAAACACTTCACTGAAGCCAGACATCATCCCAGTTGGTTTTCTAGGATATAAGTGGACTTTGATGGCATATTTGATATATTCCATGCATGAACATCTTTTGTGTATGTGTGTGCGGGTAGTGGGGGTGGGGCTAACGCCTCCCACCCCTACACATACATTTACAAAGAATTACAACTGTCTTTTGTATAACTTCAGGGTGGAAATGCTTGCACCTGTCTACAAAGCACTCCAAAGGGCCAGCAGAAAGCCCTGGAACTAGTGGCTTATTGCATTCTTTAAGGTTACACATGGCATGAAGACTTCCTAACTCTTATTTATTCATTCAACAGTTATTATTGTGAGGTTACTAAGTGCCAGGCACTGGCAAATTAACTGACCAAATTTTGTAGCCCTAGATGAAAAGGAGGGAGTAGATGGCAGAGGGGTATTGGTAACAACGAAACACTGATGACGGTAAAGGAAGTGATTACTGATAGTCTATTTAATAATGTAGGGGGACTGAAAAATAAAATGTGCCCCAAATTATATTATAATAATTTATGCTCATGCAAATGTCCACATCTCATCAAAGGGGACTTAATTATGCTACCTCTATTTAATTAAGGAAGGATTTCTATTCTAAATAGATTAACTGAAAAAAGTCAGAGGAGGAGCAAGTTCTGAGAAGCATCATCTCTAGTTAACTAGAAATTTCGGTTATGCAAGTTAACTCAATTTAAAGATGTGGAATGCTCATATAAAACATTACCAGATTCTTTCTACAAAAATAGCATGAAAATATTTTAAATCACAAAACAGAAATAATAATGTTTATCTTGTGATTCCATCCCATGGAGGACATTATAAAAAGCATATAAAAGAGATTTTAAAATTGTGACATGGTAAATAAAGGCGAAGGGATGTTTTCCTTATAAATTAAGGTGACACCAAAGCAGAAGAGAGCCAGAGATGTGCAGACTAGATTTCCTTTCTCTGCAACTTATGTTACAACTGTGTAATAACAATCAGTAATTCAGTTACTCCAATATTCAATTTCATTTCTAAAAAGATACAAGCAAGGAGACCTTTGATGTCCCTTTCAGCCACAAAGCCATATAATATCCTCACTTTATAGTGAAGGGAAGTAAATTTCATCAAAAAGCAACATTTTCCCTCAATGATTATGAAAATACTTGGAGTAAAAGAAATTAGTACCATTCAAAGATGTCATTGTCTTGTTCCACCCTTATTTATTGACCAAAGAAAAGCATTTTATTCTAACCAATTAAAAATGATTTTTGGATACAAGCCATGTCTTTTGATTTTTTTTTTTTAATTTACAAAGGATGAGGGAAAATTCTACAAATTATAGATTGATGATCAAGAAGCTTAACTCCAGAAAAATAACTTAAATAGGAATTTTGATGTTTATAAAGACACATCATCCCCCAATTAACATAGACATACATCTTCTTTGTTGTCGCATGGGCGATTAATAAAGGAATTCCTTTATTAATAAATATAAACTGTTAAATTTATGGACATACGGGATGGGCAAGTTAGTCTTAGCTCTTTTTCAGCTTAGATTCTATTGTGGGAGTCAAATAATAAATGAGAATAAATAAATGAATAAACAAAATCATTTCAGGTTATATTAAATCCCGATAAATAAAATAGTGGAGGTTGTTATATAAAAGTAGAGAGCTGAAGGAAGGTAGGTAGAACAGAGAAGGAGAGAGGACAGGAATTGCTTGTTATGTTTGACAGGGCGATACGGAAACCTCCTCCAAGGAGGTCAGACCTAAATTGGGAACTCGGGGTCGTAAGCAGTCAGCTCCGTGAAAGATCAGGAGAAAAGCACATCAGCCAAAGGGAACAAAAGTATCAAGGCTTTGATGCAAAAAATGGTTTGTCATTTTTGAGGAATTAAAATGAGAACATGGTAATGAACTTGAGATTTATTCAAAGTGCAGTAGAAGGCATAAGGCAGAAAAGCGGAATGATCTAATTTACATTTTTAAAAGATTACTCCGGCTGTTTTATGATAAATGGTTAAAGAAAGGATCCGGAGAGACCAGGTACGAATGTATGCTGTGGAAACGATACATCTTGATTCTAGCAAGGTATTTAGCAAAGATTCTCACTACATTAAAAACAACAAGGACAAGAAGAAGAGTGTCCCAGTAATATCAAGTTAAAGGTTTAATCTCATATTAGGGGAAGTTCTCTAGCGGCACGCTGCCCTGTCCTGGTCGACATGTTATGCCAGTTATTTGAATGGAGACACACGAATCAAGTATTCCACTGACACTAAACTAGGAGGAAACCAATGTGTCAGATTAAAAAAAAAAAAGATTTAAAACAAACAATTTCAAATACGCTGGGACAAAAAGTCATTACTTATAAGGTGAATTTATTAGGGATGAATGTAATATTGTGAATTTGGGTTAATAAGATAATATGGTTGGGTAACACGGGATTGACAGAAATGTAGGCAAAATAAATTTTCAGATTTTACATGACTGTTCAAAATCAGGTTATGATATGAAGTTGGTGCTTTAAAAAATAATATTAATTGAAAAAGAAGCTGACTTCATGGGTTACTAATATCTCAATGTCCTCTGCCAAGGTCAAGACCCATGGATGGAACTGCATACATTTCTATAAGGCCACAACTTAACTGATGAATTAAAATAACTTGTGAAGAAGATGGTCGTGGACTAAATACATACACACAAAAAATAGAATTTAAAAAAAGAAAAAAATATGGGATGATCAACATGGTCACATTTTCACATATTTGAAAGATTAACTAGGAAACTATAAGAAGAACTGAGAGTTAAAGTGATAGAAATTTAGGTATTTGGCTCAATTTTATGATGTCAAATTTGTTTTTGTATTTTCGGAGGTGTCTACTGTGGGTAAGGATGTTTGCCATGAAGAGGTGAATTCCTTGTCACTACAATGTTTCAAATTGAATGATTCTCAGCCAAGGATTTTGAGGGTGGAGGGAATGCCTGCATCAGACCAGAAGTGGGATGAGCAAGGTGCATGTCGGTTACTGGTCCTCAGGCCGGCCCACTGCAAACAGTGTAGAGCTTTTCCTCAGGCTACACCATTCCAAAGTATAAATGATTGTTGTTGAATATGAGCAACTATCTGATGTGTTGGTAGGAAAACAGGCCTTTACGAAAGGATACACTTCAGGCTTAGCAATTTATTTTTAAAATGTTAAGTTAGACAAAAGTTTGATGATACTATTTCCACCTCCATTTTTTCAGTGTTACTGTTGTTAAAAATTTTCCTGCACTATGACATCTTAAAATCAAAGACTTAAAAGATTTTTTGAATACTGAGATTTCTGCCTACTTTGAAAGTCAATGATTCTATGATTACCTCTGAAAATGAATCCCGCAAAATTAATTGGTCATTGATAAAAAATAAATATGGCTATGATGGGGATTAGACTAAGAGAAATCAACACTTTGGTTTGGTTGTATTCAATCAGACATGTATTATCCTCCTGTTACGCTGCACTTGTGATAATATTTAGAAGACTATCTCAGCAGACTTTCACCAACCAAATAATCCTGTAATCCCATCCATACATAATACTTAGAAAATTCATTTCTTAACTAATAAAAAAGGCCACCAAATGGCAATAATAGATTATGCACTGGATATTAGGTATATTTGATGTCGAGTTCCCAGAAAGGATTTTTTGAATGAGAATATCCTACAGTGTTACTGCCAACAGATTTTGTAATTATGAGACCTTGGACAGTAATGCACTGACATATGAGTTGGAATTTTACACAAAGAAATATGTAATCATATGCAAATACATAGGCCCTTAAAAATGCAGCTGATCATCAGTCCTCAGAGGCATCTCTACTCTCAAATGTGTGCTGACTGCTCTTGCCTGTGGATTTTATCTTCAACTTGTTATTTCTAAATTTCACTTTCCTTCATCTATTCTTGGACTTTTATTAAAGGGTGGTTTTAAGAGATGGTGATTTGTTTTTTAAATACTCTAAACTAGAAATACCAAAAGTGAGTAATGTTTCCACTCTTGTTATTATTGCAGTTGTTTTTAAAATTTCTCCTTCTCTATGATGCAAGAAATAATTAGACAATTATAGGATTAACTAACTACCTAGGTTTTTTCCCAACTCTTAGTTTTTTTTTTTGTTGTTTTTTTTTTTTGTTTGTTTTTTTTTACAGTTTTTGGCTGGGGTTGGGTTGGAACCCACCACCTCCAGCATATGGGGCCAGCGCCCTACTCCTTGAGCCACAGGTGCCACCCCAACTCTTAGTTTTATGGTTAAAGCACTTATTGACAGCTAAATTAACTGGCAGTTCCACTGTGTGTTTAATTTGTTGTATACATACATTTATACACGTATAAATTTAAGTGTGTGTATATGTGTATAAATCATTATACAACCAAATTATTACATGATCTAACTCAATTCTCATAAAAGCAGAAGCATACATCTTCTCATTTAAGATTTATAATTTATCCCACAAATAAGGTATTTCCAAAATATGATAAAAGGGTAAGGAAGATCATATAAAAAATCAAACTCTGTTGGATTTAAAAAAAAAACTGATTTAAAGGCTTATTGGTACGATAGTACAGATACTCAAAGTAACATTTGCAACATGATATAATTTCTACTTACAAGCAAACTGAAGCTTTGCTTCTCTGCTGACAATTGTTCCGAACGAGTTTGTTGCTATGCACTGGTATGTTCCAGCATCTTGGGTTTTATTGGGGTTATTGATCAGCAAGCTGCCTTCCACAACACTGTAGCGGAAATCCATACCCATGTCAACATCTGTTCCGTTTAACTTCCACCTATAGTATAAAAATGCCAGTAGATAAAGTCGTGTAATATTAATCAATATTTCTGAATTGTCTAAAATATATAAAAACTATGAATAGCATGAAATACCATTTTTAAAGCACAATCAAATGTTAGAAATGCTCCACTCAGCAATGGTGACATCTTAAATGCTTGTAGAAAGAGCATGTAGTTTAAACAATGACATTGAAGTGTGACCCTCTGGTTTTGTTTCACATGGGGACACACAGACTTCACACAGCATCTTGTGTAACTTTCTTCAAATAGGGATCCTCAAAAAAGTCCTTTTTCTGGTTTGTAGTCATTCTTTAAATAGGTCCATACAGATGACAGAATATACCATTTTCAGGTAGATTGCTGAGTATTCGGTGAAATTGCAGCAAAGTTGCTTTGATTTGGTTTTTAGTGGGATTGAAAGGCCTCACTGCAAAGCTGAGAAACTCTATGGATCTAGAGATCTTGGAGACTAAACCTGCCTTAATCATGGGTTACTTTGAAGACCACCTCAGTCACCAATACTCAACCAACTATCCCAGTAAACGGCAAATCAGGCCATGTTCATAACCAAGGCAAAGCAAGTTTTGTGTTGTCCTTGACATAAACACCTATATCTTGACTATAGTCTTTGGCACAACAAATTAGTTTTTGTGGGACTCAACACACACATTTCAACAGCAAAGCTTGCTTTAATGGCAAGATCGACATTTTTGTTTGTTTTTATAGCTCGTAACTGACCAAAAAATGATCTTAACCAAACAGCCTACCAGGAAGTCATTTAAATACATACGAACTTTTGAGCTCATACAACTCAAGGACCACCCCTGTTAGTTTTCACCCTCATCCTCCACAAATCCTACACGGAATATCAGGTAAGGCAAACAGTGTAGTTGAAACTCGGGTACGATCGAGACTCTCACCACAACATTCACCTTGAAAGGCTGAAAAGTGAGGAACCCCTGAGCTCAAAGGAAATTGATCCCTTGCAACAACAGGGATAAAGAATGAGAGACACACATTTTATTCCTTCAAACAGACAAAACCTCCATTTAAATATGTGTGTGTGCACAGGTGCACTCATTGTGCCTCCTCTGATAATACTCTAAGGTAGTACGGTTGTGTATACACAATGTAGAAGGATTTAAATGGAAAAAATGCAAGTCACTTTCAACAGTTTGGCTATCTGGTATCAACAAAAGCAAACGTACAGAAGAATAATTCTTTCTGTGGAGGCCCCTCTCCCATTTCAAAGCCAATCTTCGAGGACCCCTGTACTTTTTTTCCCTTCTATTATTGTTTCAATTTAATTTGAGGGTACAAAGAATTAGGTTGCAGTATCTGCATTTGTTAGGTGGAGGCCCTCTTACACTTGTGCTCCACCCCTAGGAGGTGTGGCCTACGTCTTAAAGGACACCTGTTCTAATGAAGTCTTCCTGGATATTCCTAGTCAAAATTAACCGAAGTTTCATCTGATCTCCTATAGAATTCTTCCTGTTTCCTTATGTAGGAATTCTGCCTTCAGATAATTTGCTGAAATCTTTTGTATTCTCCCTTTAGCATCTCAAATATGACACGCTCATTGTGTTCTATAAGTGCTTGTTGAATTTAATTGACTAAATATTTTGCTTCTTTGCTGGATATTTTTAAGCATATACAATCTGCGAAGCATTCTAGAGCACCACAGCACAGCAGCATATTTTATCCACATCTAAATCTTTGAGGAGTAAAAATTTAGAAGCAAGAGGGTGAGAAGGGTGGGCCAGAGCCTGAAATAGGAGATAGCTCTTTATGTGTTTGCTTCTAAGAAGGTGGGTATTAGAAACCGACAATATTTTTAGGCTCCACAGTATTTCTCTCTGTGCTCTGACACAGACAAGAAAGTAATAAGCAATAAAGAAAGAACAGCCGGGTCATATTCTAGCAGCTCTATATGCACATGGATCTCGAGAACTGACTGCCTGCCCGAGACATTTGTTTTTTTTGAGTCAGTTGATCACGTCTCAGCCATAACTCTCACTTCAAATGATAGTAGAGCAATTTAATGTGACAAATCTAAGAACTCAAAGAGGAAATTGCAATATAATGTGAGCTGCAAGCAGAGTGTGGAATTGAAGAGTGGGACCATGGCAGTCTCTTTAGAAAAGTGGTTGTGGGGACAATGAGAACACCTCTGTGGGTTTGTCTACCCTCGTCATCTCACCCCAAATGCTGTGCAGAAAGTCCATTCATCTCCCTTACTAGCTGCTTTTACATACAAATAGCAAAGGAAAAGGGATTATTTAGAAAATAAAGCGGTTTCTGTGCAATGCAGTTGATTCTCTGTTACAAAGCGCTGGGCACGTTTTACTGAGATGCCGTCACTGCTCATTCCCACTGAATGTGGATTGCATGCGATTCCTCATCCCGTGGCGTACTGAAACACGCCTGCAAAGTTCACAACTCACTCTCAATGTTTAAGGAATGTTTTACGGATTGGCGCTATCGAGGCAATGCTCCTTTGAAGCAAACAGATTTTCCCAAGGGCCAAGAGAAATTTGTGAGTCTCATAAGCTGATTTCTGAATCCCCTGGGGAAATCACAACTCAGCTCTTCTCCAGGGAGTGGGGTTGTGCACAGCCAAACGCCCACACTGGGAAGCTCCGGAAGGCATCATTTTGTGGCTCTGCTGGGAAGGTATCTCTGGGTTCTGCCACAGCGAAACCCACTTTCTTAACTGTTTGAACTTAGCACTAAGGGAGAGGCAGGGCCTGTGTGACTTTGGATTTGTTTTCTGCCAACTCAGTCGAATATAAACCTCAGAGCAAAGGTACTCCCACCGAGTACTTGAACGTTTCTTTTGTCTGGAAAGGGATGCTGAGCACATTAAGTAATGTCATGTGTCCTGAGGGAACTTTCATTCGAGGGAAGTTGGCACGAATCAAAACTTCTTAAATTTTTCTGGGTCTGGGTCACTCCTTTCAAAATCGAGGGGCAGGAAACAATGAAAAGAGCAGGCTCAGTTGAGGGAATAAACACAAAGAGGAGAGGTCAGCTGCCCTCTCGGAGGGGAAAACCGAGCACTGTAGATCCCCGTGGAGAGCTCACTTTGGAATTTCTCCTACTTGTTCTTCTTCCCCCTCAAAGTCAGCCTGAAGACTGAAAAAGTTCAGCCAGAAAGGTGTTTGAAAATGCCTGATCTCGCCATTCTTTCTCTTGCTCGTTCCTTCAACAAGAGACATTTTTATTTATTTATTTTTTTCAGCTCCCAAGTACCAGGCTGCTATTATGTCACAGGGAAACTGCCCAAAGGCAGAAAGACCAGCGAAGAAGGCTGCAATGGATTGCTGGCACGTCTGATCAAAAGTCTTCCTCTCAGTTTTCCTGGCAATCTCTAAACACCGAATAGGTTTCTGTTCCACCACTGGTTTTAAATAGCAAGGCAAGCCCTATGTCTACAAACACACGCAACATTTCAAAAGCAAAGATAATTAAAGGTCGAAGTTTAGGGAAAAACAAAGCAGCCACGTGCCAAATTTTGCTGTAAAATCTGTTTTCATGTATGGTTAAACATCTGAACTTACACTTGGCTATGTACTGGAAACTGGGACTAGTTAACTTATCATTTATTTATCTAGGAACCTACTGAACTTACACTTGGCTATGTAGAGAAAACTGGGACCAGTTAACTTGTCATTTCTTCATCTATTAACCTTTGCCTCTTGCATTCTTTAGTATATACAGAATTGAAAAATCTCTGAGTCACCTGGAGTTGAATGCTATATTTAGGGAGAATGACCACTGTGGCTTGCTCAGGACAGTGTAGGGCTTATACCTGTTCCCCTAGATAATTACTGACAGTGGCCTTTTACTTTCAAAAGCATCCTGTTACAGATGATAAATTACCTGTTCCCTTAATTAGTGGGACCATTAGAGTTGTTTTCTTGCTTTCTGAAATATACTTCCTTTCCTTATCTCGGTGGCAATAGGTCATTCACCCTCTAGATATGCTGAAATATCGCCTTTTTTGTGCAACCTTCACTGATACCTGCCCTTCCCACCCCAAATTAGACTTTCTTTCCTCCAGAACAGCGCTTCTTAACCTGTGGATCGCGACCCCTATGTAACAACGAAAACACATCCTGCAGGTCGGATATTTACCTTACGATTCATAACAGTAGCAAAATTACAGTTATGAAGTAGCAACGAAAATAATTTTATGGTTGGGGGTCACCACAACATGAGGAACTGTATTAAAGGGTTGTGGCATTGGGAGGAATTAGGAAGGTTGAGAACCACTGCTGCAGAACCCCCTAAAGCTTGTCACCCCTCACTTGCATTTACGACATAGCCCTCCAACTACTTCCACATCTAGGCAATCGCCAATCACCCCAGGAGTATGCTATAGTTTATTATCAATCTTTGAATACTTCAAACCTAGCCAGGTGCTTGGAACATGACAGCTGTTTAATATAGTGGTTTAAAGACTTCTCTTGGATGACATGTTTTTCAGACTCCTAATACATACCCCAGTTCAAGATGGAGCTACAAGGTTGAATCTTGGAAATTCTGCTATCTTGGTGGAAATATCTCCATACCAGATAATCCTAGAAACAACTCCATGTTTCCCAGAATTCACAGATTGAAAGCCACTGATGTTTTGTGGGTGAAAGATAATTGATGAATAAAAGAATGGGCACATACATTAAACCCTCAAATAATATCCACTATGCTAATACTGCCATCCTTTAACTTTTATGGATGTCCCTTACCTTCTGCCTACTTGGAAAAACATCTACTCAGTTCAAATCTCATTTTTTTCCATGAACCCTTCCTGCTGTCTCAAATTGCTCCTTGTATGACATACTATATATTTCTTTGGTTTTTACATGATACCATATATCAGTTTTTGTTTTTTGGGTTTTTTTTTTGAGACAGAGCCTCAAGCTGTCACCCTGGGTAGAGTGCCATGGCATCACAGCTCACAGCAACCTCCAACTCCTGGGCTTAAGTGATTCTCTTGCCTTAGTCTCCCGAGTAGCTGGGACTACAGGTCCCAGCCACAATGCCCAGCTATTTTTTGGTTGTAATTGTCATTGTTGTTTGGTGGGACCGGGCTGGATTCGAACCCGCCAGCTCTAGTATATGTGGCTGGCGCCTTAGCCGCTTGAACTACAGGCGCTGAGCCAGTATATATATCAGTTTTTGGCCTAAAGCTTTTAAATATCAAATTTGAATAGAAGAAAGATATTTATAAAATATATGTAAATTTTAAGGACTCATGAGGCAATGAAGATCTGTGTCTAAGAAAAGGAATGTTATTAATTTTGAAGTTTGCTGTGTCCACTTTGACACAGTTATCCCCCTCTCCATTGTTAACTGTAATCTTTAATTTTTAGCTTTCTCATTCCTGTGATTTTCTTTATGAATTTATCATGTGTGTTGGTATCCTTGAAGGAGCTCAGAATATGTCACCCCCAAATGCGCTGCTGTGGCATGCTATGTTGAGCTACACACATTTGGAAAACAGCAGGTGCAAGATCACTCTGACCTTCATTCCATTTCTAAAAACCAGGAAACAAAATTCTCATGTAAAAGACGCACCTTCTATTCTAGAAGGAAAGTAACCGTCTTATTTTCAAGAACAAGAAGTTGAGACAGAGAAAATTCTGTACAGACCTTGTTAAAATATTTTCTTCTGGGCTTCCCACATAATTTAATTACTTGTCCTCAATTTCTTACTCTTAGTCCAATTCAGTATATAAGGGTTCAGCAATAATTAGATCTTTAGACCTTCATTTCCTTGTGAAGGCTCCCTTGTCATATAAAACAATATATGTAATAGATATATTAAAAATATATATAGGGGTAGTGCCTGTGTGGCTCAAAGGAGTAGGGCGCTGGCCCCATATGCCAGAGGTGGTAGGTTCAAACCCAGCCCCAGCCAAAAACTGTTGCTCTGTTTTTATATCAAATTTAATTGTCAGGCCCAGCTGAAAAATCCCAACAGAGTGAAGTTTTGCCTCCTCTACATTTGAACAATCACTCCATCTCACCTGCTTTTGAGCCGTATAAATAAGAATTACAGACTACGGATTTTACTGACTTGCTTTGATTACTCCCACTACGTGCCTATGATAGGTCTATGCTGTTGCAGCTATAATTCACTCATTTTTATTACTTCCTGGAGTATGAAGGTACCAGGCTATGCTTATTTCCAAATGTTCTGTGAACATACTTGTACATTCTGGATCAAAGGGTATGTGCATCTCTAGCTTGACAAGAGAGTGCCTGTCTAATCACCCTGGCTTTCACCAATTTACATCCCAACCAGCAACCCTCAAGGGTTCCATTTGCTCTGCACCTTCACCAACATATTGTCAGTCTTTTAAATTTCTGTCCCTCTGGCAGGTTTGAAAAAGTATGTCACTTTCATTTTAATTGTGTATTTCTGTTCACCAATGAGGTTGGCAATCTTTTTATGTGTTCGCTGGATATTTGTTTTTCATTTTTTTAGAAATACATGTTCATGTATTTTGCTATTGTTTCCACTGGTTTACTTATTTTTTTATACTTTGATTTGTGGGAATTCTTGAAACATTCTAGATATTTAAAGAATTGCCTTCAGGTGGCTCAGTGAGTAGGGCACTGGCCCCATATACTGAGGGTGGTGGGTTCTAAACTGACCCTGGCCAAACTGCAACAACAACAAAAAATAGCCGGGCATTGTGGCAGGTGCCTGTAGTCCCAGCTACTCGGGAGGCTGAGGCAAGAGAATCCCCTAAGCCGAGAGCTGGAGGTTGCTGTGAGCTGTGATGCCAAAGCACTCTACCAAGGGTGACAAAGTGAGACTCTGTCTCTGAAAAAAAACAAAAAAAACAAAAAAAAACTGCCTTAACCAATGACAACTATATTAAAAATATCTTCTCCCAGTTGGTAGCTTGCCATTTTGTTTACCTTAGCATATTGTGCTGATCAGTTCTTAATAAAGTTAAATATTTTATGATTTGTACTTTTTCTGCCATATATAAGAAATCTTCTCCTGCAAAGTTAAAAATGTGTATTCGTATTTTCCTTGTTAAGGTGTTGTAAATTTCCCATTTAGGTCTTCTACCCACCTGGACATGACTTTTTGTATACGCTGTGAGGTAGGGGTCCAATTTATTTTATCTCTTTAGCCATAATCCATTGTCAAGCATACCACCTATCTCTTTTCAATTTCTTTCTGTTATTGTCATGCATTTTAACTTTTCTTTGTTTTTCTTTTGTTTAATGCAATCAATTTTATGTGGAATTACTAATGTTTACTTACAATTTATTCTTAGAGCTCAGATCATCTATCTGGGATCATTTTTATTCTGCTTTTTAGAATAAAAAAGTATGCCTTTTAGAATTCCCTTTGGTTTCAACTTTGTGTGCTGCCTCAGGAATAAAACAACAAATAAAAATAAATCTAAACATAGTTTCCTTTAGCGAGGGTCGACTGGAGTCAAACTTAAGTTCACATCTGCCTGGAAACATATTGGTTTTGTTCTTTTTTATAAAAAATATTTCTGCTATCTATAAATGTGACAGTTAATTTCTCTCCGCATATTGAAGATTTTATCATCTCCCTCTTGCTTTTTTGGTGCTGTTGAGAAATCAGCTGCCAGTTGAATCATCATCCCTTTGAAGGTTATCTGTATGACAGCAATGGCTATCTTCATGACTGTCTCTCCAACGTGGTATTCTGCTATTTCACTGTTCTACGGGAGGTTTCATTTTTATTTGTACGGCTTCAAGTTCATTGGGCTTACTTAATGTGTCGTAAGAGAGAGGGAGTTTTAAATGAGCTTGGAAAATTTTTAGCTTTCTCTTTAAACATTGCCTCTGCCTAGTTAGTCCTTGCCTTTCTGAAACTCTGATCCCTCACTTGTTCTCTCTCTCAAATGTTTTGCTTCCCTTTGTCGCTGCCGTTATGGGATGATTTCTTCAGACCTATCCTGCAGTTTAATGATTCTCTTTTCAGCTGTATCTCCTCTGCTACTGCAACTACTCAGAACTGAGGTTTGAAACAGGCAATCTTGTGTGCTTTATATAGTCTCTTGAGAAGGCAAGCTTATTTGTTATTCACATTTAAAGTAGGGAGGAAGGGGCCCTCAGGCCCCAGGTTTATTCTGGGAGGTGTTACCATATTATATTCTCTTGTTAGCTGAGTCTCTTGTGGGTTGCTCTGTATGGTGACCTCAGTCCCTGTGAGGCTGCAAGAACCAAAACTCCATTCACGTACGTAGTTCATCAAGGGAAAACTGCCTTCAAATATTCAGCTTACTTCTCTGGGTTCCATACCCACTTACTTTTAAACTTGAATATTTTATTTTCATACTAGCTTACTGACATGTTTTAAAATGTAGGGTTTTTTTTTTTATTAAAAATATGTTATTAGGAATAGATGAGGTTTTCAATGACAGGGTCAATCAGAATATTTAATTCCAAGTACTGCTGAAACCAGAGGACGGTACTTAATTTTTCATGAAACAATTATCTCCTTAGATTTCTCAGGATGTCCGATGATGCCTGATTAAAAGCTATTTATATAATCAGTATTCAATAAGCATTTGTTGATTATAATAATAGAAACTGCATGCATGGAAACACATGCTTTTAAATCAACAAACCTGATATGAGGTTTTGGATTCCCTTTAACTTCACAATTGAGCTTCACTTTTTTCTCCTCAGAATCCAAAGGGAACATTAGATTACTTGGCTCTTGAATGAAAATCGGGCCATGCAGCGTGTAGTCATCTGAAATGGGAAGAGAAAATGTCCAAAATTAAGAACATCTTCCAGATAAGGACAACAGGAAACATCACCACAGTGAAAATAATCTAGAAATGTAAACAAAAACTGGTCATACAAACCAGATTGTCCTTCAGCTTCTGGGTAAAATTTCCCATTGAAGACCAACATTCCATGGATTTTCGTGAATTGAAAATGTGGGTTTGTGTCTTTTACATCGATCACTTATTTCAGTAACAGATTCCAGACTCAGATGGCTTGCTGTTTCTCTCTCTCTCCTCCACTGCTTGTCCCATCCATCTTTAGCCCACCTTCTTACTTTGCTCACCGTTTGTGCCTCCTATGTCCCTGTTGTCCCGCTGTCCTTGTGGAAGGCTGTCTAATGTTACAAAGTTAACCTTCTTCTGCCCCGTAACGGGATAATATAGTCAGAAAACAGGTGATGATGATTTTGGAAATACACTAGTAATGAGAAACAGCTCCGTATTGCTAATATAAATAAAACTTTCTTAAAATGATTATGTAGGCAAATAATGAACAACCTACAGTCCTGATTTTCAAATTATCTCTGGGGAAGGGCTAGTTTTTGTCTTTTCTCGGCCCATGATGAGCCCATACGTGGCCGATCTTACATAAGTATCACACAGCTGGTACCACATATGTCTCAGTGACACCCAAACTGATCTACAACAGGTTCAATGATTTGAGGCCACTGATTATGTTCCTGATAGTACAGCCATGTCAAAAAGCTATGCATTTCTGAATGCTTTCAAAAAGAAAAACTGGATGGGCAGCGCCTGTGGCTCAAAGGAGTAGGGCGCTGGCCCCATATACCCATATACCGGATGTGGTGGGTTCAAACCTAGCCTTAGCCAAAAACAGCAAAAAAAAAAGAAAGAAAGAAAGAAAGCAAGCAAGCTGGATGCATGAGACTTATTTTCTTCAAGCTGGGATAATCCCCAAAGCATACTGTAAGTAGCAAAGTACATAGGCCTATGGACCAGTGATTTTCAGCTGGGGTGCAGGGAGAGGATCTTAGGTGTTCCACAAAAATGTTAAAAGATTATTGATTAAATTATGTTTGCATGAAGTTCAAAGCACAGTGAATATATTCTTTTTTTGATCAATGTAATTTAAGTGTGCCATGGAAGTTTCACTATTGGTTCAAGCAAGCCATGAGATAAAAAAGGTTGAGAAAGACTGTTCCACACACTATAAATATTGTTCAAAATGCATCTCACCACTTATGCCCAGAAAACTTGTTTAATTTTTTTTTCTTTCTTTTTTTTTGAGACAGAGTCTCACTCTGTCGCCCTGGGTAGAATGGTATAGCATCATCATAGCTCACAGCAACTTCACACTCTGGGGCTTAAGTGATCCTCTTGTCTCAGCCTCCCATGTCACTGGGACTATAAGTGCCCACCACAGTGCCTGGCTTGTTTTTTTATTATTAGTAGGGATGGTGCCTTCCTCTTACTCAGGCTGGTATTTTCAGTTTTCTTTTTTTTTTTTTT
>NW_003852410.1:8849228-8868141 GCF_000181295.1 Otolemur garnettii
CCTAAATCCAAAAGACCAAAAATCACTATGTAACAAAGATATTTGCACCAGATTGTTTGTTGCAGCTCGATTCATAATAGCCAGGTCATGGAAGAAGCCCAAGTGTCCATTGACCCATGAATGGATTAACAAATTGTGGTATATATATACCATGGAATACTATGCAGCCATAAAGAAAGATGGAGACTTTACCTCCTTCATCTTTACATGGATGGAGCTGGAAAACGTTCTTCTTAGCAAAGTATCTCAAGAATGGAAGAAAAAGTATCCAATGTGCTCAACCCTATTATGAAACTAATTGTTAATGATCATAGGAAAGCTATAATCCAAATGGAGTCCAAGAATATGGGGAGAGGGGAGAGAGAGGAGGGGAAGGGGGAAGATGGGTGAAGGGAGGGTGATTGTGGGGATCACGCCTATAATTTATCCTATAAGGTACATGTGAATCTTTCTAAATGTCGAATATAAATGTCTTAACACAACAATTATGAGAAAGACATGATGGCTATGTTGGCCAATTGGATGAAAGTATTTCAAATTGTATATGGAAACAACACACTTTATCCTATGATAGAATTAATGTACACAAATACGATTTAATAAAAAAAAAATTTAAAAAATTCTTTTTTTTTCCCTACAAGGCTTCTTTGGATCCCCCCCACTTACTTTCTTTAATCACATAGTTTTAAAATTATATCTCCCTGGACATTAACCTTTTTCTATCAAGTGCATTTGTACCTTCTTTTCCCTTCTGTGGATTATAAGCTTCTTTGAGCATGACTGTATCTTACCTATTTCTGTGTCTCCTGTGGTATCACATGCACAGGAGAGATGATTAATAAAAATGTTGTTCTATTGGAAAGTATTGTTTTTCACTTTTTAATACATTCAATTAGCTGACTTAGGCATTATCTGACGAGTTCCTAGGTAGAAACACCAGTGGCTGTGGTGTAAAATGGTATTGAATATCACCCTGCAGGCTGAGAGTTGTTTTCCTTGTACATATGATTATTCTGAAGGGCATGAATTGCAATTGCTATCCTGGAAAACCTTCATAACCAGACTTTGGTTGATAAGAGATAGATGGGATGAGACTGAATTCATTCAGGTGAATCAGGACTGAGGAAAAAGAATAAAGTCTGTTTAGGGACCAAGATCAAGCCAGGTGAGGAGATTTCTTTTTAGGCCTTTAACCCAGACTTAAACACACACATATATCCGTACACACACACACATGAAACAAACAAAACAGAACCTTTTCATGATAAGACTGGAATACACAGAGGACCAAACAGAATTCCTTTTTTTTTTTTTTTTTTTGAGACAGAGCCTCAAGGTGTTCCCCCTGGTAGAGTGCTTTGGCATCACAGCTCACAGCAACCTCCAACTCCTGGGCTCAAGCGAGTCTCCTGCCTCAGCCTCCCAAGTAGCTGGGACCACAGGCGCCCGTCACAACGCCCGGCTATTTTTTTGGTTGCAGCCGTCATTGCTGTTTGGCGGGCCTGGGCTGGATTCGAACCCGCCACCTTAGGTGTATATGGCTGGCACCTTAGCCACTTGAGCCACAGGCGCCAAGCTGCAGAATTCTGTTTTATTATAGAATAAGGGGGACGGCTCATGACCCTGTTGTGAGAATAGACAGGATAAGGATTTAGAAAGACCATGAGCTGAGTTTCAATGCCTTGGTCTAAAAATAACACTAAGATATCTGGAAAATCACCTACCTTCTCTATGCCTCAATTTTCTCATCTATAAATTAATGAGATTGGACTACACCAGTGATCTATACCAGTTAAAAATGGGAAAGCAACCAAAAATATTTTTGCATAAACATACATGAAAAGTGCATCCAAGGATGCCTTGAATTACATTCTCATCACTGTGCTCTCTCCTTACTCCATGTACAGAATCCCACATCAATGAGAGGCTTAATGGAAGAAAACAGGATTTATCAAAGAACACACATTATTCATAAAAGCATGGGATGAAACTACACAAGCATGTATTTTTTAAAAATACTTATATTTGGGCTTGGTGCCTGTAGCTCAGCGGCTAGGGCGCCAGCCACATACACCAGAGCTGACAGGTTTGAACCCAGCCGGCACTCGCCAAACAACAATGACAACTCCAACCAAAAAATATCTGGGCGTTGTGGAGGGCACCTGTAGTCCCAGCTGAGAATCTGAGGCAAGAGAATCTCTTAAGCCCAAGAGCTTGAGGTTGCTGTAAGCTGTGACGCCACCACACTCTACCCAGGGCAACATAGTGAGACTCTGCCTCAAAAAAAAAAAAAAAAATCTTATATTTGAAGGTAGATATTTCAAAATCTAGATATTTCCATTTCAGATTTTCAACAACTACAGAAAATATATTTTTAAACAAATCCAGATATAGTCAAAAAAATCCAGATACTGGTCAAGGGTTGGCTTGTTTCAACTGTGAAGAATGCAGTGAGTTTTGGGCTCGTCTAGTGAAGTGAAAAACATCATTCATCAAGATCACTAAGAGAGTAGCAAGTTTTGTGTTTTCTGAGAGAAATATTCCCATTGTTGTCCCCAATTCCAAAATTGAATGTGTGTATATATAATATCAATCATCTTGATTCATTGGTGTTCCCTGATTTGAATTTCATACAGAAATATACAGTCTATTACTAGTAATTCCAAATAAGAATAAAACATAATAATGATTACTCTGGATGCAGCTGAGAGACCGTGGATTAACATCTGTTCTATTTCTCAATGTAGTCAGGCCGTATTTAAATAACAAAAAGATATTTCTTTCTGTGCATTTTGTAACAAGAATTGATAATAATGATGCTTTGCATTTGCTATAAATAATACATTCTATCTAAAGTTTTTATTTTCTCATGGTTAACCAAGCTCACTGCCTGGATATTAACATTAGCATAAAGGAAACAGTATTTCAGTTCTCATTTAAAGAAAGCCAAAGCCTTAGTTTCACAAAGATGGAGAGAGAGATTTTATAAAGTTTAGCTATCCAGGTATAGAAAACCGATATCCTAGCTTTTAAACCTTTAGACTGGGGTTACCAGCATTTTTGAGAAAAAAAGAGTTACTTTATTTCAACAAAACCCCGAGGCTCTTGGGTGAGACAAAGAGTCTCAAGAGAGGCGTTTTCAGATGAAACATGGGGGAGGCATCACTAAATTTGTTCTATCTCTGTGTAGTGGCCACAAAGTGACTTTCAAGTGTCTTGAAGGCACACACAAAAGGCTGTGCATTTACCATTTTCAAAGCCTAGAAGACAAAGTTCATCCTTTTCTTTATCACGGTAAGTTGTTCTTTGACCAGAAGAGTGGCTGTGATTTTTCAGTCTAAAGAGGCAAAGAGTGTCTCAGCAAATGACAGATGACAGGATTTAATAATCCAAAATGTCTCAAAGTTAGGCTGCAGACACCTACCTTATAATCGTCTCATACTCATTTTAGTAAATCCCAGCTCAGACCCACCGCACCAGAAGAACCTGGGGTCCCTGGGTCTGCCCTTTAACCCGGCTCCCTGAGTGATTCTTTTGCACTCTCCAGTTTGAGAACTACTAACACACACCCTCCTGTTCCTACCTCTCCATTTCCTAAATGTTCAGCCAACACTTGCTTTAGGCCCACTCTTAGACTTGTCGCTGTTGTCAGGCAAAATCTAACCAAAACATCTTTGATAACATTGATAGAAGTACATTGAGCCTGCACTAGGAGTTCAGAGGGAAGTAGCCAGGAACAGAAAACTATAAAACTGACCAAGAAAATGGATGAATCTCTCAAGGTCTGACACTAAAGTTGTATCAGAATACAACTTCCTTAGAATGCTTGTAGTTGAACCTCAGAGGTACGGTAGCTGTGAGACCCACCTCCTCATCCCCACCAAGGGATGCAACTGAATTGACAAAGAAGAGGCATTCTCAGACAGCCCCCCAAAGTCTTGATACACATAGCATTCCTGCCGTAACTAGTACCCTTTGTTTATAAGTAATGAATCTCTTGTTATTTAAGTGACAAGATATTGGGGTTTATGTTTTTACTTTTGGGTCCCCCAAAGGGTGAAAGGTGCCCTAGTGCCTCACCTCCCTAGGTCAGAAGGAGGGAGCAATGTGATTGCCCACGGCCTACACATGTCTAACAGATTCCAGACCATGGACCTGAGCTCCAGCTTGGGGATTTAGTGCAGACATCCTTACATCATGATTTCCTGGGCTCTTCTCTCCTTGGCAACAATGTAACTGCAAGTTGGTCACTAGGCCAACTTTTACCACAATACTCAGTATCCCCTGAAGCTTTAAAACATCACAATTCTCCTGAAATGCGTTTCTATAAAGGGAAGGGGGAAGACTTAGGCTGAAGAACACTCACTTTTGTGCTTCAACAAGGAGTTGGAAACCCTTGGGTTTTTTGGAAAAAAGCAGAGATTTTGTGATCAGAAACTTACTCAGGTTAAAAGTCAGGCTACGATTGTGTTTGTTCATCAAAGATTTGAAAATTATTGGAAAACGCTGCTTGCAGTGGGTGATACTCAAATACCTCCCTTTTCCCCATTTAGTCTTTTTCTTTTTAAAATCTATATTTTGGGGAGAAGAGACAAAATCGATATGTTTGTCAGCTACTTCTTCCTGCAAGTACACCCAAAAGAAAATGTAGTGTCAGAGCTAATCTGAAAATTTGAGATTATTGAAAGTGATCCACAGAATCACAGACTTCAGATTAGAAGACATACGATCCTCAACACATTTTCCCAGGCCACAGACTAAAAGGTCCATCTATAAATGGAAACAAAAATAACATTTTTGCCAAAAAAAAAAAAAAACCCTCTAAGAAAAATAGTAATAAAGTGCCTTTCTTAAATTAAGTATCACTTACTTTATTTGCAGTTTGGGAACATTAATTCTCTCTCTCTATTTTCTTGTGTTTAAAAAATTCATTTGGCCCATCTCTTCATGTCCCTAAACTTCCCTTCCAGGCAAACAACGTGCTCCTCTGTTAGGCTGCCAGTAGCCAGGCTGGGCAAGGGAATTGGAAGGGATGGAGCTGGCCTGAGGTTTTCTGGGGCTGAACAGAGAAAAACAACCCTGACTCTCTAGCGACGGCTTATTCAAGGATGTGAGGGAGAGGCCCAGGTAGCAAGTCCACAGAATTAAGCAAGTATAGACCAAAACCTGGATTCCAAGTGAAAGGTCAGGAAAAGAGAGCCTGCAGAGACCAGCAAGCAAGAGGGTGTGGAGCTGGGAGAGACTCCACTGCTTGCAAATGGAGTTCTTTTTTTTTTTTTTTTTTAAATAGGGCACCTGTCAGTAACCCTGCAAGGTAGCCCAGACGGGGGAACAGCATTAAAGGAGCCAAGCCAAATCATGCAGGGATCTGATCTTACAGTAAATCTTTCATAGAAGCTACTTAGTAAAAAAGAGAAAGTCCAGCTATGACTAAAGTAATTATGTCTCAGAGGGGTTGAAAAACCTTATGTATGAATACAGGCTGAACACCCCAAGCCAAAAATCCAAAATCCGAATGTTCCAAATGTTCCAAATGTTCCAAAATCCGAAACTTCTGAAAGCTGACATGAGATAGCAATAGTTTTTACTTTCTGATGGTTCAATTTATAAACTTTGTTTCATTGTTTCATGTACAAAATTATTAAAAAGATTATACCAATTACCTGTCAGGCCGTGTGTATGAAGTGTATATGAAACATAAATGAATTTCATGTTTAGACTTGGATACCAGCTACAAGATACCTCATTATGTATCAAAAATCCTCCTAAAATATTCTGAAATCTGAAACACTTCTTGTCCCAAGCATTTCGGGGTAAGGAATACTCGACCTACATCATCCTAGCGTGGGTGCTTGTTCAAAGATTCTAAAGTCCCATCCAGACCTCCTGGATGGTTATTATTGGGACTCAGAAAATAGCATTTTAGTGAGCATATTTGTTGATTTTTACGCAATCTAAAGTTAGACAACTAGTACCCTAAGTTACGAATTCAGGGTAGACACCTTTCAGCTCTAAACCAGTTAAAGGTCCCAATGAAGAAAAATCAGCCTGCAAAGTTTCGTTCTCTGTGCCAGAGCACTCTGTGGCCACCTTGTTGGATGAATGCCACGTTTTTCCTGCATGACTCTTGGGACCCTGCACTTCTGCTGGAAATATTTCCGTCTATTGCAAACTCTGTGATTCAACTCTTCTGGGCAAAGACAGAAATGTGATACCATGATTTCATCTTAGAGAACTAACAATCCCAGATTTGATTCTGCTTGTCACTGCTGTGGAGTTTGCAGGTTGCACCTGACAGTGGTTTAGGCCCATAATCCTAATGACAGGTTGAAGTACGGCCATAATAGCCAAGAATCTGGGACTGGGATACAGAGTCAGCCTTCCTTATGACATCAAACAGGCTATCTGATCAAACACCTGGTCTTAGGGGAAAAAACAAAAACAAAACAGCACAACACTTAAATGGCAACAACCTCAATTTGGGAAGTAAATTCTAGGACACTCAATGGGGAACATGAGGGCTTGAATGTAGCTTGTAATACCAGCCAGGGGAGATAGCATGGGTTTAGATGTGGGTTATATCTGGGTCACATCTGGAGCCTAGGTAGATTTTTGCATTATGCATGCACAGAAGCAACCTGGGGCAAACCAAAGTGGCTCTTCTGTAACCTGCAGAGCCCTTGACCAATCAAGAGAGCAAATGCTCTGTGTGTGTGTGTGTGTGTGTGTGTGTGTGAGAGAGAGAGAGAGATCAGTAGGAACATGATGCCTTATTAGACTGCAGAGCACAGTCACCAGGGATGAAGACGGGGAAGTTCTCCTGCATGCTGGTGAGCTGGGCAGGCTCCCAGAATCCTGCTCGGATTTCACTCTCTCCCTCACCACACACATCAAGAGGGAAGCCCAGTGGGAAGAACTATTACTCATTCTGTACCTAGAATGTTCCAAGAAGGGCACACACAGGGCCCACTGTGTCCCGCTGGCTGTGAGCCTTCTCTCCGCCAGCCTTCCTAATGACCATGGAAATTCATTTTGGCTAACAACCTGTAAGGTCAGCAGCATCTCTGTGAATCTAAATTACTCACAAAATGTATGGGCAATAACCTGAGGAAATTCAGAAACAAATGAAATACTGTAGCAGTGATTTTCCTAAGTGGGAGAATTCCTTTCACATTGAAAGGCTGATTGTAGAAATAATGACTGGACAGCTGTCACAGTATCATTACAAATAGGATTTAGTGTTGCTGGTATTTATAACATAAATAGCAAGGGAGGTTTAAAGGCCCCACACAAGTGCCTATGTGTAAAATGAGGCAAGGTACAGCATTTCTTTTGAATAAGTAATTCTATTTGGTGGTTCATCTGAATGGAGCAGAGGCAAAACAAATATTAGAGGAGACAGACAGGCCTGCTTAAAGGATAAAACGTTTCTTTCATTTGTCCTTGCTTCCGCCTTCCTTCTTCTCAGCCCCCTCAAATGAGCATTTTAAACAGCAAGAAACAGAGTAGTCTACCGACAGCTGGTATGTCTGAAGGCACCAAGTGAAAGAAAATCTAAATGAGCAGAGAATTCTTCTCCCATTATTTCTTTGTTCTACAGTTAAGAAGATGTTGCTGTCACCATAGACTGTGTCACACATCCTGAGCACCTAATCATACATAATATCAGATCTTAGAAACAACAGTCGGGCAGGGGGAGTGTTGGAAGATAAAGGGGGAGTCTCTCTTTAGGAAAAAATTCTGCATTACTGAAAGATTTGAAGGAGTGGAAAAAAACAGGCGTCTGTAGCAACACATCCCACTTTGACCTTGACCTCAAACCTTGACGCATTCCAGCAACAAAGGATTAATGAGCCCTTTGAAAAGAAGTAATTGAGTAACATTGACGTCAAGCCCCAGTTATGACAAGAAAGATGCTTTTTTTCAACAAATGAAAATACTCTGTAACTCATTTGGAGGCAAAAACTGACCTGAACTGATGTGAGGCTATTTATAGTCTTTGTGTGAATATTCATATGCTTTCCTGCAGAATTAGAAATGTGTTTGATTATGGAGTGCTGACCCAGACTCAGCTGGGGATGCTATTATGTAATACTGGGCATGTTTGTAGGTTATATTTCTTTCTAAAATAACCAAAAAAAAAAAAATCTTAATTCTCAAACGTTTCTGACCCAAATGGCTTCTAATCAGAGATCTGGGGCCTGTCTTGCCATCATGGAGTCTTTATTTTAGAGGGATGGATGAATAATCAGAGAAATATAATTTTAGTTTTTAATTAATAGTATTTATTTGTAAGAGCAGTTTTAGGTTTACAGGAAAATTGAGCAGAAAGCACACAGGATTCCATACACCCTTTCCCTTTCATAGTTTCCTATTAATAACACATTGCGTCCATGTGCTATCGGTGCTACAATTGAAGGGCCAGTGTTAATGCTTTCATATTAATAACCCCCCCTGGTTTCCATGAGGGGTCACTCTTTGTGTTATACATTCTATGGTTTTGAGAAATGTGTGATGATATGTATCCATTATTAAGTATCACACAGAAGAGTTTACCACCACCACCCCCCAAATCCCTTCATTCCACTGTACCTAACTTTTGCTTTATATTCAGATAATTACTATTTACTTGAGGACAAATAAGAGTATAGGAACACGTGTGTATAATTGGTTGGTTTCAGCTCAAGGAATCTAAGTGAGATATCGAGTCACTCATTGACTCAGTATTGTTTTCCCAGTGACATAACTATACAGTGAATGCTCATGGCTTCTTCCTCATAGCCACGGCCCTTCTTCAGGGCAGAGCATCAAACTCTTTCCTTGGTGAACCAACCCTCCCTCTCTCTGAGCCTAAGTGGTTTAAACAGACTAAACTACTCTGCCTAGGTCAGGAGTAGCGAATAACTCAGGCTGGGCCAATTAATATCCCATTTCCACAGCTACATTTGTTCCCAACCATATGACTAAGCCTGGTTAATGAGACTCCGCTTCAGCATTTCTCATAAAACTACTGAGGAAAGAAATCCTTTTTTAGTCTAAGATTGCTTGGTAGAGGAGACCTGGGGCTTCCAAAGGCTCCCATATACAGAGAGCCCAAAAAGAGAATGAAGCCCAAATGCAAGAAAGGAAAACCAAAGAATGGGGACAGACTGAATTCTAATGACATAATTTGAGCTCCGGAACAGGTTCTGTCCCCAGTAGGATTCTCAAATAGGTGAGCTAATGATTACCTTCACTTAAGCAAATTTGCGTTGCAGTTATCAGCTGTGGCTAAGTAACTCTAATCAGCACTGCAGTCATAGAAAAGTGTGCCTAGGTATGTTCTGGGAGTTACTTTTTCATGTCAGTAGTCTTTCTTCTCTTTCTATTTCTTTTTGACAGTTCTCCAAGTGCACTTGTGAATGCACACACACAGGACTGGTCTTCAGCAACTTGGCATGCAAAAACCTTCTCTGTGTGGACCTAGCATTCATTTGTGTGCCTATAGCTCAACCTGGACACTTCTGTGGTGAACCGCTCCCTGATAAGTCGGTACCCTTGAACTGTGCCCCTTCTGATATTTCTGGATGCATAAGCAACCCCCAACAAAATGTAGCTTTCCTATGCCCGTCCCCACCACAGGGCACTGTTTTCTGCTGGAAAATATATATACAACTGCATGTTAATCCATCCTGGATACTGTAAACTTCAAGCTGGAATTCATACACTTTATGGTGGCCTTTTGAAAAGATCATTAACCCAAAGCAGTAGTAACGCTTTCAATATGCTTTTGTGTATTCTTTGTATGCATAAAGAATTTCTTAGGGAGCTAGTTTAAAATGACAACCATGAAACTCCTTGTCCTTCCCCCAAATTTCTGATTAGCTAGATTAAGGGGTGGGGCACAGACATGTGCATTGGAATCATGCACCCCAGGTTACTGAGATGCAAGTGATTCAGAGTCATGAGCCACTATTGAAGGAGGACAGGATGGGGTAATTTCAGCAACCACATTAGGCTGTTTTAAGCACCAGGCGGCTGCCAGAACTGATAACCAAGGAAAGAGGGCACTTGTATGGCTCTCAGATCAAATGCTAGAAATGCCTCTCTTTTACGCTCTGAACGAACAGAGTGTATCCCATGATACATGCTCATGGGGGTCTATTTTTCTGTTTAATAAGAAGTACAAATGATTCTGAAAGACCTGCTTCATCTTGTGATGCTTTAGTCACCATATATTAAGAATGTTATCACCCAGAGTTCCCCAAGCTTTTGTGGCACTGGTAGAGACAACCAACTTCCCCCCAACCCCCCACCGCTGCAGCTATCTTTCTAAACTTCCCGAGCCAAAAACTCCTCCTTCACGACTAAACAAAAGTCGAACCAAAGTGTTCAGGTTGCCTTTTCTATACTTAGTCACAAGTTCACACTTTCTTGGAGACCATCTGTTTCAAGCCCTTCTGGGGTGAACTGCTAGTGTTCCTCACTCCTCAGTGACACCCTCTGTTCCCCACTGCCTTCCCTGACGTTCCTTTCCCCAAACAGAGAACCCTGCAGGCAGAACTTTCATGTTACCCTCACCAGGGCTTCTCAGCTAATATTCATGAACCTCTGTGCCTGACTCATGTGCTCCACTTCTGTCTTTCCTTAAACATTTGAGTTTTTAATTTGGCACACAGTGAGTGAGTGTGTCACTGTATATACCAGGATGCATAACAGGGAGTTACCTGGGAGCTATTCAGGCAAGACTTTGAGAATATATATCTAATAGTAAAGACACACTAAATTTGAATTCTCTTTCTGGTTCGTAATGATTTTAATTACTTTGCATATTGTTTCTTAGGAGACAGGGTATAATAATATCTATAGTGAAGTGGGAAGGAGAAAGATGTTGAGATGAAGTTCATGGCGGGCAATAGCCTCCAGATATTGGTCTCTCTGGTGGGATGTGTGTATTTTAATAATTAAAAGTTAGTTGGGAGTTCCAAAATGGACCTATTTTATATCACTCATTCACCGAAACCAGAAAGTCCTATTAGGGAAGGATAAACACAACCTACAAACAGTCAACTTAGACATAGATGTGCTCAGCTTTGGAAAAGAGATGCTTGGAAAACCACAAACCAACTTCAAATTTTCCTTCTTAAAATAGTAACCCCCGTGTATCCTATTTAGAACCCTGAAGAATAATGACAGTAATAACCATCAGTTGCCGAGTACATAATAAGGTCAGGCTCTCTGCTAAGCAAACATGCTTACTAGGGCCTGTCTCAAATAACCCACAGGCTGGAGCTGTCTCTGACTCATTTAATGAGGAACAAGTCACCCTTATGATAGGTTGGCGATCAGACTGGAGCTGGGGTTCATCTAAGATCAGAGACAAGTACCTAGTGGCACTATGGTATCATACGGCAATTACTCTCTGTGTATCTCCCCCAGCAAAGATTAAAGGAGATTCTAATATGCTGAGTGTTAAGGTTTGAATGTCTGTGCTCCCTCCAAAATTTGGGCTGAAAGTTAATCCACAATGCCATAATATTAAGAGGTGTGGCCTTTAGGGACTGACTGAGTCATAAGACCCTCATGAACTGGATTAAGGTCTTGATAAATGAGGCATACACAGCATCAGGCCCCTTTGTCCTTCCGTCCCTCTTGCCATGTGAGGACCCAGTGCTCATACCCTCTGGAGGATGCGGTAACAAGGAGCTGCCCTTTGCCTTGCTGGCACTTTGATCTTAGAACTTCCCAGCCTCCAGAATGATGAGAAATAAACTCTGTTCTTCATAAATTACACATCTTGAGTATTTTGCTACAGTAGCACAAATGGACGAGGACTCTTAGTAAAAACAGTATGTTAAATGTGAATGATGAGTAGATAAATAAAATGTAATATATGTACGCAATGGAGTACTATCATCCCTAAAAATGGATGAATTAATGTCTTTTGCAGTAATTCGGATGGAACTGGAGATCATTCTCCTAAGTATACAGAGAATGGGAAAACAAACAGCACAGGTACTCACTGTTAATTAAAACTAAATGATGAGCACACATGTCTACAAAGGGAAGTAAAACGCAGGGGGGCACGGAGAGGGGCAAGAACCCACCTAATGGGCACGAGGAACACTGTTTGGGTGACAGCTCACCTACAGTCATGACTCAGGATTACACAAGTGATCCATATAACCAAAAACATTTATAGCCCCCCCTTAATATTTTGTAATATAAAAAGAAGAAAATCACCAAAAATATGTGAATGACTTCAGATTTTCATGCAACCCAGTTTTAAGGCGAGGAAACAAAGATTCATAGAGATTAAGTGGTTTGCACAAAGTCACATAGATACTCAGTGATGGAGCTCTGAGTATCCATCAGATACTCAGAAGCCTGAGTTTCTGGTTATAAAATTGAACGTTTTTCATAGTACCCTAAGTCGCCTTCAGTTTATTACTTTGGTAACAGCAGAATTGGTCCACTTTCCCCTAAAAATACAGGGGGGAAGAATGATGGAAGCGTCCCTTATGAAAAAAATAATCCATTTTGTCAATATTTATGTCTTGAAACTTTGGTTTAGAAGGAAATAAGAGAAAGCTTATTTCCTCTCGCTGGAGAGCAGAATGGATAGATGTGATTCACTGTATGCCGAGCTTATTACTAATTCTTTCAAATCACAAAGTTGTTCTTTTTTGGAATTAGCAGCACAGGGATGTACAGAAGGGATATTTTGTCCTAAAGTATCCTCTATAGAAAACTTTATAAAAGAGGGAATTTATAACCTTTCAAAATGACAAGCATAAAATTTGCATCTAATTATTGGGCATTCTGCCTTTTCTGTGTCATTTTGTCATAAGGTAAAGTGGCATGCACACTGATTTGGGCAAACACAAAGCAAAAAACTCTTTCAGTGAAGGGATAAATGGCAGCAGAAAATGCCATTGATTTGAATTCACAGGCTTATCAAAAATGAGGCAGAAGTGCTTTCTTGGCTTTCTTAAGACAAGGTAAAAAGCATGTCCATTAAGTTGTTGGGCCCTTTGAATAAGTCATCCACCTGCCCTCTTCATTTCACCATCAAATGATGCTCAAATCCCTCCCCTAGACCTCCGTCTACAGGGAAAGTGGGTGGCTCTGATCTCTACCTTTATAACGGAAGCGTGTACTTGCTAGAGCAACACATTAAGCAAGTAAGAAGTAACTGGCAGGGGAGGACGGATTAACACCTTTCATTAACTCAGGAATTTACAGAGCAACCAGGATGCACTAGACTATATTCAACTCACTGAAGACAGCGGAAATAAGTAGACCCTTTGTCCCAGCTCATACTCCAGGCTCAAGGAGGCAGACTCGGAGTAATTTGTATAGCATATAGAAAGGCGATTCCTGTTGTGGCCTCAAATATATCAAGAAAGGGAACAGAGAGGCTAGAAACAGCATTGCAATTTTACGTAGTGTCTTAGTTCAGGCTGCTATAACAAAATACCACACATTGGATGACTGATAAACAACAGAAATTTATTGGTCACAATTCTGGAGGCTGAGATGCCCACGATCAAGGTGCTGGCAGATTTGATGTCTAGTGAGGTCTACTTTCTAGCTCATAGAGGGCACCTATTTTCTGTGTCCTAATATGGTGGAAGGGTTAAGCTCTAAGGGGTCCCCTTCATAAGGGTACTAATGCCAGTAGGGAGGGCTGTCCTCTCATGACTTAAATCGCTTCTCCAACACCCCGCTTGCTTTCTTTTCTTTCTTTCCTTTCTTCCCTTCCTTTCTTCCTTTCCTTCCTTCCTTTCTTTTTTATAACATCCCCTTGGGGGTTAGGATTTCGACATATGAATTGGTGGGGATAAAAACATTCAGACCCTAGCAAATAGAGTTGACGGTGGAGCCCAGTCTGAGAAAATCTGATCCAAGACTTGGGGAAGGTGAGAGAACGAACCATGAGGATATCTGGGAGGTCAGCATGCAGACAAAGACAGCAGTAACTGCAAGAGCTCGGGGGCCATGTGAGCGTTCAGCCTCTCTCTCTCCCCCTCCCTTTCTCTCTCTCTCTCCCCCTCTCTCTCTCTCTCACATACACACACACATACAAACCACACCACCACCACGGTGGCCACTGTGCCTTCAGCCCCACATGCATCACAGGACGAAGTAGCAGTGGTAGCAGCGTGAGACCAGGTATCAGTGCTTAACATCGCCATATTCATGGCAGAATTTCCAATCCACACTGTCTAAGCTAAAGAAGGTATTATTGCTGTATCCTAATTGTAGAGACAAGCCAAGTGAGGTCTTTCCAAATCTTTATGAAGCCTTGTTTGCTCTGACACTACTATGATGTTTTGTTTTATATTTTCTCTCTCAAGGGATACAGAAGGAATTAGAAAACTATTTTTTAACCAAATTTCTCAAAAAGAATATAGTGACATCTGCAAGTGGTCTATAGGGATCAAAAACCTGGACTCTGCACCACAGAGCTTGGGTTCAAATCTCAGCTCTACCACTCTATGATATTACATAAGTTACTTAGACTTTATTTTATTTTATTTTATTTTTTTGCAGTTTTTGGCTGGGGCTGGGCTTGAACCCACCACCTTTGGCATATGGGGTCAGTGCCCTACTCCTTTGAGCCACAGGTGCTGCCCAGTTACTTAGACTTTATGACACAGCTTCCTCATGTGTGAAATAGAGTCTACCTTATGGGGTTACCTAATAGTGTTAAAGTGCTTAGACAGTGTCTGGCACTTAATTAATCCTACACAAAGATGGAAACATAGAATGTCTACGAATTCCCTTGGGGTAAGGGTACTGAGGATATGGAGAAGAATGTCACTTTTTAACTTTTCAGTGTTTTTTTTCCAGTAGGTAGGAAGGCACAGGCCTGTCACTCAGTGGTTCAGATGAAGTTAAGTTTTTGAATGTATATCACCACGTACACAAAGTTTTGGCCTCTAGAAAAGTAACAAAACAAATTAGCACACCTTTCTTCCCTTCCCCTTTCTCTTCCAAATTGGTAGCTTACTTGGGTCTGTAAAAACTCAAGTGTGAACCCCAGACAACCTATCTTTAGTCTTTCCCCAGGTCTCTGTACAACTGATGCTCAACCTCCAGGCTCAGAAAAGTTTAACAATCGAAAGAAGCCTCCTTCAGATGGGGCTGTAAAGAAGACGGTAATGTTGGGTGGTGCCTGTGGCTCAAAGGAGTAGGGCACTGGCCCCATATGCCAGAGGTGGCGAGTTCAAACCCAGCCCTGGCCAAAAAAAAAAGAAGATGGTAATGTCTACTGCATTTAATAGGGAATAAAAGCAATATACATCTCTGTGATTGCTTTTTTTCCTCTAATGCAAGAAGGATAGTGTAGTGTACGTTGGCACACAGAAGACCTAGGGCTGAGCACTAAATATCCTGATGGCTTGTTAAATATTATTTATAATAGAAATTCATGTTTCTGGAAGATCTTTGAGAGAACTAAGGTTTAGCCCACCTCAGTTAATTTTTGAAATGTTCTCTGAAAATGAACTCTTCTTTCTATTTTAAAAATGGAGTCTTATCTTTATGAACCCTGTTTTAATGTTAGGTCACTCTAGAGAGAAATGACTCCTCATTCATTCATTTAGTCATTCAACAAATGTTCCCTGAGCACCTACTGTGTTTCTCAGGCTGAGGATACATACAGCAGTGAACAAAGATCTACAAGGGTCCTCTCTTCCCTCACTGACCGTATTTTCACTTACAAGTTGATGCTCAGTGATTAAACTAAAAAACCCCTGATCTTGACAGGTCTAAGACATCACCTAGTCTAGTAGTTCTTGATTTTTTTTTTTTTAATTAAAGAACACATTGGTAAGTAGGTGGTGAGGAGTTAATACATATAAACTATATATAAAGTAAGATGTTTGCCTTACAGTAGAAGCTTCACAGCAAAAGATGCACTATAGCCTCAGTCTCTTTAGGAGATTTAAGGGGCTTGAGAAGTCACAAAAGCAAAAAATTGTAAAGTGAAAATGAAAAAATAATTAATCAGTATTTTATTTGGTTTCATTTAGTAGTAAAAATAAGATATACATTTCAAGCAATGTAACTATCCGTAACTCTTCCTACCCCTGGGAAAGAAATGGAAAAATGTTAGTTATGGTGCTAGAAGCCAATTCCTATAAAAAGAGCAAGTGAAATACAACCATTTTCCCCTGGTTGCCCTCAAATGAGAAGGAACCATTCATTATCAAACCTTTGGGATCTTGACCCAAAAAACACTTGCAGCAGGATCTGGGCTATTGTTAACAGTTTCTCAGGGGGAATTCAGAAGGTAGCACTTGAAAGTTGATAAGCTTCTACTGTCAGCAAAATTTTCAGCATGTAACATAACATACCGTAGGTGCTTATAACCTTTCCATAGATAATTATTGAAATGTGTGAAACGCTGTTCCACCATGGAGAATTCACTGTGTTATCAATGTAGCAAAAATTAAAGGGTCAGAAAAATAACCAAGAAAACATACACATATGGAGATAATATATATGAGGCCATTTTGGTGAAAAGAGAAAAGGCTAGTGATGTTTTGAAGAGACACTGATTTAAAAATAATAATTATAGCTAATGTTTATGAAACACTTAAATGTCATGGGACACTGAATGGGAAAAAATATTTACAAATCATATATCTAATAAGGATCTAGTGTTCCACAAATATAAAGAACTCTTCCAGGCCTCTTTGTTCACTGTCTATGGCGAATGTATCATGCTCTGTAAGCCTGTATCTTGCTCTCACTCTGTAAACCTACCTTTCTCTTCCTCAATACACTTTGTTTTATGCTCGCCTTTGAGAAAAAATAAAGAACTCTTATTGTTGTCAATAATGACAACACAACCCAATTTTAAAAATAGGTACAGGACTCAAATAAACATTTCTATTAAAAAATAGTCTATAAATACATTAAAGATGGTTAACATGATTAGACATTAAAGAAATGAAAATCCAATGAGATTTTCACATCCAGTAGGTTGGCTATTAAAAAAAAACAAACATGCCAACACCCCCCCCCAAAAAAAAACCCGAAAATAAGTTTCGACAAGAATTTGGATAAATCAGAGGCCTCAAATTTTGTGGATGATCAGCTTGGTGCCTGTGGCTCAAGTGGCTAAGGTGCCAGCCACATAACCCTAAGGTGGCGGGTTGGAATCCAGCCCAGGCTGGCCAACAAGGACAGCTGCAACCAAAAAATGGGCAGGCATTGTGGCAGGTGCCTGTGGTCCCAGCTACTTGGGAGGCAGAGGCAGGAGACTTGCTTGAGCCCAGGAGTTGGAGGTTGCTGTGAGCTGTGATGCCATGGCACTCTACCCAGGGGGACAGCTTGAGGCTCTGCCTCAAAAAAAAATTTTTTTTGTGGATGATAATGTAATATCATCCGCATTGTAGTAGAGTTTTCACCACCCTAAGAGTGTATTGTTCACATAAGCAGTTTAGGAAGTGTTAGCCACTCTTACAGTGGTGAAAACTCTACTAAAATGTGGATGATATTGCATTTCCATAATGTAAATATTATGGAAAACCATTTTCAGTTGCTTAAAAAGTTAAGTGACCCAGAAATTCCACCTCTGCTCAGTTATACACCTATGTCAGGGATTTTCAGAGCCACACTCAAAATAGATGATTGTCTAGAAGGAATCACAGGACTCAGAATATGATATTATAATGGAGGGGTTACAGAACAAAATCAGAGAAATGACAACTAAAACAACAATGAAATATCTCTTTACTCTAGTTAGAATGGCTTTTATTAAGTAGTCCAAAAACAAGAGATGCTGGCATGCATGCAGAGAGAAAGGAACACTTACACACTGTTGGTGGGCCTGACAATTAGTATAACATCCCTGGAAAGTGCTATGGAGATTCCTCAAAGAACTAAAAGTAGACCTCCCCTTTGACCCAGCAATCCCACTACTGGGTATGTACCCAAATGAAAAGAAGTCATTTTACAAAAAGACACCTGCACTTGGATGTTTACTGCAGCACGATTTACAAAAGCAACAATGTGGAATCAACCCAAGTGTCCATCAATTCATGAATGGATTAACAAAATATGGTATATGGATACCATGGAATACTACTCAGCCATGAAAAGGGGTGACTTAAGGCCTTTTGCAACAATTTGGATGGAACTGGAGACCACTATCCTAAGTAAAGTATGTAAAAAATAGGAAAACAAATACCACGTGTACTTGGCATTATATTGGAACTAACTGAAAAGCACACATATGTACGAAGGGAAGTAAAACTCAAGGGGAAAGAGGAAAGAGCAGATGGTGAAAACCTACCTAATGGGTACAGTGACCACTGTCTGGGTGATGGGCGCACTTATAACCCAGATTCAAGCATTGAAAAAGTGATCCATGTAACCAACAACTTTTGTACCCCTGTAATATTTTGAAATTTAAAAAATGTGGGTGGGGGGAAAGGCACATGGAATGAAGACTAGAGAAAACCAGAAAGAAAATTCCAATGTCCTCTCCTAGGCCACTCACACAAAAGAGCAATGAGTTGGGTAAACACATCTAACCTGCAAGATATTCATTACAGACACAACACCCATGGTTTCTTACTGGGGTTTGGTCATGTCGACAGCCTGCTTGGCACATATCAAATTCCAGATTCCCAGAAAGAAGAGAGGCGTTCATCATAAACCATATTGTTCACATAAGCGATTTAGGAAGTGTTAGCCACTCTTAGGGTTGTAAAAACCCTACTAAAATCTAAGTTTCCATATGCCAGTCAAAGGCCAACCTTTTAAGTGTGATGTTCAAAGGACAGCTGTCAGGCCTGCTAAGTTACCACATTTTTTTGCACAATACGCAAGACAATTGAAAACATGGATCCACACACATAACTTTTTTTTTTTTTCCCATAGTGAGACTCTGTCTCCAAAAAAAAAAAAAAAAAAA
>NW_003852410.1:8868161-8922181 GCF_000181295.1 Otolemur garnettii
AGAGAGAGAGAGAGAGAAAGAGATATCCTCTTAAGCCTCCCAAAGTTCTGGGATTACATGTGTGAGCCACTATGCCTGACCTCTTTCCAGCACTTCGAATATGTTATCTCACTCTCTCCAGGCCTGTAGGATTTTTGGTGAGAAATTTGTTTATAGTCATATTGACGCTCCTTTGTATGTGATCTGCTTCTTATCTACTGCTATTCTCAAAATTTGTGGTCATTTTTTTTTTCTTTTCTTTTTTTCATTGTTGGGGATTCATTGAGGGTACAAGATGTGTTACACACTGAGATCCCCATCCCCCCTCTCTCTCCCACTCTCTGCTCTTCCTTTCTCCCACCCCCTCC
Source organism: Otolemur garnettii (assembly GCF_000181295.1). NCBI lineage: Eukaryota > Metazoa > Chordata > Mammalia > Primates > Galagidae > Otolemur > Otolemur garnettii. Next base: position 8,868,509 of record NW_003852410.1, read on the forward strand.
CTTCTTATCTCTCTCTTTCTGCTGTCCCTTTCCCCACTCCCCACTGTGTCATTAATTGTCCTCATATCAAAATTGAATACACAGGATTCATGCTTCTTCATTCTTGTGATACTTTACTAAGAGTAATGTGTTCCACTTCCATCCAGGTTAATACAAAGGCTGTAAAGTCTCCATTTTTTAATGGCTGAATAGTATTCCACCGTGTACATTTACCACAGCTTGTTAATCCATTCATTCCTGGGTTGGGGGGCATTTAGGCTATTTCCACATTTTGGCAATTATAAATTGAGGTGTGATAAACAGTTTAGTGCAAGTGTCCTTATGATAAAAGGTTTTTTTTTCCTTCTGGATAGATGCCCAGTAATGGGATTGTGGGATCAAACAGGAGGTCTAGCTTGAGTTCTTTGAGGTTTTTCCATACTTCTTCCCAAAAAGGTTGTATTAGTTTACAGTCCTACCAGCAGTATAAAAGTGTTCCTTCTTTCCATATCTGCACCAGCATGTGTAGTTTTGAGATTTTGTGATGTGGGCCATTTTTGCTGGGTTAGATGATATCTTAGGGCAGTTTTGATTTGCATTTCTCTAATAATTAAGGATGATGAGCATTTTTTCATATGTTTGCTACCCATTCGTCTGTCTTCCAAAAGGTGGAAACAACCCAAATGCCTACTGACAAATGAATAGATAAACAAATGTGGTAGATCCACACACAATGTAATATTATTCATCCATACAGAGGAGGCAGAGAAAGATGGCCCAGTAGGCCTGGTCACTGCAGGAACACCAAACTGAGCAACTACTCATGCAAGGAATTATCTTCATAAGAACAAAAATTCAGGATCTGGCTTTAACATCATATCAAGGAATGAGGCACTGAAGAGGGTAGGAAAGACAGTGTGGCATTTTCTACACCACCTCTCACCCCTCTTCATCACTCTCACCCCCCTCCGCACCCCATGCAGGGCTGCGTGGAGAAAGGATCCTTTGGGGAGGGAGAACCAAATGATTGTGGAACTTTGCATAAGAACTTACGGCTGCCTTATCACAGTGGAATAAAATACAGGGCAGAATTCTACTAGTTGCCCACAGAACAAGCATTTAGACCAGTCCTGGGTCAGAAAGGAATCCTTAGCCCTAGTGTCAGAAAACTGAATTCCACTGAATACATTAGCTGTCAAAAGTGGCCTGGATCAGCAGAGTGCAGCAGCTCACATCTGTAATCCTAGCACTTTGAGAGGCTGAGGCAGGTGGATTGCTTGAGCTGAGGAGTTGGAGACCAGCCTGAGCAAGAGCAAGACCTTGTCTCTACTAAAATAGAAACATTAGCCAGGCATTGTGGTTGGCACTTATACTCCCAGCTACATGGGAGGCTGAGGCCAGAGCATCTTTTCAGCCCAAGAGTTTGAGTTTGCTGTGAGCTATGATGATGCCATGGCACTCTATCCAGGGTGACAGAGTGAGACTCTGTCTCAAAAAAAAAAAAAAAAGAAAGAAAGAAAAGAAAAGAAAAGAAAAGAAAAAGAAAAAACACAAAGTAGCTTGAATACAAGAATAAATTTGTAAGGCAACTAGTCCACAGAGACTGCAGTCCTTGAGCAAGTCAAGTCCTGGTGATGTGCTAGGCTCAGAGCCAGTATACTAGAGGTGCATGTGATCCAGGGAGACACCAACTGTGGTGGTCAAAAGAGGACCTGCCTTACCCTTTCCTCAACTCCAGGCACTGCAATTAGAGATAGGCTCCTTCTTCTTGGAAAAAAAAGTAAGAGTACAGAGGACTTTGTTTTCCAAACTGGGTACCAAGTCAGTCGCAGTAAAATAAAGGGTCAAGCATATTCCTGACACTTTGATTTCAGGTTTTAGCTTCTGGATGGCTCCTGGATGGCATTCCCTGAAACAGAAGGGAATCTACTGCCCTGAAAAGAAAGAACCAGTCCAGGAAGAGTTCACTACCTGATGACTTTGTTTTTTGCCCCCAGGGCTTGAATAAACACAAGCAGTAGGCAGACAGTGCTCACTATGAGTAAAGCAAACAAAAAACATACGAGAGATCAATAAAACAAAAAGTTGATTTTGAAAGGATGACAAAATTGACAAAACTGACAAACCTTGAGCCAGAATAAGAGAAAAGACCCAAATAAATAAAATCAGAGATGAAAAAGGAGACAATACACTGACACTAGAAATTCAAAAGATCATTAGAGATTACCACAAGCAACTATATGCCCGTACGTTGGAAAACTTACAGAAAATGGAAGAATTCTTAGACATAAACAACATACTCAGATTGAACCAGGAAGAAACCCCAAACCTTAACAGATCAATAACAAGCAACAAGATAGAAGCAAGATTAAATCATCTGTAATCAAAGAAAAGCCCCAGACCCAATGGCTTTACTGCTGAATTCTACCAATCATTTAAAGGAGCACTGTTATCAATCCTACTCAAGCTATTCCAAAAAACTGAGAAGAGAATACTCCCAAATGTCTTCTACAAATCCAGTATCATCCTGATACCAAAACCAGATGAAGACATAACAAAAAAAGAAAACTGTGGGCCAATATCTCTGATGAGCATAGATGAAAAAAATGATTCACAAAATCTTACATTAGCAAACTGAACTTAATGACACATGAAAAAGATCATTTATCATGATTAAGAGGGATTTATCCCAGTGATGTAAGGATAGCTGAACATACACAAACTAGTCAACGTGTTACATCCTATCAAGAGAGTGTAGGACACTCTCCTGAGAACAAAAACCACATGGTCACTTCAACTGATGCTGAAAAAGTGTTCAATAAAATTAAACATCACTTCATGATATAGATCTCAAAAAACTGGGCATACAAGGAACATACCTCAATGTGGTAAAAGCCATATATGACAGACCCACAGCTAGGATCATACTGAATGGGGAAAAACTGAAAGCCTTTTATTTAAGATCTGGAGCAAGATAAGGAGGCCCAATTTCACCTCTTCAACATAGCTGAAGTAATCAGACAAGAAAAAGAAAGGGCATTCAAATCGAAAAGAAAGAAATCAAATCTCTAAATGTCCTTGTTGGCAGAAAATATGATCTTATATTTATAGAAACCTAAAGACTCCACCCAAAACTACTGCAATTGATAAATTCAGTAAAGCTGCAGAATACATAATCAACATACAAAACTCAGTAGCATTTCTTTATGCCAACAGAAAGCAATCTGAAAAAGAGACTGAGATAGCAGTCCTATTTACAACAGCTACAAATAAAATAAAATACCTAGAATAAACTTAACCAAAGAAGTCAAGGACCTCTATCGTGAAACCTATAAAACACCGATGAAATAGATTGAAGAGGACATTAAACAATTGAAAGATATTCTATGCTCATGGATTTGAAGAATCAATATTGTTAAAATGTCCATACTGCCGAAAGTAATCTGCAGATTCCATGCAATCCCCCATCAAAATACCAATGACGGTCTTCAGAGAAATAGAAAAAAAAAATCCTAATATTTACATGAAACCTGTAGGGACCCCAAATACCCAAAGCCATCCTGAGAAAAAAAGAACAAAATTATAGTAATCACTTAATCATATAACCCAACTTTAAATTATACTGCAGAACTATAGTGACCAAAACAGCAGGGTACTGACATAAAAACAGGCCCACAGACCAATGAACAGAATAGAAAACAAGAAATAAATCCACAGATTTATAGTGGACTAATTTTTGACAAAGATGCCAAGAACACCCAATAGACAAAGGATAGTACATCAAGAAATGATGCTGAGAACAGAATATCCTTCCATATGTGAAAGGACAAAACTGGACCCCCATCTCTCACCATATACAAAAATAATATCAAAATAGATTAAAGAGTCTAATGTAAGAACTAAAATCATGAAACTACTAAAAGAGAACATTGGGGAAACATTCCAGGACATTGGTGTGGGCAAGGATTTCTTTCTGTGCTCTTACTTTAAAAGCACAGACAGTCAAAGCAAAAATGCACAAAGGGGATCATATCAAGCCAAAAAGATTCTGCACATAAAAGGAAACAATTAACAAAGGGAAGCGACCACCCACTGAATATGAGCATATATTTTCATTATTAACTACAATACATAAGGTGCTCCAGCAACTCAATATGGAAAAATCAAATAATCCAACTTAAAAATGGGTGAAAGATCTGAAGAAACATTTCTTAAAACAAGACGTATGTACAAATGGCCAACAAGTATATGAAAAAAGGTTCAGCATTGTTAGTCATCAGAGAAATGCAATTCAAAATTACAAGGAGATATCATCTCACCCCAGTAAAACGGCTTTCATCTAAAAGACAGGCAATAACAGATGGTGGCAAGAATGTGGATAAAGGGGAACCCTTGTGCACTATGGGCGAGAATGTGCGTTAGTACAACCACTAGGAAGAACAGTATGGAATTTCCTCAAAAAACCAAAAACAAATCTATCATATGATTTTGTAATCCAAAAGAAAGGAAATCAGTATACTGAAAAAATATGTGCACTTCTGTATTTATTGTAGCACTATTAGCAATAGCCAAGGTTTGGAACTAACCTAAGTGTCAATGAAAGAATAGATTTAAAAAAAATATGGCACATAAAATACACACAATAGAGTATTATACAACCCTGAAAAATGAAATCCTGTTATTTGTAACAACATGGACGGAACTGGAGAACATTATATAAAGTGTAATAAGTCAAGCACAGAAAGACACATTTTGCATGTTCTCACCACATGTGGGATCTGAAAATGAAAACAATTGATCTCATGGAGATAAGAGAGTAGAATGATAGTTTCCAGAGGTTGGGTGAGGTAGTGGGGAGGGAGCATAAAGTGGGGATGGTCAACGAGTGCAGAAATAGAGATAGAATGAACCAGGGCTAATATTCAATAGCATCACACGGTGATTACAGTCAACAAGTTACTGTTTATTTTTAAATAACCCAAAATGTAATACTGGAATGTTTCTAACACAAAGAAGTCATAAATGCTTGAGGTGATGGATATCCAAATTACCTGGACACATTATGTCAAAATATCACATGCACCCATAAATAGCTACTTGTTCCAGTAATGATTGGAAATTTAAAAATTTTGAAAAAAGGATACATGTAACAATATGAATAGAGCTTGAAAATATTATGTTGGGTGAAAGAAGCTAGTAAGAGCAGGTAAAATATTGTAGGATTCCATTTCTGTGAAATATCTACAATAGGCAAATAAATACAGAGATGAAAAGGTAACCAGTGGATAATGGGAATGTGTTACAAAGGACTGCTCAGTGGCACAGGCTTTCTTTCATGGGCATTAGAAATATTCTGGAATTGAACAGTGAAAATCGTTTCACAAAATTGTGAATATACAAAAAACCACTGAGTTACACACTTTAAAATTACTAACATGGTGAAATTCATCTCAAACATATCTTAAGAGATATTAAGAGAAGATATACCTCAAATTTAAACAAGTATTATTTGGTGTATTGCATTTAATATCTGTATTAAAAATGTGATGGGACTGTGGGACTGTTGTTGACTGAATTGTGCTCCTCTAAAATTCACATGTCAATCCTCTAACCCCCAGAGTGTCCATATTTGGAGTAAGGAAGTAAGGAAGGTTAAACCAGAGCCCTGACCTGCTGAGATCAGTGTCTTTGGGAGGCGGTATCAGAGAACTTGCACCCTCTCTCAGCCATGTGAGGACTCAGCAAAAAAATGCATGTCTACAGTCAGGGAGAGAACTGTCACCAGAAGTAGAATCAGCTGGAATCTAGAGCGTGGACTCTTCAGCCTCTTAAACTGTAAGAAAACAAGTTTCTCTTGTTTGAAATTATCAGTTTACTATCCTGTTATGATAGCTCTAGCTGAATAAGACAGGGATTATGCAATGTGTTTTATATGAAGTGTCTCACTCAATCCTTAAAACAGTCTTATAAGCTAAATTCTGTTTATATTACCCCCCCCTCTTTTTTTAAGATAATAGCTTAAGGAAGTTAATTTGCTAAAGTGGCAGGCAGGACGTAAAGATCATCTAATTTTAAAATCCATGCTCTGAATCATACTCTATACCACTTCACATCATACTAATGTTATAAAAAATTTCCAATTATAAAGATATGTGATATGAACTAGGCTAATGATTTTTGTTTCATTTATAGATATAATTTACCCCTTTATGTGTATAATTTCAGAATTCCTTTTCCTTTCTATGCTGCCTTTCAGGAATTTCTGTTGGGTATGTAAAGGAAATGCTTCTTCCTTTTTCTGTTGGAGATCACCTCAAAGTAAGAAGTAGAATAAAAAGGGGCAGTGCAAAGTCTTTCCGAGATAAACTGAGAGATGCGCTTAACCTTGAAACACAATATATGCAGAGAGCTGCCAAATGCTGTCTAATTGGAGTCTGTAAAGATCTTGAATGCACACGAAGATGTCACATAATGCCGTACTGTGCAGCCCTTCAAAGCAAGTTGACCAACCAATAATGACTTATTTAGAAAAAAAAAAAAGAATGGTTTTATAGGTGAAAGTTAAGACTATTCTAGAATTTGTTTTGTACGAAGTCTGAAGAAATGGGGACAAGGTGAGATGGAACATGGAATCACACGGAGAACTTATTTATCCCCAAAGTCATGTTTTAACCAGCAAGAGTGACTTCACATTGTGAGCATCATGTTGCTGTTGACCTCTGCTGGATGGAGAGAATAAAAACAGAAAATAAGACTCCAAAGTAAAGCCTGAGTCATAGAAGAAATTTTTGCTAATTTGGGAGACAGTACCAAGTGGTCCAGAAAGAACCCACCCTATTCAAAGATGCCCAAGATTATAACAGAAGAAGAAACCAGCATAAAATATATTAAATTACTTAGAACAGACAAGGAGAAATACGAGGGCAAAAGTAAATGGCTGAAAAAAATAACATTACCCAAAATACACTACCATAGAAGAGATGAAATAGGTCTAATATGTTATCACATATTAAATTATCTCAATAACTTATAAGACAAAAACCCAGTACAGAGATAAAAAGGTCTCAGGGAAATATGGTATAAAATCAGAAGAAATGACTATGAGCAGTCAAAATGTAAAGAAGTAGAAAAAATTAAAACCATCATGCACACAAAAAATAAATTTGAAACTCTAAAAGGAGCAAGAGACATTTGTAATAGTATAGTAATAGACAAAGAAGATATAACTGAAAAAAATAAAAAAATGAAATAGGAATGAAGTTAGGAATTCAAAAGGATTAGTAAGAAATTGATAGAATTTCTAGTTCATAACATGACACCAGTTTCAACATGTGACGAGTTGTCCGTATGGCAAAGAATATCTGACTAGGAGAATCCATGTAACTCAAAGATAGAATTTAAGGAAAATAATCACAAATATAAGAAAATAAAGATGAAAAAGCAAGGCGTGTTTCAGCAATAACTGGACCTGAATGAACACAGAGACGTAGCTGAATACAGTCACTGGACTGCACTGAATAATAAGACCAAACACAGACATTTTAAAGTTGGCCTAAATCAGGAATCTATGTCTCCTAAGTTCTTCTGGAAGAGACCGTGAGAAGATGAACTTCAGCCACAGATGAGAAAATATTACAAAGGGCCAATAGGAAGACACTGAATCCTTATCATTGTAAAGCTAATACTAAAACAAATGTTGAAATACTATACACAATGAAATGAAAATGTCACAAGCCTGACAATGAAAATTCTACAACTACTACTAACATTTGATTTGGCAAGAGAAGAAAAAGTGAGAGGTGGTGTAAGGGCATGGATGTCCTCATCTTTTATGTTCAAAAGATCATTTACCACTAAGATGTGAGAATAAAAAGGTATAAGGTGGAACACTATTTAAAAAGATCTGATGTTGAAAGGAGGCATTGGGTAGGTGGTGGGAAGAACTAGGAAGCAGAAAGGCTTCCTAATTAGGGACGTTAAAAAAGAATACCTTAAGAAATGGATTGTTAATTACATTTTATGGCACTATCATCATTAAAAAATCACTAGAACCAAAGTTAAAAGTTTTCTAAGTCCACATCTTGTACCCTCAATGAATCTCCAACAATAAAGTTTTTAGGAAAAAAAAAAGTTTCCTAAATCATCAAAAGGAACACACTAAGCAAAGAAAATAGTCCCAAACTCTATGCGGAATACTTGTAAAGATAATAAAAATGGGAACCATATCAGGATGTGATAACAAAAATAAACAAGTATTTTACATTAATGAAATCTGAAAGAACTAGCAAAAGAAAGAGTTCAGGAAGCAAGAAGTTGTTAAAAATAAAGAGATGGACAAACGCATACCCAACAAATGTAAATATAAAGAAAATGTGGGTCACTGTATTATTAGGTAAAACAAAAGCAAATAAAAAAATCAGAAAAAATTAAAGGATCAATCCACCAAAAGATCTAACAATTGTTAACATGTATAACAATTACACGGTAGCAACATTCACAAAGCGAAGACTTTAGAAAATCAAAAGAAATAAACTGAAACACATTAGTGTGTGTCTCTTTCATTATTAATTTGTCTCTTTGCTTTTGTGACAAGGCAAAAAAAAATAAGTACATAGGATTCCTAAATAAAATAATCTAAGCAGCATTTATTAGCTTATACACACACACACATCACTATGCCCGACAGATAGAGAAATAAACTTCTCTTCATAAACTCATGTAATGATTGACCATTGTTAATCACATATACTCAATACATTTCCAAATAAAAGAACAGATGAATTACAAACCAGAAAAAACCCAGCTAGAAATTAAAAACAAAGGTCAGAGAGAAAATTAAAATGGAAACTACAGAATATTTTCAGAATGACAAAGAACACACCTCATAAAATCTATATGACCCAGTGAAAGCAATGCTGACGGGAACATTCATGACTTTTAATATAATGGAATAAATATATTAAGTAGGTAAATCAAGAATAGAGTAAAACAACCACCACCACCAAAAATGAAGAGAAGGAAATAAAAATGAAAGAATATAAATCAGTGAGAAAACAATAACAGTTTAATACAATAATTTAAACAAAGTTACAGAAAAGTTAAATGATTAAACAATCTTATATAAGAAGAAAGAAAAGCCCAAATACACAAAATAAATAACGAATAGCCACAGACACAGAGGAAATTAAGAGTCTAAAGATATGATTTGTCTCAAATCCAAGCACATGGATAATCAGTGGAAAAATAAAAATGTCCAAAACTGAACCTAAATGAAATAGAAAATCTAATTAGTTCAGTTAGCAGAGTATAAAGTTATCTAGAAACCGTCCCCCAAAGAGTCAGATCCAGATAGTTTCACCGAGTAACTCTATAAACATTTAAAAAACTCAATGTAATTTAACTGTTCTCCAGCTACGAAAATGTAGACATGCTTCCAAACAATTCTAAATAATGAGAAATATGCATACCACAACCCAACAAAAATAACTTTATTTTTTCTCTCTCCCCGACCATTTTCACTTTTGATAACATACTAAATTCTAGTACAATAAAATCAATCTGCAAATGAGCAAAATGTGTATTCTCATCTCTTTAACTTCAAGAGGTTAATTTTAAATTAGTTTAAAAATAAATTCATAGGGTATATTCCTAGGAGAAAAGGGACATTTGACTGATTTTCCTTTGAAACTATATTTAGAATTGTTAAATTTTACACATTAAATATATAAAGTACCCATAAAATCCAAAATATGAGAGCAGACAAATGTTAACATTTAGGAACAAACAAGAGTCTAGAACACTGATTATTTTAAACTGAGATCTGTATAAGCAAAGCCACGTCCAAACCAATCCCCCTGAGACATGTGATGTTTGCTGGAGGCCCAAGACATGTTTAGATGAATTTGATTCTTATTGTAACCATTCTTTTTAATCTGAAGTCATAATTGTCATTTAAAAGCCACATCTCCCCTTCATGGGGCCTTATAATTTTTTGTTTCTGTTGTTTTAGTGTGCAGTGCTAATTTCATTTAATTGATGAATTGAAAATTTAACAGATCAAAATTACTCGGAACTATAGCAGTTTTCTTCAAGACTAGACAATTTACTATTGTCAAAGAATAGAAAATTAAAAGGTAGACACACGATGTCATTCTACAATTAGATCTCTTCTTGCTTCTACACATAAACAGAAAGTGTATCCTTTTCACCAAACAGTGATGTGTTTCGGCTGAAGAATGAAGGATACAGTGTGTCTGTAGAGGAGGATGAAGTTAATGTGAATACTTTGATCTGGGCTCATCTCCTAATGACAATTTTGCAAATTTGAATACATTGTCTTTCTCTACATGTCCCAGAGCCTTTGTGAAAACCTATGAAGATGTCTTTGTAAAGTTTACAAGGACTTTTTAATTTTTATTATTGTTATTATTATTTTTGAGACAGAGTCTCACTTTGTCGCCCTGGGTAGAGTGTGGTGCCATCAGAACTCACAGCAACCTCAAACTCTTGGGCTTAAGTGATTCTCTTGCCTCACCTCCCAAGTAGCTGGGACTACAGACGCCTGGCTATTTTTGTTGTTGTTGCATTTTGTTGTTGTTGGCATTGTTGTTTTAGCTGGCCCAGGCTGGGTTCGAACCCACCAGCTTTGGTGTATGTAGCCTGCACCCTACCCACTATGCTATGGGCGCCACCTACATGGACTACATGGACTTTTAATTGAAGGAGAATCTTGGTGCTGAAGAAGGAGCATGTGGGATTTTGGTTTTTGTAAGTGGCCCCAAATTTCTTATTCACATACTGCAATTTTGCTGAGGTGCCATTGTAAACAGGAACCTCTGGGAAGCGGGGGTAAAGGGGTCAGCAGGTCAACCCGACATTCACTCAGCAGTGCTATGTGGCTTTTCTCATACTGATTCCTCATCATACACTGAATAAACAGGATGTGGAAAATAAACTTTATTTATTTGTGAAAAAAAAAAATTGCCACTGTCCAAATAAATCATGCTATAAGGTATTTATGAACTTAGTTCCATATGTCCAAGGTCTCCTAAACCCTAATAAAATATTCTAATTTTTTTTTTTTTTGAGACAGAGTCTCATTTTGTTGTCCTTGGTAGAGTACTATGGAGTCACAGCTCACAGCAACCTCAAATTCTTGGGCTTAAGGGATTCTCTTCCCTCTTCCTCCCAAGTAGCTGGGACTATGGGCGCCCACAACAACACCCGCCTATTTTTAGAGACAGGGTCTCTCTCTAGCTCAGGCTGGTCTCAAACCCGTGAGCTCAGGCAATTCTACCCACCTCAGCCTCCCAGAGTACTAGGATTACAGGCGTGAGCCACTGAGCCCAGCCCAAAATATTCTAATATTTTAATTTAAGAAACCTATTTCATAGATTTCCCCCCCAATATTATTGTCCATTTCTTTCTATGCCTTTCAGCTGTTTGGCCTCTTCCCTATGCCAATCCCCATCTCAGTCCTGGGAATGAATGTGAGGCCGAGGAAGCTGCCACTGGCTGTCTCTGGTTTTATTCTGGCCTGGCTTCTCTTTGAGTACTGCTTCCTTATAATGGGTTTGTCTCGGGCCTGAACACTTGTTTGCCGTGGCTTTGTGTACTACAGATTCCTTGGCTTGGGCAACCTGGCCTTACACCACAGATGCAGGTTAAAACGTTATTTCAGGGTTATTGTGTGTGTGTGTGTGTGTGTGTGTGTGTGTGAGTCTTCTGTTTTGTTTTGGCGTAGCTGGAGAAGGAATAGCCCTAGCCACACTTTTTAACATGCCCCTTCTTTACAGCTGTAAAGGATACAAGTCATGTAATGTGATGTCATTTCCTAGGGCTGGACATAGATTTGTCTTAGCACAGTTTGGGAATCATAATTTCCAGGTTTAAATCTCAGCTCCTCTATTTCTAGCTATGACATGTTGGACAATTACTTAGACTCTGAGGTCTCATTTTCTTTATAAATAGTATTGAAATAATATTAGTAATGCCTATCTTTTTTATTTTTTTATTTTTATTTATTTATTTATTTATTTTTTTTGAGACAGGAGCCTCAAGCTGTCCTCCTGGGAAGAGTGCTGTAGCATCACAGCTCACAGCAACCTCCAACTCCTGGGTTCAAGCGAGTCTCCTGCCTCAGCCTCCTGAGTAGCTGGGACCACAGGTGCCCACCACAATGCCCGGCTATTTTTTGGTTGCAGCATCACTGTTGCTTGGTGGGTCCGGGTTGGATTTGAACCCGCTACCTTGGGTGTACGTGGCTGGCGCCTTAGCCACTTGAGCCACAGGCACTGAGCCTATCTTTTTTATTTTTAAAGTTATCATTGTAACATTTAGATTCATGCAAAAGTCTAGTACTCTACCTGGCAAATACTGGGTACCCATTTCAATGAGTGATCACTAACGTAATTACCAGATTGCTGGTGCTGTTATTATTATCACTAGTCCTGTAAGGGAGAGCAAAATCCATGATGATAGTGATAATAGCTAACATTTATAGAGCACATTTTCATGACAGGCTCCTTGCAAAGGGCTATCTATGCATGATCTCATTTCAACCACGAGGAGGGTATACGATACAGATGAGGGATCTGAGAGTTTGAGAGAGGTTAAGACCCTTTCCCAAGGCATTAGGGCTAAATGACAGAGCTAAGAAAATTCATTTGGCAGAATCCATAGCCTGTCTTTTGTCTATTTATTTCAGACATTTCTTTCTATATTTATTTTATTGCCTCTGAGCATTCTAAGTTTGCAGATGAGACTATTGACGGGGTTGAGGACACATTACCCCTAAACATGGCACCTTAACATTTCTGAAAACAGCACATGCCAGAGGACGCTCTGACAGCATCCGTGGTCCCCCTGAAGCAGGCCATGAAGAATTTTCTGACCTTCACCTACAGGAGGTCATAAGACCCGGATTTCAGCAGGGTCCTCACTATACTCAGAGGAAAGGAAAGCGACACAGAAATTCCAAGAAGAATATGAACAAACAGATCTTGCTAAGGTTCCCCAGTTTATCAGCATTAGATCACACCCCCTTTTGTTCAATCAGGCATCTACACAACTCCCAGTCTCCATCAATCCTCAGCACAAAAACACAGTTTTCCCTATATTTTAGTGTCTCCATTTCTGTCTCCCAGGTAACATAAAAATCATATTAAATGAATCCATATGCTTTTCTCTTGCTACATCTGCTTTTTTATTACAGGGGTCTCAGTCATGAACCACGCAATGGCTGTGAAAAAGATATCACCTTTTTTCCTCTGCACTATCCAGTAGAATGTTATCTTTCTAGGTCAACTGGCATATTGCTGGGCTTTTGGTAGATGTTCAAATGATAATTTATGATGGTAGTTATACATATTTAAATTGAAATTAATATAGCTGCCTAACAATTCAGAAGAAAGAAATTTTATAACCACATGTTAAGTCCTTCCAACAAATACTTTTGGTATATTTCTTCTAAATACTTTTGGAATATTTCCTTTAGCTGTATGATAATAATAAATATATGTATACAATTTTATATCAAGATTCTGCAGTGATGATAAGCACTTTCCATGTTTCTACAGAGCCTCAATAAACTGCATTTTTAATAGCTGTATAATTCAGTCAATGCTGAATGATGATTCATCTATCATTAACAGCCAGAGCAGATGAACCATGCAGCCCTCTGATAAATTATGCCATAAATAAAATTTTTAAAAAGCCTATTTTATGAAGGAAGAGTTGAAGAAAAATGGTTGCGTATCCATATGCTCTAAAATATTTGTTCTAAATGCAACTGATAAAACTGATAAGATAGGCTCTATCATGAACTAATGATGGGGTTTGTACAAGATAACTTATTAACCTTGCTGGTCTTTGGACCTTATTATGAAGTGAACTGGAACTTATATTCCTCCAAAGGCTTCTACAGTTTTATTACAGTTAGTTGCCTCGTCCTAGTTCTGACAACCAGCAGCTGGGGAACTAGGTAAGTTTGCTGGCGTATGAAGAGGTGATACTAAGTGGGTAATTCTCTTTCTGCCCTGCAAATCCTTTCTTGTTTAGCATTTCTAACCTGGAGAGTGATCCAGTTAGAAACACCCTTCACGGACCTTCCCATCATCTGAAACTTCCTCCAGTTCTAGACATCCTTTTCCCATCCATCTTTGTATGTGTGCAGAAAAGTTAGACGATCTTGACTACGTCATGGAAAAGTCTTATGCTAAATTTGACCCCGTAACTGTTGTGTTGCTGGTATCTGCCTTCATATCTTTTAAATTAGTTTCCAACAGCTAAAAGAAAAAACCTTATTCGTCGTTGCTTTAAGAAAAATCAGGAGCACTTACATAACACTTGACCAGCATTCGTATGAGGCAGGAAGCTCACAGGAACTCAGTTAAGTGCTGACCACATTGGATAAGCCATGCGTTCTTCAAAATCCTGACCAGAACTTCTACCACCATTGGTTATCTTCTACCTGGCCAGCTTCACCGATTTCTTTTCGTACCTGGCCTCTGCGGCATCTGGGTTTGTGACCCACTTGCTATCTGTGACATTATGTTGGCTGAGGAAATCATCACAAACATCATAATGACTCTGAAGGCCAGTGCTTCTGAAAATTCATTCAGAAAATACTCCACTTTGGGCTAATTGACCCTGTCTTGAATCTAATTCCCAATTCCACTGGTTTCATACTCTGCCATTCTATTGATTTAATGCACATTGCACCTGCTAGATAAAGCTGACTTCTCCTGCATTGAAGCTTGGGGTCAAGTACATTTTCATGCTGTATGTTAAAAAATGGAAAAGACTGGCCTTCTTTGAGAGGGAACAACTCCCAGTGGAGTGTCTGGAAAGCCTTTGCCACAAGCAAAGGGTAAAATAGAGCTGTTCTGCATATTTACTTTGCATAAACAGTCACTCACAAAGCATTTGCTTTTTGTCACAAATTTTATGAAATTATATTAATTAATTTTATGAAATTATTCATTAGAGGTAGAAATGGCCTCAATTAGATAAAAGAAATGGAGAATTTAATTAACTTATGACAAGTCCACGGGTGGCCAGAAGAATAAAATCATATCTAAAATTAGTTGAAGACAGACCCAAGATGGGATGCTTTCTCCATGTTAAAAAAAATGAATGCAAAAAAAAGAATGCAATTGACACCTTTTAACATTTGGTTTTTTATCTGTCTAGTAACAAAAAAAAATTAATTTCCTTAGTCAAAGCAGGAAAACAAAAGAGCAGGTTACAAGTACACAGGGCTTTCAGGAAAAGGAAATTGCTCTAGTTACGGAGACAAATTCTGGGTGCAGCTGTCACTATTAAAATACAACAAAAGCCAGAATAAAATTGCCACAACAATTAAAATTACTCCTGACTGTTTCTTTTTCCTCTCCAATTATTACTTGTGTCTGGCCAAGATAAGCAATATGTAGACTGCTTCGCACATACCCCACACAGCATGGATGCCACTACGTAATGTATTATTTGTAGTTTTCTGAAGTCTGCACAACTAACAAAGTTCCCCAGCTAAAATCATTCTCGTGCACTGCACGACTAGAAGCCAACACTGCTTGCTTATAAAAGCAAGTGTTTGTGAAACACTAAACCACTCAGGAGGCATTCCGACTAGATGGCGTATTTTGTATTTACTAACTGTGGTTCTATCATAACTATAACATGGGCCAAATATTACAGCTAGTGCTACTCATTTATTTTTTAATCAAAGCCTTTTTAGTAGGAAAGATAATGGTATCTATAGAGAGAAGATGAAGTATGTTAAACAAGGAAGATTTCAGCAATTAGTAATAATTGACGAGACATGCATCATGGAATTTAAATAATTAATTATTGAAAATATTTCTGTGCTATGTGAAATAGTTCATCTTATAGAACTGGAAATAAGGCTAGTTCTTACATTTAGTATAAATCTTTGGTTTTAGGAGAACTGCATAAACTCTCTGTTACACTGGGGATGAGGTTTCAGGAATTCTCATCCTCCAAAGCACAGTACAATAGAACCTGAGGAAACTTTACACAGGTCGTGCCCTTACAACCAAATCATAATCATAAACCAGCAGTCAGATCCAGGCACCAGACTTTTTTTAACGCTTCTCCCCTCAGAGGATTCCAGTGTATTGCCAAGGTTGAGAACCACACATTCTGATTGTAAATTCAGGCCCCTTTCAAGGTTTAAAAACAAAATAAAACAAAACATATTCCTTACTCTAAAAGAAAACAGTTATCTCTACCAATAAAATTTGGTTTTGTCTGTTGTAAATGCAATACAATTTTTTTTCTGGCATGTCATCAAATGTTGAGGCTGTATTTGTGATATCTGCCTTAAAAGTCAGCCTCCGTGGTCTAAGCAAAATTCACTGGTGTGTGGGGTGAGGGGCGAGCATCTGTGGAATATCTGAAAAGAGATATACCTGGTATTCTGAAGATGCAAGGAGTGACCAGCCGTTAATATATGGCACACGTTTCCTCAATGCAATATCCATACCTGATTGCATTTACACTTAAAAGTTCTATTATAATATTTTACAGAGGCCCGGAAAGATTCTTTAAAAAAAAAAAAAAAAAAACAACTTGCATTTCCAACACAAAAACTTCATTTCTTTACTTACTATCAGGTAGTAATATTCATCCTAGGAGAAAACATCCTATCATTTTCTAGTAGGGTGTGGGGGTGTGTGTGTGTGCACGTATGTGTGGGCACGCGTGACTGCAGTCTGGGTAGGAGGGAATGGACTGCATTTCCAAGAGGTGTGTGAAGATCTCCAGATTTAAGGTTTTGAATATTCATGGTGTGGGACATCAAGCCACAGTGCCAGAGCCTCAGGCCCATACCAGTAGGTTCCTTTATTAAAATTTCACAGCCTTGTCACTGAAGGTGATTGCTCATCTCCCAGAGCAGCTGGAGATAACCTAATTCTCAAAAATCTGGAAAATGTATACCCTCTGTGGGATTCTGTATTATCGCCCCTCCCAATAATTATAGCCATTTCTTGAAGTTAATATGGGTTACTTTTAAAACTATTTTTTGTTATATTTTTACAGTTTCTTTGGGTGAAAATGATTATCTCTTTCTCTCTCTCTTTGTTTTTTGGAGGCTGGATTTTTGCTCTTTCACCCAGGCTAGAGCACAGTGATGTCCTCATAGCTCACTGCAACCTCAAACTCCTGGACTCAAGTGATCTTGCTGCCTCAGCTTCCTCAGTAGGTGGGACCATAGGCGCCCACTACCATGCGTGGCTAGTTTTCTATGTTCAGTAGCGATGAGGCCTCCTCCTTTCTCAAGCTGATCTAGAACTCCTGGCCTCAATCAGTCCTCGAGCTTTGGCTTCCCGGACTGCTAGGATTACAGGTGTAAATCCTTACACCCAGCCGTAAATGATTATCTTTTATTCAAAATCTTATTTCCTTTTTTAAAAAAAATGTGATTTTTATCTTTAGCAAATGACACTACTTTATCTTTTTTTTGTTTGTTTTGAGACAGACTCTTGCTCTTGTCACGTGGGCTAGAGTGTCATGGTCACAGTCTAGCCACTGCAACCTCAAATCCCTAGGTTCAAGCGATCCTCCCACCTCAGCTTCCTGAGTAGTGGAGACTACAGGCATCCACTATCACACACAACTAGCTTTTCTATTTTTACTAGAAAAGGGAGCTCACTCTTGATCAAGCTGGTCTCGAACTCCTGAGCTCAAGGGATCCTCTCGCCTTGGCCTCCCAGAGTTCTAGGATTGCAGGTATGTGGCACCACCACTCCAGGACATGTTATCACTTTTTGGGTTTTTTTTTTTTTTTTTTGCAGTTTTTGGTCGGGGCTGGGTTTGAACCCGCCACCTCTGGCATATGGGGCTGGGGCCTTACTCCTTTGAGCCACAGATGCCGTCCTGTTATCACTTTTTTAATGTTATCCCTTTCAAGGTAAGTATTGAAGATTATAATTATTATATATGTCAGTTTTATGTGATTAACTATCATTTTAAAGTAAATAGTAACTATGAGAGTAACCCACGGCAACTTTGAAACATGATACAGGACAATCTTAAGGATAAAGTATTTGATCAGCTTCCTAGCTTGAAGGCAATTCATAACATACATATTTTGTTTTCTAAACATGCAGAAGAACCAAGAGGAAAATGGACTGGCATTATATAAAACAAGCAATCTTTCTTTTTTTTTTTTAAACTTTACTATATATAACTGTCCAGAAAGTATCCAGCCTGGAGGAATCTATCTTTTATAGTACATGGCTGGATATTTTCTGAACAGCCCTCATATATCTCAAAATAACTATATAAGAAGTAACATTAAAACATTACGATTTGGTTGGCGCCTGTAGCTCAAGTGGCTAAAGTGCCAGTCATATATACCAGAGCTGGCAAGTTTGAATCCAGCCCTGGGCCTGTCAAACAACAATGACAACTACAACCAAAAAATAGCCAGGTGTTCCGGCGGGTGCCTGTAGTCCCAGCTACTTGGGAGGCTGAGGCAAGAGAATTGCTTAAGTCCAAGAGTTGGAGGGTGCTATGAGCTGTGAGGCCACGACACTCTACCCAGGGTGACAGCTTGAGGCTCTGTCTCAAAAAAAAAAAAATTACGATCTATTGGATTATTTCCAGACTCACGTGTTAGCTTAATAGCGAAGGTATTGCACTTGCAAATATTCCAGCACATGTCACCCAGTCAGATTTGTGAAAATTCACACGCATTTTAACCTTATTTAAAGCATCAAACAATATTAAGTTAAACCAAAAAAAACCAAACCCCAAAGAAACAGAACCTGCTAATTTTTCTTCCTGGCCACTGCCAAAGGAGAAATCCTAGTTAGCAAAAAATATTGTTATTAATATGAAGGGGATTTCAGTGGGAAAACCTTATGCGTAGATCCTGGCTTTGCTATTAACTCGCTGAGAATTCGTACTACTCATTTGTACGACCTGTTTGTACTAACCCTTGGGAATCAGGAGAGTGAAACAATCCTTAAAGACCTTTTCAATTTAATTTCCTATGGTTTTAAGTAAAAACAAAACTTAAGGACATTTAATAGTAGGTGAACTTTTATTCTTTAAGGAGACAGACATACGTACAAGGTAGTGCTTTCCCATCCCATTCATTCTTCTGGGCACGCTGGAAATACTAACTCAAATTTCATCACTACCCAATGGGCAATGTTCTTCAGGTAAGGAAACTGAGGCACAGAGCGCTTAGGGGACTTGTCCAAGGTCATTTAAGGAGCAATAGAATTTATATCTAGGTAGTTTGGCTTTGGAATTTATGTGATCTTTTGTCTCCTCCAGTCACATTTTGTTGTAAAAAATTTCAACTAAACAGAAAAGTTACAAGAATTATACACAAGTACTCTTGTGGTTGCTCACTTAGATTATGCAATATTTTTCTCTGGCAGGTGACATGGAATAACCCTAGAAAGATCACTGAGTAACCAACTTCTGCATTTTTCTTCTGCAGTGACACCTCCACCCTGCCTGCCTCTATTATTTCATGAAGTCTGTGAATGATACGGCCTGACATGATGATGCAGGAGGCCTGCATGATGCTGTTTGTCAGCTGTGAAAAGCAAAATGCAGGCTTCGTGCTTGTAGCTCAGCGGACAGAGTGCCAGCCACATACACAGGAGCTGGTGGGTTTGAATCTGGCCCAGGTCTTTCAAACAACAATGACAACTACAACCAAAAAATAGCCAGGCATTAGTCTCAGCCTGTAATCTCAGCTACCTGGGTGCCTGTAGTCTCAGTGACTTGGGAGGCTGAGGCAAGAGAATTGCTTAAGCCTAAGAGTTTGAGGTTGCTGTGATGCTATGGTACTCTACCGAGGGCGACCTACTGAGACTCTGTCTCAAAAAAAAAAAAAAAAAAGAAAAGAAAAGAAAAGAAAAATGCAAATATGACCACAAGCCAAAGAATAATAATACTAAAAGTCAATATAACCACCCCACACAGTGATTTACATTTTAGAGCACATAACTTACAGTTAGCAAAAAAATCCACATGCACTTTTATTTAATCATGCTACTATTTTCTTGGACATGATAAACTGGCATATTATCTGAGTGGATAGACACTGGGCAAATTTCACCTATCATAGTTTGGGGTATAAACCATAGAAAATGCTAATGCAAAAGTGACGTACATACCTTCACTATGTCACTGGGTTTCCTCTCTTTTATAAAGCATATTTAAAAAAATGGATTTCTATAGTCACTTGTCTATTCTACTGGATTAATGGATGTCTAAGCTCCATGAAAGGACATGAGAATTTCCCCTTAATGCTTTATAAGCCTATATATCTATGTACGTATATATGAATACTTTCTTTAGAACTCAGGTTTAATACACGGCTAACACAGTGCATGAATGATCTTTGATCCTATCATCACTCATTCTGTCTTCAGGATGCAGCTTGAGATGGTCAAGGAAAATGTACATTAATGTTCCATAAAAAATGCAGTCTTCTTGAGATTTAAATTTTAGCTATCATTATCTATAGCCAACATTAATAAAATATATTACACATTAAAGTCTTTTATTCCACATCTCTCATTTCATCTGCTCGAAATGTTCCTGTCTTATAAAAACGTGAACCTGTTAATGCATTTTCAAAGTCAGTCCTATGGTCCAAATCTAAATCCGTACCTTTAGGTATTTGGACACCACACATATACAATATGAGGTCCACATAGGAGGCTAGCTGTTCATGTTTTTCCCGGGTGTGTATAAAGCACATCTCCAGGTTAAAGACTAAACCCAGTCATTACTTGAGTAGGGAGAGACCTCGCTCTGCGTCTACGGGCTGCAGGAGAGAAACGCCAATATGCTAGCACGGTGGCTGTGAGTGTGGTTGCCAGACGAGCAGTAGCATCACTGGGAACCTAGAAATGTAAATTGGAGGCCCTACCCACATCTGCAGCATCAGAAGCTATGGGAACAGGGGCCACAATCCGTGCTTTGACCAGTCATCCAGGTGATTCTGACACTTGTCAGGAAGAACAATTATCTCAGCCTGTAGGTCTGTGAAGCTCCCCCAGCACGGCAGGCCACTCTCGTAACACTGTCATTGGTGAACCCAATTTTATCCTCTATTTCTTCCTCTTTCTTATGCCACTGGAGATCATGTCTGTTGTATTATTATTATTTTTTTTTATTAAATCATAGCTGTGTACATTAATGCAGTCATGGGGTATAGTGTGCTGGTTTTATATACAATTTGAAACATTTTCACCAAACTGGTTAACATAGCCTCCATGGCATTTTCTTAGTTATTGTGTTAAGACATTTAAGGCACCTGTGGCTCAAAGGAGTAGGGCACCCACCCCATATGCTGGAGGTGGCAGGTTCAAACCTAGCCCCGGCCAAAAACTGCAAAAAAAAAAAAAAAAAAAGACATTTATATTCTACATTTAGAAATACTAGAAGAAAGTGTGGGGAAAACACTTGAAGAAATCAGCCTGGGTGAAAAGTTTATGAGGAGGACCCCTGGGGAATTGAAGCAACATCAAATATACACTACTGGGACCTGATCAAACTAAAAAGCTTCTGCACAGCCAAGAACACAGTAAGTAAAGCAAGTAGACAGCCCTCAGAATGGGAAATGTTTGCAGGTGATGTTTCTGACAAAGGTTTAATGACCAGAATCCACAGAGAACTCAAGGGTACTTCTGTTTTATTTTTAAAATTCAGCTTATTTTCTGAGTGATATATTTTCTTTATTATTTTCTGTTAGTTTCGTTTACTTTAAGGAGCTCTTAAAGTAGTAGTATGTAGAGAGGGAGTGAGCTCCAGAACAACCTCGACTTGAAGAGAAAGGCGAGTTCTTCTTTTTCATTTCTCCTCCCCTTCCCCATAATTATATGGAAATTTTCCAAATTCAAGTTTCTCTCTTCCTGCTTTCTTTAGATTTATGCTGCCATCTTAAAATTTTTTTTGGTAGTATACTACTCAGCTTTTTTTTTTTTTTTATTTGTTTGGTCAAATAAAACAAATATAAAACTGATTTTCTTCCCTCTTAGAATGGATTGTGCATTTTCTGTTAATTTTGATACATTGTGATGTTATCACTGGTTTACAAGTAACCGTGATTGCAATTTTGTTTTCTTCTTTCATTCAATGTTTATTTAAGTTTAATAACTTCTTTATGTTTGGGGGGTTTCGGTACAATTTCTAGTTTTTTTGATACTGTGTTAATGTAATGTAGCTTGTAGAATTTCTAGATTTCTAGATGCCAGAATTTACTGAGGATTTCTTTGTGGTAGAGTAGTACTACATGTTATTTATAATTAAGACCTGTTATGATTATGACGATATGGGCATTACATTTAAGATTTTATTTTAAGTTAAAAAATATAATAACCCCAACTAAATGTATTTCTTATAAAAAACCAAATGCGAAATGTATTTGTAGATGTGAAAGCTATAAACATATTAGAAAATGTGAGGTGGTTTTTCCTTCTCATGTAAGCGATTATATTCAGTGATACACAAACATAGCAATAAATACTCTTGTATTGTACAATATCATCCATTCGATCTTAGCTCTGTACTCTACTCGGGTATCTATTAGGAATACATGCCCTAAATCTGAAGGAGCTCTTAAGGAGCCTTTAGGTTAATAAATAAAATAGTCATGAAAAGGCCAGGTGCAGTGGGTTATGCTTGTAATCCTAGCAGTTGGAGAGGCTACTTGAGAGGACTGCTTGAGGTTAGGAGTTCCAGACCAGCCTAGGCAACCTAGTGAGACTTCGTCTCTTCAAAAAAAGAAAACAAAAATTAGCTAGGTGTGGTGGTGCATGGTTGCTACTTGGGAGGCTGAGGCAGGAGGATGGCTTGAGCCTAAGAGTTTGAGGTTGCAGTGAGCTATGATCACTTCACTGCCTTCATGTCCAGGCAACAGAGTAAAACTTTGTCTCAAGTAGATAAGCAAACAAACAAACAAATAATAAGTGGGGATGAGTTTGGTGTTAAAAAAAGATATATATATATACACACACACACACACACACATATATATGTATGAGATGAACTCAAGCAATAGACTAAAACATCTCAGTGTACTGAGGTACTTCAGTTTTCTTATATGTAGACTCAGGATAATAAGAGTAACTGTATGTTGTGGTAATTATATGAGACACGACCTAAAAAAACCTCAGAATAGTATCGCTCCCATTACATTTGCAAAGTTACAAAAATTAACAATGGGACATCTCTTGAGAGTAGTGGAAAGGCTGCTCTCGCAGACATAAATGGTGTTTGTGGTTGAAATCTATGTCAGGAAAGGCAGGCTGCAGGCTACTATCTAGGAAACAAACTAGAGAATGACTTTATAATATCTTAAAACACCCAATTTGCGCGGGAAAACTCCTTTGGACCCTAACCGTCCTTCCACACAACACATATGCACATGAAGGACTGCATGAATCTACACACACAGCACGTGCTTTAGCCACCTGGTAAGATTAATCATACACCCTTTCTTAAAAACACTTTCCCTGTCTGCAGAGAACTCATCCAAAAGATGTCCTAGGACGTGTTAAACTTGGGGGTAAATCCTATCATAATGCTCACACTTTAATAGAGAGGAGCGTCTACTGTATTCCAGTCGTTTCAAATTTTGTCTAATTATCTTCATGCTACAGGGCACAGTTATGAAGGAAGTGTTAAACCCCACCAACTTCGGCTGGGAAATTAGAATATATGTATTTGTCATATTCTAAATATATGGGAAATATGCTTATGTATTGAATTTTTTAATCAGGGTCTGCAGAAACCATATGTTGCTTTACCCATATAAATATATAAATATATCCTTGCGTTGCTGGTTTGTTCTTTACTTACATGTTCCTTTATTCCCACTGTGGACGTACGCACATTTCCGTCATCCACTCTGGTCTCCTTTGCTGGCATTTCCTTTTCACTTATGGGTGCTGTCCGAGTCGGGTATAAATCAAGACACCCAGATTTCCCCTAGCACAGAGGTGAGCACTTAACACATCGCTCAAACTATGTCTGTTAGACATTGCTCTGTCTAAGATTTTGTATCCTGAGCAATAATACTGACATAGGAAACAACATAACTTCAAGCCCACTCATTCTGGTGGCCATGTTGCCCTGAGAATGCTCTGATTTTATGGTTACCTACTACACCTTTCAGTCCACTCTGCCTCCATTCTCTCAATCCAGCTGTTTAATCTCTCTGCAGTTTCTGGAAACTCCTGCTGACTTTTCAATAAATTCCTTTTCTGCCTAAATTATCCCGAATCAGTTTCTCTTGCTTGTATCCTAACTCATCAAGAAACCCTGAAAACAAGGAAAGAGGAATCACAGGTAAGGGCAGAAATTCCAGAGTGTTCATGACTTACTAAGTTATCAGCCTTGTTGAGCCCCAATTACGTCACCTGTAAAATGTGGCATGGGACTGAGGATGTCATAGCTCAGGTCTTGAAGGATTCATCAGAGGGCTATGGACGCTCTCACCTCACCCAACTTTCTGTATAGCTTTGGCTCAAACCATTCATAGAGAAAAGCACATGAAAAGTTAGTGGATCTCCAGAACACTCTGAATTACAGTTCAAACGCCCTTGGGGGTGAAAAGTCATTCCCTTTCCATTAGCAATCCTCACTGCTTCACACTGTATTATCCTCCCTTAGATCTTTTCTCTCATTTTTACCTCATCTCCTGCACTAGGCCATAAGTTACATAAATCTGTATCTGACTTATCTCTCATTTCCAGGACCTAGATCAGTACCCACTATCAGTGGCTACTCAAAATATACTGAAATAATTTTCCAGAAGGTGTTATTCCTCCCCATATCCACTCTACAGAGGCCACAGGAATGCTTGTAGCTACAAAGAAGGCCCAAAGGAAAGGCTATGAAAAAATGTTATATGTGCTCTAATAAGAATGAGAGAATGAGTATCAGACATGATTTATATAACTAGCATTCTTTTTAATAGAGAAAGATAGGGGTATGGCACATTTAAGATTTTATCAAAGATGCCACTAAATCGGGGTGAAAATACTGCTATAAAATACTCTTTTCTGTAAGCAATTTCACCTAACCCCACACACCAGCCGCTTTGGACATGGTACTCTCAATTTGGGCAAAAAAAAAAAAAAAAAAAAACAGACAAAAAAAGACACATACACACACAAAACAAAAATCAGACCAAACACATTCATTCAGGTGCACAGGTGAAAATCATTCTTATTGCATCCCCTTATTAGATTCCTTGACAGAAATTGCTTGCTAAATGAAAGTTTTCATTTTCATCCAAATTGATAGCCAATTTGAGGGAAGGTTTAATTGAGTCTCTCATACCATAGGGAAAACAAATAACTGAACTGAATTCTTTGAATTGATCCACATAGATGATAAAATCCTTTCTCCTTTTTTTCTTTTCTGAGGGAATTTATTTTACCTCTATCCCAGTGAATCAGATGACGGGCTAATCTCAAACTAACTTACAAACAAATATTTCTACAAAGCAAAAATATATCCCGAGTCCTTCCTTCTAGGAATCTAAAAAGAGCAACAGAATAAATTCAGGAAGAGGTCAAAGAATCTCTATTCCAAGATTCAACATTGTCAGAGATGATGAAAACCACTGGATTTCACATTTTCTTGCAGTCTAAATCATGCATTCATTGGCCATTTTCTATTACAAGATAATACTGTGATTCCAAAGGATCTGGAATGGGCATGATGACTCACACCTGTAATCCTAACACTCTGGGGACAGGTGGATTGCTCGGGCTCAGGAGTTTGAGATCAGCCTGAGCAAGAGCGAGACCCTGTCTCCAGTAAAAAATAGAAAAACTAGCCAGACATGGTGGTGCACTTCTGCAGTCTCAGCTACTGAGGCCTAAGCAAGAGATCACTTGAGCACAGGAGTTTGAGGTTGCTGGGAGCTAGGAAGACTTGGCACTCTAGCCTGGACAACAGAGCGAGACTCTGTCTGGGGGGTAAAAAAAAAGATTTGGAATTCTTGTACCGTGTCTGCCCCCGACGATGTAGTCTCAGGTAAGGAACTTAACCCTTCTGTATCACAGTTTCATCATCTCTAGAATGAGAGAGTTAGGCGGGGAGCTTATGAAGGAGTATTACACCTCTAATTTTACCTTTGAACACAAGTCTCACAAGGGCTCTGTAACTGTGATGGATTTCACATGTGCATTAAATTTCTAGTCCAAGAGTTGCACTGGCTTAAGGCGCGGCGTCTACTGCTAATCGTGTATCTCTCTGTGGCTCAGCAGTGCACTTCATGCCAGCGGAATGACTGGGGGGAGGGGGCAGAAGGACAGGTTCCTGCTCACAGATACTCAGAGTCACAGACAGCTTGCCGTTCCATCTGTTTGGTGCGGCATTATGAGAGGAGGCATCATCTGCTTCATCAACTCACTCAGTGGCAGAAGCTCTGAATTTGTGCAGAGGTTCATCTGTATAACATCAACCATGTCTAAGGTGCCAGTAATCCACAGATTACTGTTGAAGAGCCAGGTCCATGGGGCCAAGCCACATAATCATTAACAACTTTAGGCAACAAATGTGATGCAGAGTCCAATTCCTGCTCAAGAGGCTACGTTGGAGGAATTACTGAGTTCATGTAGCGCTGACTTCCATTCCAAATTACCCCAAATCCTGTAAATCAGAGTGCCTGAAATTCACCTGCAGCATGCTGTCTGAGCCATTTGGACACTGATCCCTCCCTGCCAACACTTTGGAGGGCACAGGGGACCAATTCTAAGGGAAGCTAAGTTATTCTTAAATGTCAGTTCCAAATAAATACCGAAATCAACCAAAAAGGCTTAGGTGTAAATCCATTCTCAATTTACACCTGACTTTTACAAGTTCAAGTGAGTTGCACTTGAAATGTCAGGTAGAAATCTTTGATGAAAGTTGCACCTGAGTTTTGCAGGGCACAGATCTAGTCTCAAGTGTTCTCTGACAACCCAGATGCAACATTCAAGAAGGAGCCAAATGAAGAACAGGCACTCGAGTGCCGGGGAGACAGGGTGCCAGGTGTGAAACCACGGGCAAAGCGCACCAGACACGTCTTCCTGCAAATTAACCGTGGTGGAACTTTCCACTCCAAAACTCTCCCAACACATTGCAGGTCTTCCTCATCTGAACTTGAAGCCCAGAGGGCATATATTTTTGGGCTGAGTAATTATATTTGGTGAGCTTTTAAAATATCATCATCAAATTCTTCCAAGCATCAGCTATTCTTCCATTTGTAAGTTAAACACCTAGGATAGGTATGCTAACAATCCCAGGCTCCTAAAACAGACTGTGCCATGTAGAAATGGCTATCTCTACAGATGTTTTCTTTTTATATCTTAAAGGAAGGCTCAGATAGCATGATTAAATAGATATGAGACCATGCGTTAAGGAACTTCGGCTTTTAGTATTATTTGAAACACATGTTTTAGCTTCACTGACTTGGAAATGCATGTAGACACCTGACTAAAAAAAAACCCAAACCCTATAGTCAAAACTTTGATTTTGTTCAAAAACAAATACACCTGAAAGAGCAGCTTCCTATATGTAAGATAAGTACAGAGCTAGGCGCTCTCTCTGGGGATATTTTGAGCGATAGACATCTGGAATGCTGCCTGGTCCATTTGAAACCAATTAATCTCTAAAATAGAAACTCTCGACATAAATTACCTTGCAAAGTTCCAGATTCAGGTACGGCACCAGGTTAATTAGACCCCAAAATATAAAAAAGAGCAGGAAAAAGAGAGAGAAAATTAAATATTTCCATGCCTCTCATGTAGTAGGTCTATATATTAGCTCAGTCAACTCTCCCAAAGCTACAAAAGATATTCCTGCTTTATAGATGCAGAACAATAAAGTGTGGATTTTATGACGTACCAGGAAGGAGTACATCCTCTTGGCAGGCTGTCCTGACTACCTCCATCCCGTGCTGATTTCTACAGTACCTGAGCATCCGTGGCAGTTACTGTTGGCTGAGCCATAGCTTTTTTTATTGACAAGTGTGCTGATTAATTTCGTGTGTCAACTTGGTTAGGTTATGGGGCTCAGTTGTTTGCTCAAACATCAGTCCACATAAATGTGCTTGTGAGGTTTCTTTCAGATGTGATTAACATTTGAATCAGTAAAGCAGGTTGTAGATGGGCCTCATCCACTAAGTTGAAGGTCTTAAGGGATAAGACTGAGATCCCCTAAGAAAAGGGGATTTTCCCTTCAGACTGCCTTGAGAGTCAAGACTGCAACATCACCTGTTCTCTGAGTCTTCAGCCTGCCAGCCTGCCTCTAGAATTCAGACCTGACATCTTCCATGATTGCATAAGCCAATTCCTTAAAATAATTATCTTTCTCTTTCTTGTTCTCTGTATGCACCCTCTTGGTTCTGTTTCCTGGAGAATAATGACTAATACAACAAATGGCAGAGAATGCAACTCGAATGAGCTTAAGAAAAAAATCTGTTCTCTGACATAACTGCAAGGCCTGAGATGTGTTGTTTTCTGCATTTTCAGGTAGGCTACCCCTGTGGTCACAAATACGGTCATTGGCAACCCCAAGCTCATATTTTGCCACCTCAATACATGGTAATGAGCAGGCGTATCTTCTTTCCGCATAGATTTGAATTTGAGAACGGACTTTGAACAGTCACAGCTGGGTCTCTAAGATTCGGGGACAGAGAATGATGCTCAGAAGAAATCCAATTAACTGGAAATAGGAAACCCATAGTTCTCCAATGAAAAATTAAAATGATATTCCAAGAGCAGGAGAAACAGTCACTGGGCAGGCAGACCACAGACATCCCTACAGAGAGTCCAGAAGACCATTCAGCTAGCACGCTATATTATAGGCTATCGTTCCATGAGAGTATGCATTATCTACTTAACTACGCCGTAAAGTTCTTGAAAAGACAATTTCTTAATAGCTTGTTGTATTTTCTATGGTAACTACCACTGTGAGTTTTAAATTTGCTATCCTTCTTCTTAAAACAATTCCAGATTCATTAACTCAAACACCATTCACAGGTTACACAGGGAGCTTTGTGGCAAGTGATACATAAAACTGAGTGAATGGTAGAAGAATTATTTTTTAACTTACAAACCACCTTTCTTGTTCACATAATTTATTCGATATTGCCCATTCCACTCATAGTGATTATTTACCTAAATGGTTATCTTTTTTTTAATGTTTTAATATTTTAATTATCCAGTTCAGTGCTGTGATGTATGTTGACACTGTTATTCCACACAGACCTCTAGAATGTTTTTGTCTTGCAAAACTGAAACTCAGGATACCAAAACTTTTGTTTCTACAAATGTAACTAGTATAGATATTTTATATAAGTTAATCCAAATTTATCCTTTTTGGAAATACAAGCTCATTTCATTTAGCAAAATGTTAATATTTATCTTTATTAGAGGTGTCAGATTTCCTGATTTTTAAAAGTCCTAAACGGTTATCTTAAAGTGGAAAGCTCCGGATAAAGTTTGGATTCTACAATGCAAATAATTCATGAAACACAACTCTTCAGAAATTGATGTAAACCTTTCCTTTCACTATTAATAGCTAGGTTGACTTTAAAAGTGGGAACAGTAGGGAATAAAGAACAATGATAGTTTTTGAGTGAGACGGCTTCTGATGGAAAAGGGAAAAGACCTGGCAGATGGATGAGATTTTGAAAGGTAGACATTAAGGAGAGTGAAATCTAGGGAGAGGGAAAAGCTTAGGCAAAGACGTAACAGCAGGAAAGTCTGAGGACTAGAGATTCACAGAGTCGGATACAATTTGAGCGTACAATGTAAATAAAGGAACAAGCGCCAGAAAGTCAGATCAGGACCATATCCTGGAGATCTTGATGAAAGGGGCCCACAAACATTAGGATGAAAGAATGTATCTAACATCAGAAGCAACGGGGAGCTGCTGAGGAAGCCTTCAGAAATGTCCTTCCTATGAGCTGGGGCCCAACTTCCTATGAATTGGCTGCCAACTCCAACAGTGGGGAGTACTCAGAAATACCCTGGGGTCAGAGAGAATCTGAGCCTCTCAATGAATTCCTGCAACTTGTTCCTGAGCAGATGATGCAAGTTCCTCTGGGTGCAAGTTCTCCCAGACGCTAGAACAGCAGACATTGTTTCAAAATACACACTCCAGTTCTTAGAGCAATTTCATTTACTGTTCTTTTCTCCTGGCTAACATTTACTTTTTTCCAGACTTAAGCTCACTTCTCCTCTAAAACTCTTTCTTGAGAGCCCCGATGGATTAGTAGATACTCCTAGTTCTTCCCGTGGTATTCAATACATGTGATTATTTAAAACACTTTGAAAGCTTGGGATTTTCAATTTTGATATATTTTTTGCCACCATCTATGTGCTTTTTTTAGAAGACAGAATTGTGTCTTTTTCATCTTTTGTCTTCCACCTGCACGTAACACAGTTCTACCAAAAATAAAAAAATCAAGGAAAATATATTCATTTAAAAAAGAACTAGATATTCAGACTTATCTTCTAAACTTAGCTATGTTACTGTTAAGCAGTGTAATCCTGGCTGAGTCACTTGCTTCTTTGTGACATCCGGTTCTTCATGAGCAAATTTGGAGGAGTGGATCAGTGATCTGTTCCACAGAGGATTTCTAAGGGCAGATACACACTGTTAATAGCAGGTCACCGACCATTTAGATTTAATAATAAGTTAGCATGAAAATACTCTTAGATAAGAATCAGGAAGCTGCAAGAAAGTAATAGGAGTCGGACCCATCCATTTGATGGACACAAGAAGAAATCATAAGTCACTGACACGAACATAAGAATAAATAAAACAATTCCCATCACAGCTAAGCACTCTCTACCCAATGTCACTAAAATATTCAAAAGAGAAAGCCAAGACAAGAACATTAATGAACTCAGGCTATAGGCAAACAGACCCTGGATTAATCTGTGAGTTTAACTGATGTTTTCTCCTGTCTCTAAAGAGGTTTAATGAAAACCTTATAAAATCAATGCGCTTTGATATTTGACTTAAAACAACTCAGTCTTAGAAGAGGCAGGAAGAAGCTTTCTGGGATAACTGTTCTGTATCTTGACGTAGCTTGGCGTTTAATTTACACAGGTATATGTACCAGTCACATCTCAAGAAATGGTCCTTTAGGATCTGTGTGTTTCACTGTACGTATATTAAAGTTTAAGGGAACAAAAAAACTGTAAATAAATGTCAAACACTAACTTATGATATGCAGATTAAGTATTTCATAAGAAGTACATGGATGTCTGAAGTTTACTTTGAAATGCATCCAACGTAAAAGGTGAACTGATGGATGAATGTGGGATGATTACATGAATACAATACAGTGTTGAAGGCGGAATCTATACAGGTGTTCACTGTCACATCCTTTCAAACTTGATGCATGTGGCTGGGTGCCTGTGCTCAGTGGTTAGGGCACCAGCCACATGTTCTGGGGCTGGTGGGTTCAAACCCGTCCTGGGGCCTGCTAAACAAAAATAAAACAAAACAAAAAAGTGAAATGTGATGTATGTTTGAGAATTTTCATAGGAAAATAATAAAACAATTTTAACATAAAACTAAAATCAAGAACAAATAGGCACAGGAGTACCCACATTGGTCTTTTGAAACTAATCAACATTAGACTAGTTTAAACGATTAAAGGAGTAATCTTTAAATTAGACTAGTTTAAAAGATTAAAAGAGTATTCTTTTAAACTATGATGAAAAAATGTGAGGAAGCAAAAAAGGAATGTCTCTTTACTGAAGTCTTTTACACATTTTAATTCTGAATCTTTCTATAAGGATGTATTCATTCTTGGCAGACTCGCCGCAAGATTAAAGAATATGGTGTTTGCCTGTGCTGGTGTGTGTATGACCAAAAATATTTACAAAAGAATTTGAAGAAAGAATGTTGCTCATGATACTTTGTTGAAGGAAGTTTAAGTCAAAGAAATAAACAGCAGCAGGCCTCAGAGAGATACATTTAATTCTTTTTTTTTTTTTTTTAGGTTCTACTAAAAAAAAATAAGCAAAAGGAAAAACAGAAAAGACCCAAGTGTTCTAAAGCAACTGATGAAATGAACTCTCCTTCCTTCAGCCCCACTCCTCAAGGTTTATGTATTCACTGAACTCCATCAAGGAGAAAGTAGGCTGCCAGGAAAAGGAGAATTATCAGAATTTTCAGCAGGCAGGACACAGGTAGCTGAGATAGAGCGATGGGCAATGCAGGTTTTCTTTTTTTTTTTTTCAGCCAGGGCTGGGTTTGAACCCACCACCTCTGGCATATGGGGTCGGTGCCCTACTCCTTTGAGCCACAGGTGCCGCCAAGTGCTGCTGGTTTTTACTGCTTCTCAGAAAGGAGAACATCAAACTCTCTGAGAAGCAAAGCTGCTTCCTGCCAACTTCCCCTCCTGCTATTTGCAGAAATACTTAGTCAAGGGATTGCATCCTCAAATATTTGTGAATAAGCAGATCGAATTACCAGTTGCCTACCAAGAAACTGAACACTTCTCCTGGGTCCAAGTGTGCCACTTAGCTTTAATTTAAGAACCTGAGATTTAATTTATGCAACACACTAAATGAAAATGAACTGGATTGCAAACTGCCGCCTAACAATAATAAGGGTGCAGGGTGTTGACACTCATTACCCCGGACACTCAGCGAAGTGGCAGGAACAACTGTCATTATCCCTAGCAAGTAAACATCATACTTGTCTAATATGTTAGCACATACGGGTGGCCTAACTAAGGAAGGTCGTATATACGTGTGCAGCTGGAAGCAGCATGGGTTTTAGCTCAGCTCAGTTAGAACAAACAGGAAAAAAAAAGCTGTAATAATTGTTTATTTTCACTTGCATATTTTCCCAGAACCAAGAAAGTGTATCTAACTCCCTTTTGTTAGTGAGACAATTTGTTAGTCAAAATACATATGTTTCAACTTATGCATGTGTGCTACTATTGTTGATAGCTATGCTAATTGCTGTGTTCCCCCGAGGCAATAGCTTCAGGTAAATAGCATGATGAAATATTATCCTGCAAAGACTAGATGCTGCAATGAATAGCTTCTATTACTTTCCAGTGAGAGCCTCAGTACCCTAGTGGAGGGAGCTCCCATTTTGATTTCACCTGACTTGGAACTGAGATCTTTCAACCCTCCAGGCAGTTGTTACATAAAAGATCTTGTGTTCCCATTCCACATTGAGAGAAACACTGTATCTTCTTTCCCTCTCGCTTCCCCTTCCCTCAACCTCACACACGAGAGCACGCTCATAACCATTATATATTATAAATAAAATTATGTTTTTGCCTTTTTGTTATTGCATTATTGTTCAAAGTTCTGAGTACTTAAGGAATGCCCCCAAATCGATGCACATTCTCTTCAAGAGCGGATACGGAAATACAGAAACTGAGATGCCTCCCGGTGGAGGGAGACAAGCCCTGCCTATTAAGACATGGACCATATAAAAATTACTGATTTCAAATGCAAGACTCACATCAAAGATGACCAGAACAAAGGTGATTATTTGGGATGGAGCTGTCTCTCACATGGTTTTCCGTATATAGGACAGGGTTGATAAACTTTTTCTACAAAGGGCCAGATCACAAATACTTCAAGTGTTGTGGAACAAGCCTTTTGGTTATAAGGATTCAGCTCCACTGCTATGGCATGAGCAGTACATAAGGAACGAATGCAGCTATGTTCCAATAAAACTTTATTGATGGACACTGAAATTTGAATTCATATACTTTCCATGTGTCATGAAATATTAATATTCTTCTTTTTAATTTTTTATGACTAAAATCATTCTAAGTCCATGAATTGTACAAAAATAGGCAACTGTCAGGACTTGCCCCAAAGGCAACAGTCTGCTGAAGCCCACGCTACGATGCACAGTAGCAGAGATCTGTTACTTAATGATGGGTAATGACCATTCCCTACAAATCGAGGGGCTGGACAGCGCCTGTGGCTCAAAGGAGTAGGGCGCCAGCCCCATATACCAGGGGTCTAAACCCAGCCCCAGCCTAAAACTGCAAAAAATAAAAAAATAAAAAAATAAAAATCAAGAGTCTATTGGTAAGGATGGTAAATGCAGCGATAACACCCTCTCTCATGGGCAGAACACCAATTATTTGCCTGAATTGTGATGGTGGCATCATTACCTCACTTACAGACAATAAAGTGAAGGTTAGCGAGTTAAATAACCTATCCACAGCCAGGTAGCTAGTGTGTAGACACATGTCACACTATTTCAAAGATCCAGCTGATTCCACTACACTAATTGGTTTCTTCTAGAAATGATTCATTTGAATATCCTTGGGGGAATGTTTCCAGGTTACTTTGTCTCTTGGTAAATTTATTCAAAGAGAAGAACACTTGTACCTAAAAGTAGGGCAATTGTGTTTGTCATTACCTATCCCTGAGAATGCAATTTAACTGAAATTGTAGTTGTACCAAAATATCCAGAAGCTACAGAATTCACCCTTGCTGCTAATAGAATAGAAGCTTTATTTTGGAAAACCTATTGGCCTAATGACTCACCAAAGCAATCGGAGATTGTAATAACAAGAGGGAATTTATTAGCTTGTCTGAACATCATGGGCTGGTATGACTACTTTTCTAAGTTTAAGTGTTCAGTTTTCCCTTGAGCAACAAAAATAGAGAATAAAGAGAAAACATATAATCTCAGTTCTGAGTTATAGTGGAAACACCACACACCCCCTCACAGGGCACAGGGGGCTTTTCATAAAAAATACACATGAAATAGGGAACTGATAAGGGAAAGGTGGGGAAAGAGATACAGATGTCTGAGATTTTTAGTGTAGAAACTCTAAATTTATCTTGTGCTTTATAGGAGAAGGAAGGGAGAGGGAATTTGTACTAGAGTATTGCATTGAAAAAGCAGATTTCTTCTTTCAGTCTTTCCACTGCTAATCCCAAAAGTGATTTCAGAGAGTTTGCTCCATTCTGACTTCTGAACCACTCCCCTCCCACAGATTCCATTCCTCTCTGGTAACCATTCCCTCCCTCCCTTTCTGCTCAAGTGTCCTTTCTATCTCTCTCTTTCTCTCTCTCTCTCTCTCTCTTCCCCCTCCCTCCACACTTGCCCACCTCTTCCTCTGTTTAGTAAAGGATCAGTGAAAGGGAGCTAGTCTCTAATAAGATGCAGACAAATGGGTTGGAGGAAGAGTCACAAAAAACAAGAATGACAAGTTCCTCCCAACTGGGGAGCAGAGGGAATTTCGTGGGAGTGAAGCGTCCCTGCCAAGTGCAAATGCTCCATCTACCATAGGGTAGCTCCACGATGTGCCCAGACAGGTGCTGTCCAAGGGACTGATGTTATAACCTCAGTAAAGATTCTTTTTCTATCGGTAAAAGCTGAGCTGCCATGTTTCAAGGAAATGTTCAGTATCTGGCAATGAGAATGTCAGCAGCAACTTTAACAGATTGGAGTTTATTTTATTTTATTATTTTTGAGACAGAGTCTCACTCTGTTGCTCAGGCTAGTGTGCCAAGATGTCAGCCTGGCTCACAGCAACCTCAAAGTTCTGGGCTCAAGCAATCCTCCTGCCTCAGCCTCCAGAGTAGCTGGGACTACAGGCACTCACCTCAACCCTAGGATAGTTTAGTTTTTTTTCTATTTTTAGTAGAGAAAAGGTCTCATTCTTGCTCAGGCTGGTCTTGAACTCCTGAGCTCAATGGCTCCTTCTGCCCTGGCATCCTAGTGTAGGATTGCAAGCGTGAGCCACCGTGCCTGGCCAATGGACTGGAATTTAGATATGCTTCACCAGTTTCTGGGTACATTATAAGGGCTGAGTTGGCTTCATTAAGAAAGAAAAGACAACTTCCTCACTAATGTGGCAAGAACTAGATGGAACTTGGTAGTCAGAACTAAGGTGGTTTAAAGAAAATAAAGAAATGAAATTTTATAAATGGCTGTTACTTGCGTACATGTGCAAGCTGCAGAAAACTCTGTTGTGTTAAACTGCTGGTCTCAGTCAGGGATGACTGATCAGATAGTCTTCGGGTGCAAACCTGGACTTTATAAAGGACATTCTCCTCGTCATGGCCACGAGCCTTAGCTTAATTCTTCCTGACTGCCAACTTCTACAATGTTCTTAATGCTTAACCCTGACTAGTGGCTGGACCACAGAAATACTTAGCTCACAGGTTTGGGCTCAGAAAATGGGCCAAGCATTCTCAGTGGGGTTACAACACACCCCCCATAGGGAGCCAAGTTTGATATATACTTCATTAGGTAAATGTGCATTTTCTGAAAATTCTTCTGCTGGACTGGATGGGACTAGTTACACCTCTAACAGAAAGGGTTAATCCTTTGGATGGTTCCTCACTATCAAGCTGTCTTCACTCATCTGCTGTTTTTTTTTAATTTATTTTTTTATTAGATCATAATTGTGTACATTAATTCTATCATAGGATACAGTGTGTTACTTCTATATGCAGTTTGGAAAACTCTCATCCATCTGGCTAACATAGCCATCATGTCTTTCTCATAATTGTTATGTTAAGACATTTATATTCAACCTTTAGACAAATTCACCTGTACCCAAATAGGATAAACTATAGGCATGATCCCCACAATATCATTCTCTTCAGCCATCCTCCCCCTTCCCTTTCCCCGTAGTCTAGGGCTCCATTTGGATTGTAGCTTTCCTAAGATAGCTAACAATTAGTTTCATAATAGTGTTGAGTACATTGGATACTTTTTCTTCCATTCTTGAGACACTCTGCTAAGGAGGACATTTTCCAGCTCCATCCATGTAAATATGAAGGAGGCAAGGTCTCCATCGTTCTTTGTGGCTGTATAGTATTCCATGGTGTACATATACCACAATTTATTGATCCATTCATGGGTCGATGGGCACTTAGGCTTCTTCCATGACCTA
This sequence comes from Otolemur garnettii, assembly GCF_000181295.1. Lineage (NCBI taxonomy): Eukaryota > Metazoa > Chordata > Mammalia > Primates > Galagidae > Otolemur > Otolemur garnettii. The sequence goes on from NW_003852410.1 coordinate 8,905,398, forward strand.
GTGATTGTGAATTGGGCTGCAATGAACATTCTGGTACAGATATCTGTATTATAGCATGCTTTATGGTCTTCTTGGTATATACCTAACAGAGGAATTACAGGATCAAATGGTAGATCTATATTTAGATCTCTGAATGTTCTCCATATGGTTTTCCAAAAGGGACGTATTAGTTTGCATTCCTACCAGCAGTGTAGTAGTGTTCCCTTTTCTCCGCAACCCCGCCAGCATCTGTGATTTTGGGATTTTGTGATATGGGCTAATCTAACTGGTGTTAGATGATATCTCAGAGTGGTTTGGATTTGCATTTCTCTGATGATTAAGGATGGTGAGCATTTTTTCATATATCTATAGGCCATGCGTCTGTCTTCTTCAGAGAAGTTTCTCTTTAAGTCTCTTGCCCACCCTGCGATGGGATCACTTGTCACCTGCTGTTTTAATAAATATGGGCTTAAGTTAAGGGCTTACTTCAATTACTGGAATCACTTTCACTCAGAGGAAATATCCTGTTTTCTCACTAACCACAAGGAGCCACGTGCATATGATATGCTTCTCTTTTTGTGCATACACACATTTGCAATTATTTTAATTCCATGTATTTGGGGTGGCAAAACACAGCTTGGGTAATCAGTAATTGGCTGGTGCTGAGCCTGGCATGACTCAGACCTTTCACATCAAACGTTTCCTTGGATGCTTGGGTGGAGGGTGGTGCTTCCACCCCAGACCTTTTAATTTGGTTTGATGACAAACTATGTGGGGGAAAATAATCCAGTGTGGTCCAAAGAAAAATAGTGAGAAATAAAGTAGCTATTTCTCTCAATAGGTAGAAATAAGCAGATTATTTTTAAAAGGCACCATTCAAAGCACAAGTGCAATAAATAAACTTACAATTCTTTCTAAATGTATATATTGTACTTTCATATTAAGATATGAAAGAAAAATATAAGCTGCCCAAGTGGTTACAGGATTGTTTGGTTTTGTGATCAGTTCAAACATTTGTGTGCCATTATGGCAAACATGTCAGTATCTATGTCAACAGCTATGAGTCCATGCTCTGAGAAGAACCATGTGACCTGAGTTTTCTCCCAGCTGTGATGTTAACTTACCATCAACGTTGAGCAAGTCCTTACCCCTTCCTCTTTGGGTTTTATATTCGCTATCTGTAAAATGAATGATTGACTAAATAACTGCAAAGATTTCTTTCTATTCTAACAGTTGATGGCTTGCGTATCTCCAAGAACTTGATGAAAATATACCTATCGAAGAGCCACACGTGTGTCATCTAATTGCCAAAACTGCCTATCCAACAGAAGAGAATGAAATCAAAGGCACAGATCTATGTTTACTATTGTCTACCAGATACTGCAGCCTACAGAGGACAGACCGGCGTGTACGTGGCTGGAGCCGATGAGGAGCAAGTGATGGGAACTGCCGGGAACCAAAGGCCAGTACCCAGTCTGTGGAAGGCCCTTTCTTCTCAGCTCCAGGCTACTGCTGCCATGCAGGATATCCATCCACTCTCTGTCTATCTTCAAGAAAAGTCAGAAATCCAGACTCTTCTTCTAGATTTCCTAATACTTAAATGATTGAAGCCCTGTGTGAGTGAACGTCAGTAGGCAACCCACCTGTGGCTGCACTAATCCTTCCAGGCTAAGGACTCCCAGATCTAAAATCTCTTGTTTGGTTCTCTCACTCCTAAACCTCAGGATATATTTTTAATGACCTCCTAGGGATCTTCACTTGGACACTGTCACTTCACTGGCAATAATGGATACACTGCTGGTCTTGTCACAGCATCAGGAATTCAACTGTAGGCACAGAAAAAGTGGGCAGTTTCTAGAGCAGGTGTCCTCAAACTATGGCCCATGGGCCACATGCAGCCCACCGAGGACATTTATCCGGCCCACCGGGTGTTTTTGCTGCCACTGCCTGTCCTGCTTAACAGCTGACTCATCCTGGGGCCCACAGTCCGGCCCTCCAATGGTCTGAGGGACAGTGAACTGGCTCCCTGTTTAAAAAGTTTGAGGACCCCTGTTCTAGAGTAACCCAAAATGGGCTTAAAGAAAAAACAGGGACGTCCAGAACAGAGGATATCATAGCCAGACTGTTCATGTAGCCACAGCACGGGACTTAGAAATCGGGGCACCAGAGCTTTAGTGACAGGCGTGGTGGTGTCGTTGTTAAAATAGAAACCATCAAGAGGAAAGAGAGGGTGTACTACAGGTATACACATCCGCACACACAACGGTAACCATGGAGGGCCGTGACGGCCATTTCACAATGTGTACACATATCAAAACACCAAGCTGTAGACATTAAGTATATATCTCAATAAATCTGCCTGAAAGAAGAAGAAAAAAAATAAAAATGGGTACAGAGATTTGGAGCTGGGGAATGGAAGGAGAAATGAGTAATGTATCCCGGGGAGGAGATGGGGTTTATGTGTATGTGGGGTAACACTGTCACTACTGAAATATTTACTGTGACCTCATATACTATTAGAAGCATTGCATTTACTTTTTTTTTTTTTAACCAAAAAGTAGAAGTTAAGGCAAGTCTTTTTTTTTTGAGACAGAGCCTCAAGCTGTCCCCCTGGGTAGAGTGCTGTGGCATCACAGCTCACAGCAACCTCCAACTCCTGGGCTCAAGGGATTCTGCTGCCTCCGCCTCCCAAGTAGCTGGGACTACAGGAGCCCACCACAATGCCCAGCTATTTTTTGGTTGCAGCTGTCATTGTTGTTTGGCAGGCCTGGACTGGATTTGAACCTGTCAGCTCAGATGGATATGGCTAGTGCCTTAGCCACTTGAGCCACAGGCAAGTCTTGATGGCTTATGCCTAGGCAATTTTTGAGTCCCAGGTAGGAGAATTACTTGAGACCAGCAGTTCAATTACCCTGAGCAACATAGTGAGATCCCTGTCTGTGTAAAAAATCTGAATATTAGCTGGGCATGCTGGCTTATACCTATTATCCAAGCCTTTTAGGAGGCTAAGGTAGGAGGATCGCTTGAGCCCAGGAGTTCAAGATTACAGTGAACTATGTTCAAACCACTGTACTCTAGCCTGGGCAACAGAGTCAGACCTTGTCTCTAAAATGGAAAAGTTAAAAGGAGGCATATTTGGATTGTTGTGAGGGTTAAACTCAGCTAGACAAGCATCTCACTATCAGGCTTCATGCATCAAGCCTAATGCCAGCTTCCCCCATAGCCCTCATCTGCCTTTCTAAATAAATGCACTCTCAAGTAAAGAGCCTTGTTCAGCAGCAGAAATCACAGACCACTCCAGAGCAGACATCCTGTCCTCCTACCAACGACATGGGAGCTACTTTTCTCTATAGGGTGTATTTCTTTTTGTGTGCACTCAATGCTTGCAATCATTTTAACTCCATGCACTTTGGGATTTAAATACAGCTTGAGTAACTGGGAATTGGCTGGTGTATTTTTTTCATATAAAAATCCAGTGAGTCAGTGGTTTGGGTTTTCTCCTGCCCCAAATCACAGAGTATCATATTGGTAAGTGAGGCTGGAAACTGGAATAGAAGCATCGTTGTGAAGAGCCCACTGACGCAAAGTAAAACCACAACCACCTGAGGAAGGCTCTGTCACCCCTTTAGGATGTGATTTAAATACCAAAACATTCAAATGGAGGGGAAATAAGGCTTTAATCTAGCAGGAAGACAGATACATGTTATGCTTTAACCAAAAAAATACAAACCAAGCGCACAGAAACAAAAAATGAAAAGTAGTTGGGTGTTCTCATTTAAATCAATACCTTGATTTATGAAACTTAATTGAGTTTTTTAACCTTAAAACTGCATAACTGTCAAAACAGCCACACTTTTTAAAAGGACGCTTCAATTTTTGTAAATCTTTTCCTACTACAAGGCCAGATGCTGCTGCATTGTATGGACATTGCTACCTCCCAAACTGAAATATGACCAGATGCAAAAAGGGAGGGAAAGGAGTTTACTGTTCATTTACTTCAGTTTCCTTGGGGGTTTGTATGTTTATTGTTTGTTTGTTTTAGAGGCAGGGTCTTTCTCTGGCACCCAGGCTGCAGTGCAGGGGTCTGATCACAGCTCACTGTAACTGTGAACTTTTGGACCAAGCCATCCTCCCATCTTAGCCTCCTGAGTAGCTGCTAGGAATACAGGCTTGTGCCACTACATCCAACTATTTCTTTAAAATAGTTTTAAAAATGAGGGCTTTGTATGTCTCCCAGGCTGGTCTTCAACTCCTGCTGTCAAGACATTCTCCTGCATCAGCCTTCCAAAGTCCTGGATTACAGGCGCAAATACCCATCTGGGCCTAGATTTATACGCGAAATTAACTGATTACCATTTGGTTAAATCTAGGTGACATTTTGTCCACCTTGTCCAGGGTCCGTGCTCAGCTCCGTAATTTATGCTGTGGTATCTGCAGCCCAGCATTAGACCTCCAGTGCACAGGCCCAGCATCAGATTCACCATAGGCCATACTTGGCAAGAAACTGGCAGAACTTGACCTGACCTTGGAGTCCACCTCTACACAAACACAGCTTAAACCCATTCATACCACTTTCCTTGTTCCCAGCAGCGGGCTGTGGAACCCTTTGTTTCAATATTCCTCTGTGCGTCCAGGTCTCTCAGCTGCAAGGCTTCCCTTAGGGCTCTTCTGCCCTCCGCCTCCCCTCTGCTTTGTCCTCAAAGGGATTCATTCATCCTCCTCTTTCCATGAAGCCCTGCTAAATGATTGACTTTCAAATCTGTAATTCACAGAGTGCTAATGGATGATAATGGTGTTCCCCTAGTATTTAAATTTTAAATGGAGACTCCTATATGTACACTGGAAACCAAAGGAATAAATATTTAATAGTGTGAATTGCAAGAAAAGTGGTGAAAGACCTATTAGAGCCAGTGTCTTCCTCCATTAGTTCTTACCAAATTAAAGCCCTCCTTTAAGGTGGATCTTACATGTGATAGATAAACAGAGCTATTCTAAAGTCTGAATAGGGTGATGTCTGTCAAATTCTGGAAGCTTAAGAATCATCTCCAGGAATGACCTTAAATGCCAGGCTTGGTAATCTATTCCCAGAGACTTTGTTTTAGTAGCTTGAAGGTACAGCCCAGGAATCTGTGTTTTAAATAAGGAACACCAGTGATTCTAAGGCAAGTCGTCTTGGAAAGAAAACACTTAAAGAAATACCTGGGGGTGGTGCCTGTGGCTCAGAGGGATAGGGCACTGGCCCCATATACCAGAGGTGGCAGGTTCAAACCCAGCCCCTGGCAAAAAAAAAAAAAAAAAAGAAATACCTGCACCTGAAATGTTATCAGAACATCTATAGCCAAGGATCAAAGTGCACCAGCCACTCATTTGGATCTCTCCATTTACTTTTCCTCAGAAGTCAAAATGGTTACAAAGAATCATTATTACCTCACCGGGTTCTTATAAGAAATAAACAAAGTAATACCATCTGATTGCTAATCATCACCATCATCAATATTAATGGAAAAACATTTGAAATGTGCTCACATGTGTCATTGTTCTAAGTGTTAAATTAACTCATTTAATCTTCATGATGTGGACATGATGTGTTCACTGAGGCCATCTGAGTTATGTTCAAGAATAAGCATGGGATCATATTTCCATCATTAACAATTAATAACAAGACGATCACATCAACAAAACTCTCGGTAAAAGCTGCCGCCTGCGACAGCCCACCTGCACGTGTGCATATGCGTGTCCGTGTAAGGACCCGGGCTTCTGTACGGCATCTATCAGTCTTGTCTTGACTGTTTTTTCAAGTAATCAGCCTTTTCTTTTCTTTCGCTCCACTCAATCTCCACTTGTCACTTTCTGTTTGAAAATAACGATACCCAAAGTCTGCAAAGCATCATCTTTCTATTCCATTTCTTGTTGTAAAGAGTTTGTGACACTCTGGGAGATGGACGTGCTATAAAAATAATGGCAGTGGATTGTTTTGACTTACAGAGAATCTAAGGAGAGAAAATGTCCCTACACGGGAAAGTGACGAGACAGACCTCAATCATTCTGAGTGATAGGGTCAGTGACTGGGACGGTCTGTCTCGGTCTCTCCTTTGGTTTCAGAGGGCCGAGTGCACACTGGGTGCCGGCACCAGAAGAAAACCACCCTGGGAAGGATAAGAACAAAATTTGTTGTTGCTAGCTGCCTATTTTTGAAACAAAACTTTGCAGATTGGGTACTTTTGCTGAATTAAGTAAAAGCTGACAGTGCCTAAAGGCAGGCCCTTGGGAAGGAACCCAAGACATGACATAATAGACAGTGAGATTTTCAGTAATTAGGAATTTGACACCCTACCGTCCCGTCTAGCTTTTCCTTTATCCAATTCCAGGTATTCAAAAGGAACAACTCTGAAATTTCTATGCATATTTCATGCATTTCGTCTCAGTGACTTTACTAACGTGAAATTGCCTTTGCTTGTTTCAGCCTAACGCATGCGCAAATTCTAACTACCTATTAGAGATCTGTGAGTTAAAATGCACGTAGATTGGCTTGGAGAGGATCCATACATTTGTTAAACTGAACTACAATGTGCTAGATTTGTGAATTTCGCAGGTGAGAAACAATCATTTTCATCAGATGATTAAAGAGGTCTCTGAGCGCCTCTCCAAAAAATGTTAAGGACAACTGCAACCTGGAACCTCCAACCTGAGCCACCTGTTCCATACTGATGGTATTGCTCTCTCCAGCCCACACATCAAGGTCATCTACGTCATCAGCTAGAATCAACTTGAAAACAAAATCAACACTTTTATTCACCTCCAAGAATCATAAATGTTTCATGGTCAAGGAGTATATCTTATTTATTCTAGAATTCTTAGTCTCAGGAAATTTTCTCAAGAAAATTTGCACTTTCTTTTCCTACAGCACTCCAATCCTCTACTCGGTGCAATAGCATCACACACAGTAGAGGATTTATAGATATCTGTCAATGGATGAAAATTCATTCCTAAGGAACAAACACAAAAATATTAAGTGAACACATAAAAATATCCTATTCTAAAATAACACTCAGGGGAATTTATCTGTTCTCTAGGTATTGAGAAAAAATGTTCTTCTTGTTCTTTCCAAAAAATAAGGCATTTTTCAAGTATGATACCTATTTTTGACCAGTAATTCAACAGGATTCTAGGATATGGTAAGACTTGTGGCAACAAAGAATAAAAATAGCAGATCCGTTTAAGGCAGTTTATAAAATCACCTGCTATTGAAACGGAGTGATGACCAGAAAAAAAAATTCAGACATTATATATACACATAAACCGCAATTTAAAATAGACAGATGGCACACAAACTTTAAGGACACCCTGTATACTGAGGGTGCCAAAAAGTATATACGCATCTTAAGAAAGGGAGAAATTCTATTCCATTTTTAATACTCCATATATCCTGATAACATAACTGTAGAACTTAAATGTGACTGGAGTACGTTATTACCACTTTCATATAATTATTTCTTCTTTTCTTAAAATGTGTATTCATTTTGGGGGCACTTTCTATGTATGTGTATGTTTGTATACACACACCCTCTCCCAAATAAATATAAAATATACACACATTTACACTTTTGTATATACACATGGGGGTATGTGTGTATCACTAAGTCCATCCAGTGTGAGAGAAGGCACATCTATGTCATTAGATGTTTCAGGTGGAGCCCTGTGGAAAGCGGCCTAATTCAGGAAGCGAGGCCAGTTCCTAGCATCCACTCGTTTCTGGATCCCTAGGATACAAGTTCTGGGGTCTCTGAATCCTCCTCCCCACCTTCTCAGTCATCTTCTGATCCTGCTGCCATGGGGTTATCTGCACACCCCTTTTGCCCTTGCACAGTTGGTGAGATCACACATCCCAAAAGGAGGCGTGGCTGGGAGATGACAAAAGACACTTAGAAATTCCATGTAATTACTCAGTAATCTCTGCTCTGAACTCCTAGGCCATAACTTATACACTACACCATGATTTTTATCAATTTAGAGCATCCTGCCCCATAGTATTACTAGAACTATTATCTGACTTGTTACTAAATTATATATCTTGCATCCTTGGCCAAATTACAAAATTGTCACATGGTGGGCCATATTTTATATTTTTTCCTGTTATCCCAAATACTTGTTATAAGGCTTTCCCTATGTTAGAGTCTAAATAATATTTAAAACTAAACCTTCATTTTTAAAACCTATTCTCTGTGCGTTTAACGAGACATCATACTGCATTTCCTTTATAAGACATAAAAGTTCAGGCCTGGTGCCCACAGCATGATGGTTATGGCGCCAGCCCCATACACTGAGGCTGGCAGGTTCAAACACAGCCAGGCCAGTTAAACAATGACAACTGCAACAAAAAAAAGCTGGGCATTGTGGCAGTCACCTGTAGTCTCAGCTACTTGGGAGGCTGAGGCAAGAAAATTGCCTAAGCCCAAGTGTTTGAGGTTGCTGTGAGCTGTGATGCCATGGCACTCTACCAAGGGCAACATAGTGACAAGCTGTCTCAAAAAAAAAAAAGAAAAAAAAAGACATAAAAGGTCAGATCTGTTTCTCTGTTATAAACAATTCAATGCAAAAAATCTGGAAAACAGAAAATATATAGAACTCAAAGGAAAATCCTTATAAAACTAGCACCCAAAGGATAATTAATGTTAGCAAATTAGTATATTACGGTTATTTCCATTTTTCTTCTGTGCATAATTTGCATTTAAAACTAGCATACAACTTTATGTAGAGATTTTCCCTGAATTTATAGACATTATATTCCAAGCCCTGTCTGTGTTTTAGTCTTCAACCACATGATTTATTGAATGCATAGTGCTTCATCCTAAAGAACTCCCATAATTCATCTAACCATTGATCTACCATTGTTTGTTTAGGCTGTTAATAATATTTGTTAAATATGCTGTGATAAGCAATTTGAACATCAAGAACTGCACACACTGCTGATCATTAAATAGATTACTAGAAGAGGACATATTGTGGAATATGAAGGGTTCAATCTTCTGATGAGTCTTGCCAAAAATGTCTGCCCTTCTGCAGCCCTGCCAGCAGTGCAGGGAACGCCTGGCTCACGGTGCCCTTGCCAGCACTCAGCGCCATTGTGTTTTCCTATCTCTGACAGCTTGATAACATCATATTCATCTATGCATCTGGCTTTTGTTCATCTTCTTACCTCTTTCCCGCATGCCCTTTCCCTAGTTCTCCATTTGTCCAAAACTACCCTCGAGACAGATTTCAAATAATCTCCCTGTTTCTGAAGACTTGTCCGACTGGGCAGATTTGCTTTCTACGCGTTCTCACAGAGGTGTGTTCAGATCGCTATTACAACATGGAGCACAGTCTCACTCATAGTCAGCTGGAGGAGTTTCTCTTCTACTGTGTTACACATTGTTGAAGCAGGGATTATCTTTCCATCCATCCCTCGCTTCCAGGACCTAATAATACCACCTGTAGTGCCAGCAAACGTAGTGGGCATTTAATACTTTAAAATGTCAAATCACTTGCAGTTTCTAAAAAACATTTAATCATTCATTCATTCACCCATTCAAAAATGTATTTAGTGTCTACTTTGTGTCAAATACCAGGTAAGCAAATGACAAATAAGTGAGGAGCAAAATCAGAAATCATCTGTGCCCTCAAGGACACTTTATTCATTGGGTAAGGCAGGCAGTCAACTGAGTAAATGAGCAGAAGTTACAGTAAGGATGAGTGATGTGAAGGAAAACTATGGGAGGCTTCTCTGAGGCAGGGACACGGGAGAGAAGATCTGACAGTGCTCGGGAAGGGAGGACGGGGAGAAGGATCCAAGAGCTAACGTGTCCTGTCGTGTCCTTCTCCTAATCTGGCAACTGGATCTCTTCTCTCCTCCAACCAAGTGACCTGCTCAGGGTGACCTCAGTATAATCCCCCATATACAAAAATTGGCAAATCCATTCTAACAAACAAGTATCTAAGGACTCTTAAAGAATAGATTTACCCTGGCTATTCTTATTAGGATCGAATTTCATCCATAATCATCACACTTCCTTGCCCTCAGCGACTCCACATAATGAACGCACCAAATGACCAGAGTGCATTTGTTCACTGTCCTTTGTCAAGCAAGAAAAAAAGAATGCTTCTTACTTCTTTGTCTAGCCGATGGGCTGAGTCTCTGTCCTATTCTGTGCGAGCTGTCACATACCAGGCACAAATCAATACGCTCTAACCCCCTTTCAGTCAGGGGATTCAAGGTATTCCAATAATTAAGCAACAATGTGTGTGCAGAAAAGGCAATATCCCCAATGATTAGTGTTAAATTTAATTAATTACCTCTAAAATAAAATGACACATAAACTTTGTAATTAAGAATAATTCTTAATTAAGAAACATTTGACAGATAGGCAGGAAAGAGAAACGGGATGGAAAATGGCTGATTAAGAGCAGGAATTAAGCACTTCATTGAAGATATTAGCAAGCCCTGTTGTGTGTTTATTTCATTTTCAGGGCAATCAATGAACTGGAATTCAAAACAGACATAGAGGGCATTTTGATAAAACTCATGTGCACTTTTTCTGTTCAATGTAAGAACGTACCTCTGTGGCTAAAAACGACAGCTGCACTTCCACCCCCTTGATCACCCAACTAAGGAAAAGGAACCAGTTGGTTGGGGAGTTATCACATCTGTTGACTTTCCAAGGCTTGAGTAAAAGCCGTACAGTCCTAAAGACTCGATGTGGGCCTGCTTCATAAGACGCACAGTTTTTTCCCCTATTAATGACATGTCATGAAGTTTCTTAGCTATCTCATGGGCCTGACATGTGGAGGGGCTGAGCTGTTGTTTGAGCCATTCCATTTCATGCTGACAAATCAGTCATGCAAAAATGGCCAGAGGAATCTGGGGAAATAGAAGACAGGGCATAGGAAATTAAACAGAAAGGTAATCCACACACATAGTCTCCCTGCGCCAGGGATATTTCCTGTGGTTCCAGCCACTGACTTCCTCATTTCCTCCCCTCCCTAAGTTACCATCACACTTCCACCTCCATGGAGTAGAGCCCAAACACAGATAGTCAACATGGTAAGAGAGTGCTGGGACCAGGGGCTCACACCTGTAATCCTAGCACTGTGGGAGGCCCAGACAAGTAGATTGCTTGAGCTCAGGCATTCCTAGACCAGCCTGAGTGAGATTAAGACCCCGGTCTCTCATGGTGGCACATGCCTGTAGTCCCTGCTACTTATGAAGCAAAAGGATTGCTCAAGCCCAAGAATTTGAGGTTAAGAGCAGAAATTAAGCCCAGGAATTTGAGGTTAATTCACAGCTCATGGCACTCTATCAAGGGCACAGGGTGAGACTCTGTCTCAAAATAAATAAATAAATAATAAAGTGACATATGTCATCTTGGTTTGGTTTTAACTAAATGGCCACCTAGTAAGTTAAGTTGGACATGTGTAAAATTGCTACAGAAAAAGGAAGTTGTAAACAATATTGGTAAGGACAAGGTAAGTGTAAACATGACTAAAGATTAAAAAGAAAACCTTTTTTCACCAGGGTTGAATAAGAATTTCTTCCCAGAATCATGAAATACTAGACTTAAAGTACAGGCAGTCCCTGAGTTACAAGCATGTGACTTACAGACAACTCCTATTTACCAACTGAGACTATTACAGGTGCTAGGTACATGCACCTGTTCTAACTTACATACAAATTCAACTTAAGACCAAGCCTACATAATCTATCTTATTCATAATCTAGAGACTGCCTGTACTCAAAAATCTATAGAAAGTACTTTAGTAATTAAAAATAATCACTTCAGTTCTCAAAATAGTGTTTAAAAAATCACACTAATAAGAGTAGCAGTAAGTACAGTGACATAATCATCACCAGCCCCTGGAACGAGCTACTAAAAAAAAAAAAAGTCTCCCTGTTTTTTGCACTTTAAATCAATCTAGAAAAAAAACACAATCTTTCAGAAAACACCTCTGGTAAGCTTTGTTGAGGACAAGGAAATACATTTGTCTGCATTTCTGAGGTTATTATACACTAAAGATTTCGGTCCCAGCTAATATTCAAGTTCTCGTCCAACCGCCTGATTAAATGCTCTATATTCCATAAAACACACGCTCCTGGGTTTATTGCAGATTCTACAGTTGCTCATTTTTTGATTTGCACATAATAAGATGCATTGTAGGGAACTTGTTATTTTTTTCCCTCTAACATTCACTCCTTTTTTGTTCCAAGTTTAAGAATCAGCTATTTTAAAAGTTCTCTTTGACTTCTCAATGACTAGAGTGCCTGCCTGCTGCCACCACCATCTGCTGGGAATTTGAAGTCAACTGCTTAAAATGCTTAAAACAAAAACTCACAATGAACCATGCTGTTCAATAATGTTCGACCTATCTTTATGAAGACTGTATTACTTTCCATGCATCCTAAAGCTTTTGTTAAGATAAACAAGTTATAAGTCTCATATATATGTATATATAAAAATATGTTTACACTTGTGTATGTATATATATACATAAAAAAACACAATTTCGGCTTACCCAAAAAAGGTAAGGTTTAAATAAACCTTTTGGTAGAATCTGGTCTGTTCATCCCTGAACAGTTATCAACTGTCACTGGATTTAAGTTATTTGACAAGTATTCCTCAGACAGACACTCAGTCTAAAAACCCGGAATGCTCAAAACTCTCAAGAGCTCTTCTGTAGGCTGAAAAGTCTATTTAGATGTCTCTAGTTCACAAAAAGATCTTTTAATTAAGAACAAACCACAGAATTTAAATTGTGTACATTTTATCTGATTTGTTTACCTTCTCTAAGACTCAATTTTCTTATGAGCAAAAGGAAGATAATAATCCTAAAACCAGCTCGGCGCCTGTGGCTCAAGCAGCTAAGGCGCCAGCCACATACACCTAAGGTGGCGGGGTCGAATCCCCAGCCCGGGCCCGCCAAACAACAATGATGGCTGCAACCAAAAAATGGCCGTTGTGGCAGGCGCCTGTGGTCCCAGCTACTTGGGAGGCTGAGGCAGGAGACTCGCTTGAGCCCAGGAGTTGGAGGTTGCTGTGAGCGTGATGCCATGGCACTCTACCCAGGGGGATAGCTTGAGGCTCCGTCTCAAAAAAAAATAATAATAATAATTCTAAAACCTAAAACTTTGGGGGCTGATATAAGGAATAAATAAGATAATGGAATACGTATGCTTAGCAGAATGCCTAGCACTAAGGAATGTGTGTTGTTTTTTGAGATAGATTCTCACTCTGCTGCCCTGGGTAGAGTACTCACAGCAACTTCAAATTCACAGTTTTAAGCAATCCTCCCACCTCAGCCTCCCAAGTAGCTGGGATGACAGGCACCTGTCACTACTCCTGGCTGGTTTTTCCTTTTTGTGTAAAGATAGGGTCTCACTCTTGGTCAGGATGGTCTCAGACTCCTAAGCTCAAGTGATCCTCCCACCTCTGCCTCCCTGAGGGCTAGAATTACAGGTGTGAGCCACTGTGTCCAGCCAAAGTATTAGAAAGTATTTGAGGCATGTTAACAAGTAGGAAGAGCAGTGTGTAGTAAGATTTATTAATACACGTAGTAGCACCGTTCTCACACCTCGATGCTCTCACACCTGTTACTCTGAGTCACCTCTCAGTATGGCTGTTCTACCCATTGATTCAATGTGCCAGACATGGTTCTAGGGCCTGGGCACAGAGTGGCCTGTAGGTCTTCTCCCTGAACTCCTGGAACTTCCTATCTTGGGAAGGTGGGAAGAACAGACAATAATGGAAACCCAAACAAACAAGGTAACTGTAGACAGTGATGGATGCTACCATGAAAAGTAAATAGAGAACCTGGGTAAGTTTTAGCCGGTGGGAGAGTGGGGCTGATTTGGGGAGTCTGAGAAGACCTTGCTGAGAAAGCGACATTTAGGTGAGAACTTATCTATGAGACAGAGTCAGCACGTCAAAGTCTGGGGAAAAGAATTCCAAGCAGAGAAAAGAGAAAGAACAAGAGTCCCAAAGGCTGAAAAGGCTTAGCATGTTCCGGGAACGTGGCTGAAACAGTGAGTCAGAGAGAAAGTGGAAAGTGATGAACGTGGGGAGAGGTGGACGGGGCCAGATCAAACAGGAAGAAGACGCTTTTCAAAATACGGGGTGAGGTTTCTCCACACTGTTGATTGTTTTTTCGCCATGTAGAAGCTTTTTAGCTTGATACAATCCCATTTTGATTGTTTTTGCTTTTGCTGCCTATTCTTCTGAGGTCTTTTCCATAAAATCTTTGCCCAGACCAATGTTAAGTAAAATTAGTCAGGCATAGGGAGATAGACAGGGCATGCCGTCACTCACAGGGTGAAGCTACGAACGCTGATCTCAAAGAAATAGGGAGTAGAATACCCGTCACTAGAGGCTGAGAAGGGCAGAGAGAAGGGGGAGCCTGGTTAATGGATGCAAAGTACAGAAAGATGGGAGACATAGGTTCCAGTGTCCTATAGCACCATGGGGTCATTATAGTTTGTAATTTATTGTATATTTTCAAATAGCGAGGAGAGAGGATTTTGAATATTCTCAACACAAAGAAATGATAAATGTTTTAGCAGATGGATCGCTAATTACGCTGATTTGACGATTCTACATTGTATACACAAACATGTATACATCACAATGTACACAATACATATGTATTAACTGTCCTGTGCCAACTGAAAATGACCCAAAATGAAAAAAGTGGTGAGGCATCTGGATTTATTAAATCAGCTTTTGTTTACAAAGGCCATTTTCTACTACGAGGCATATGGCATTACATAGGTTAAGAACTTCAGTAACCTGCTGCTATGTAACAGAATACTCCAAAACCAAGTGGTTAAAACCGTAAGAATCTATTAGTTCTTATGGTTCTTTCACTGGGGCTGTCTCATGTGGCTACAATGTGCTGGAGTGTCAGCCGGGCTGGAGGGTCTGAGATGGCCTTACTCAAACCTGGCAGTAGGTGTCGGCGGCACGTGGGGCTGCGTCTATTCTCTTCCACGTGGGCTCACCAACTTCAGTAAGTTAGACGGCTTCCTGCCATGGAGGCCTCAAAATATTTCAAGAGGACAGAAGTGGAAGCTGCAAGGTCCTAAAGTCTTGCAGAAGAGTCACTTCTGCTGCTTTTACAGGTCGAAGCACAGTACAAGTCTAGCCCACACTAAAGGGGTAGAGAAGTAGCACACCTGCTGATGGGGGACTGGGGACAGGAAAGTCACAGTGCAAATGTGTCTATACACCTGTGTGAGAGGAATCTCTGATTGTATGTTGCCATCAGTGTCAGCAGGAATGGTCTAAGTGGTTCAGGTAAGGGTGGCTTAGACCTGGGTGCGAAATGACATTAAAAGACAGAATGTACACAACCATCTCAGCGGCCCCTATTTTATGTCTACGTTACCAGTTCCACAATAAAGCTTGTGGAGACTAAACAGCTTCCCAGTGTTTCCCAGTTACTAAGGCCAGGTGTTTAAACCCAGGTAGTCTGGCCACAGATTAAGTATTTTTAACCAAAAAAACTCTACCACTTCCCACTGAAAAACAAACAAACAGATCCTTTCAAGATAATATACTTGTCATTACAGAAGTACAAAAATACTTTGGAAACCTAAATGTATGCATTCTCCTTGTGCCTTGAATATCTATTATTGCAGTTATGAGACTGCACTGCTGGTACTGATTTATGTAATTCCCTAGCCTGCTAGAATGAAAGCTTCTATAGGGCAAGGAGAGGATCTTAATCCCCAGGGTCTGAATCAGTGGGAGGCAAGTTCACAGCCGATTTCTTACAGCGGTTATGGAATTAGTTATTGATTCTGAGTTCCTATTTGTAGCTTTATTGCTATACACGATCATATTGAAAATTCAAAAAAGGTTGCACATAATTCTATTCCCCATTTTTATTTATTCTATTCTGAGTTTGAAAATGAATTTAATTGTCAAAAAGCTAATCAAGGGGGCTTTCTTCCTTGAGCAATGGAAAAGTTGCATATTTTAAAATTTGTATTACTTGTGATAAAATTGCCTCAAGGAGTTTCTTTAGAAGAAAAAGCTAACATAGATGAAATACATCAGTGATGTCTTACTTTGGAAAAATCAATAATGATCATAAAAGAGACCCTATAGCACTATGATCTGGGGAGGAAAGTGTCTTCTCCCTGAAACAGGATTTTTAGTGTCCATTTTTCTAATGCCAGTCCCGAAATCAGATCTGACTTATAATGACTTATTTGTAGAATCATAAACAATGGCTTTGAAGACTTAAGCTATTCTACAAAACCAAGACTTTACAAGTAAATTAAAACCGTAAGGACATAAAATTGGTCATTCTAATACCAAAAAATAGCCAGTAAAGTGAACTAAGAAATCGAAAGAGAAAGAATATGAATTGGCCTGAGTAACAAGATAATTCATTGCTATTCCTCCTCTAGGAAGAGCTGTGAAATAAAGTCATGTGAATTTGTTCTGTTGTTGGCTGCAGTGTGTTACCAGCACAGGTGAGCGTACGTGCTATGTGTCTGTAAGACCTCTTTAAAGGGTCTGGACGTTTTAAGCATTAGTTATCTTTGCCCATTCATAATTACCAGCTATTTTTAAACTTCAAAGTGTATCTATTTAAATGGATAATATCCTCTACCAGGGAGATAAAAACCTTTGACGAATCAAAGGTATGCCACAACTGACCTTCATAAAAGGGTGACGAGGGGGCGGAGCCAAGATGGCGAACTGCAGCCAGCTTTTTACAGAAGCTCCCGTCCAGAAGGAGGCTGAAAGGACAGAACCTTAGCAAAGTAG
>NW_003852410.1:8931543-8936476 GCF_000181295.1 Otolemur garnettii
AAAAAAAAAAAAAGGGTGACGAAGGCATCTGTTCTGCTGACGCCTCAGGCCATTTTGGGAAGCACAGGTCAGTATTAAAATTTTAGGATGAAGACAGACACATCTTCTATACTCCATCTTTCTCTTCATCTATCAAGTATCCAGTTAGAGAAAAATGTGAGACATAATTCCATTTCGCCCTGCTTGGATTGACTGAGAGGGTAGCTTAAGTTTCTTTTTTTTTTTTTTTTTGGAGACAAAGCCTCAAGCTGTCCCCCTGCATAGAGTGCTGTGCTTTCACAGCTCACAGCAACCTCCAACTCCTGGGCTCAAGGGAGTCTCCTGCCTCCGCCTCTTAAGTAGCTGGGACCACCGGCACCCGCCACAATGCCTGGCTATTTTTTTTCTGGTTGCAGCCATCACTGTTGTTTGGCAGGTCCAGGCTGGTTTCGAACCCGCCACCTTAGGTGTATGTGGCTGGTGCCTTAGCCACTCGAGCCAAGGGCACCAAGCCAAGGTAGCTTAAGTTTCTACCATCAAGTCTACCCTCACATTCTCAGTAGGCCAAGGACAGTCAGCTAATCAGGCTGAGGTTCATCCATATTCTAGGGATTTCTCCTATCAGAAACAAGCACGGAGACTTCAATTTTTTTTTTTTTTCACTCAGGTTCTACCAAGTGACCGGGAAATAAAAATTACTGATTCATTCAAGCTTGCTAAAGAGATGCCAACCTTGATTTCTCAGTGTCAATCTCCTGCAATAGTGATTCTAAGTTCCTATTTGTAGCTTATGCTCTATGTGATCATGTTGAAAATTTGAAAAAGGTTGCATGTAATTCTATCCCCTCTCTAAATTATTCTAGTCTCAGTTTGAAAATGAATTTAAATGTTTAAAATGCATCAACAAAGAAGACGCTCTGTTCCCTGCGCTACTAACCCTCACGAAAACATTTTGAAAAGATCAACCAACACAGCTTCAAAGACACAAGTGCCACGCTCATAAAAAAAGTAGAACTTCTACATAGCTCAGTTAAGAACCAGCAACTCAGAAGAATGATGCAAGACAATCTGAATTAATATTTGCAACACTAACAAGTAGATTCTTCTTTTGAAATATAAAGGTCTGCGAGAAGGGTGTCCTACATCATCAGGCCCTTGAGGAAATGTGGATAAACACAAAATAATTGTGTCTCTAGAGATGAACTACCGAGAGGTGTCCCAGAGAGAGCCCTTGTTTTGATGTTCGAGTGAAGAATGGGTGTTACTGGTATTTCAAAGGACAACCTTCCCAGAAGCAGGCTGTAATAAGTAGTAAAAAGTGACACACAGATTAAAAAGACAATTAAATATTAATGAAACCAAACCCACTTACAATCAACTGTTGAGGAAAGGAGGCATCTTTCTTCCAGAGAAAGTTGGTCTCTCTCAACTCACTGTATTACTTTAAGACAACAAACCTGTTTGTGTTATTGCATACGAAGCACCACGTTTTGAATAATATGAACCTGACCTTTGCGAAGCAAGCTGGTTACTAAATAATGTATTACTGTGATATTTTTGCTGTTCCAAGAAAACTTGGAGGATATCTTGGATGAGAGTTTAAATGCAAAATGACAAATGCTTTCCTCTGATAAGATGTGGCTGGGTTCACTGTGGGTCCCAGGCATGGCTGCAGGTGTAGATAGCGACTGCATAACCCTAGATAATGAGAGGGTACAGCTTCCCAGCTAATTGCAGTATCTCCCAAAATAATTTTGACATTAACTTTGATGTTAAAAGTATTTTGCTAAAAATAAAACTTCCCCAACTTACGTATCATAAAACTCAATTCCAATTTGCAGAGAATCTGGACTTATTTAAGAAGAAAAAGACATAAGTGGTGATTGAAATCCCTCAAGAATGTGACCAATTATAAATAAAATGAAATGTTCTCTACACAGAAATTTAAGTATAATTCTAGACCAAAAAAGCCCCCACAGGATTGGTATAGAAATCAGAGAATTTTTGTCTTACAAGTCATACCTATTTCTTTTACCCAAGACTTTTCTGGTTCTACCTTCCCTTTTTTTTTTTTTTTTTTTGTGAGACAGAGTCTCAGTATGTCACCCGCAGTAGAGTGCTGTGGCATCACAGCTCACAGCAACCTCAAACTCTTGGGCTTAAGTGATTCTCTTGCCTCAGCTTCCTAAGTAGTTGGGACTACAGCCACAACACATGGCTTTTTTTGTTGTTGTTGTTATTGTTGTTTGGTGGGCTGGGCTGGGTTGAACCTGCCAGCTCTGGCGTATGTGGCTGGCGCCCTAGCTGCTGAGCTACAGGCACCGAGCTCCTACCTTCCTTTTTAAAAAAACAAATAAAAAAGCTCCAGGCACTGAGCTCCTATCTTCCTTTTTAAAAAACCAAACAAATAAAAAAAAATTTTAAATGACAAATGACATTTAATGATGACATGGATATAAGTCATATACCATACATTTTACTAATTTGAAGTCTAAAATTCAATGGCTTTGCTTATATTTAGAGTTGTGCTGCATAACCATAATCAATATTTTCATCATTCCTTCAAAGAATCCTGGGGCTGTCAGAAGTCACTCTCTTTTCCTTTCACTATCCACCTACACCCTGCCCACCTCCTCTCAATGTCCTAGGGCTGTTATCCCCAACCTTTGAGGTATCAGGGACTGGTTTCATGGAAGACAATTGTTCATGGAGTAGAGAGGGGCTGGCTTTGATGTGATTTTGCAAGCCATTGATTTATTATGGTCTCGGGGCAGTCAAGCCTCTCTGCTAATAGTAACCTATATTGGCAGCCCCTTCCCAGTGCCAGCATCACCACGTCTGCTCCACCCCAGATCATCAGGCAGTAGATTCTCACAGGGAGCGCTCAGCCTAGATCATTGTATGTACACTAGGGTTCCTGCTCTGATGAGCATCTATTGCCCTGCTGATCTGACAGGAGGCAGAGCTCAGGTGGTGATGGGAGTGATGGGGAGTGTCTGGAAGTGCAGATGGAGCTTTGCTGGCTTGCCACCACTCACCTCCTGCTATTTGCCCCAGTTCCTAACAGGTCACTGACAGGTACCAGTCTGCAGCATGGGGTTGAGGACTGCAGTCCTGGAGAACAAATAATCTACTTTCTATCTCAATATATCTGCCTATTCTGAAAATTTCATACAAATGGTCATTTGTGACAGGATTCTTTTATTTACCATAATCGTTTTCAAGGTCATCTGATGTAGCATGTATCAGTATTTCATTTATTTTTATTGCTGAATAATATTATTTTATATACATGCTACACTGTATTCATGCATTCATCAGCTGACGGACATTCCTACCTTCCTTTTTAAAGTTCTTTCTTCCCTTGATTCTCTTATTATTTTAGGAGGTTGTGGACAAATTATCAATTCATGGGCGAATTCTTCTAGCCCTTTAAATTCTGGCTTGTGTTGTAAGCCCTCCGCACGTCTTGATTTCCTTTCTCTTTGATTACATCCATTCTGCACACGTCAGGGAAAGCTACATGCTGGCAAGCTTCAAATCTCAGCCTCTCCACACCTCCTTCCTGCTCTTCAGACCCCATGCGGGCTCTTCCTACTTATTATCCTCCCCTCTGAATCTTCTTTCATTCTTACAAAGTCGGACCAACATCCCACTAGCCACGCATGTCCAGGAGATATTCTTGACTCTCCTTTCCTTCTCACTTTTTCTATTCAGGAGGTCCCCAAGCCATGTCTATTTTACTATATGGACAGACGTTGTGCAGCTATTTCTTGAATCCATCCTTATTCTGTGCCATCAATTACTTTTGATCTCATTATCTATACCTATTCTACGTCAGTAACCCCTTGGCTTATTTTTTGGATTCTAGTTCAATGCTTTTTAGATTCTTTAATAACTCATCCTCTTAAAAAATAAAATCCATGCTCTTTGCACAGTACAAAAGTCCACATGGACCGGGCACAGCGGCTTAGAATCCTGGGAGTGCCCACAATCCTAGTATTCTGGGTGGCCAAGGTGAAAGGATCCTTCAGGATTTTGAGATCGGACGAAACAGGAGTGAGACCCTATCTCTACCAAATTTAGGAAAATCATCCTGGCATGGTGGCAGGTGTCTGTAGTCCCAGATACTTGCGAGGCTAAGGCAGAAAGACTGCTTGAGCCCAGAGTTCAAGTTTGCAGTGCGCTCTGATAAAGCCACTGCACTCTAACCTGGTGACAGGGCTGAAACCTGGTCTCAAAAAAAAAAAAAAAAAAAAGGAAGGCCACATGGTCTTAACTCTTCATTGCACTAACTCATTACCTGCCTCTCCTCCATCTGTGTGTCTCCTGCTCTGGCCATACCAGACTTCTTGTAAGTTGCCAGTAGTGTTATGAGTGCATCCCCTGTCCCCTTTATGTCACTTCATAGTTTATTCCTTCTGCCTGGAAGGTCCTTACACTTCTGTTGCCTAATTTCATACTGCCCATTGAGGCAGAGTAGTGAGCTGTTTACCCAAGCCTTTTCCCCTCCTGGCTGGCCCCAGAGCTGGCCCACATTTCTCAGCTTCTCTCTCTAAGTTGGGTGTGTTCAACCACATCAAGGAACTCCAGCCATCAGACCGTGTGTGAAACTGAGTTGTCCTCTCAGGCCTCGGTTATAAAAGCCCTTTGCACACTGTTCCTCTCTCATTTTCTTTTCCTGTGTAGTGGCTGGATGTTGACATCCAAGAATATCTTGAAAGTCACACACTGAACATTAGCCTGGGTTTCTGAATGACTGTATGGCCCACAGATGTCCCTGTGGCTCCCCTCCATTGACTCTTACATGAGAGAGAATTAAATGTCCAGCATACTCAGCCTCAGATTTTTTTTTTAATTAAATCATAGCTGTGTACATTAAGGCAACCATGGGGTACAATGTGCTGGTTTTATACACAATTTGAAATACTTCCATCAATCTGGTTAACATAGC
>NW_003852410.1:8937838-8981451 GCF_000181295.1 Otolemur garnettii
GGTCCCAGCTACTTGGGAGGCTGAGGCAGGAGAATCGCTTGAGCCCAGGAGTTGGAGGTTGCTGTGAGCTGTAATGCCATGGCACTCTACCCAGGGGGACAGTTTGAGGCTCTGTCTCAAAAAAAAAATTTTTTTTTGCTGAAACACTAAAAATACTTTGAATCAAAGATTTTGAAAATGATTTTCTATGTTAACTTGGAACTTTTTCTTCTTAGTTCCACTGTTTTCTTTTTCCTGGGACTGACAGATGCTGGGTATTTGTGGATTATAGTTAGATATGGGTATGGGTATAAACTGAATATAAATGAATGTATATAATGAATGATTATGAATAGAGAATATTAATATTATAAAAAGAAAGAAAAGGCTGGCCTTGATAAATATCAATATTGCAAAATACAAAATGTTTTATTTCAGCCCTAGATACATAAATCACAGAGTCAACTTAAATATTCAGAGTTGATGATTTTTTAGACTATTCATGCCAGAGGCACTCCTTCTTGGGGCTGCCTAGCTTTGGGATACTTCTCTGTCATCAGTACACTTTCCAAACAAGATCAGGGATATAAAAGTAAGCTGAATCAAGCTGAATGCACACCCTCCATTGTCTTAGTCTGGCTAAGACGGAGTTGGAGAGACCGCAGCTATTGGCTCAGGTACAGAGAAGTAGGTTGATAGTCAGTGTGACACAGTGGAAACTGGCCCTATAGTGTTTGGTATAGGTCAGTGTCCAATAATGTCCACTACTGTAATTATTAACAGAAAGATCACTGGAGAGCAGCCTAGTTGTGATGACCCTAAGTAAATCATCTCACTACTCTGGGCTTGGGGTCCTCCTTTGTCTTTCAAAAATATGGGACAGGATTAAATTGCCTGTGCCTCTTAGTCTTGCTCTGACATTCTCGGCTTCAGTCTTATTTAACTTTAGTCTTCTGTCTGTAATTCTGGCCTTTGGTAAATTGCATCCCTGTGCTTTCCCCTTCTGAACATACCAAGAGGAGGTCAGTGAAGTCTAGATTATCACCAAGAGTGGAGACAAACAGAGGCAGGAATAATCCTCCAAAGAAGATAATACAATGTCATTTCAATTTGACCTTGGAATTTCAAATGACTTCAGAGCTTTAACTTCACCTCCTTAATTTGCTAGATACTGTAGTTTTAATTGCCTGGGCATATGCCAATTAAAAGCAGGGTTAAGACAGGCCTGGAGCAGACCAAATACAGAACCTGTTTAACAGACACTATTGCCCTGGATCCTTAAAGGCAGAGCAAATTTATTCAAAGAAAAATGTCCTGGATATCTAAGGTGAACACACGCTGTTTGTTGTGTATAGTTTGCTGCTTTATATCCTCACACATGAAATAGTGGTTTGATGAAACGGTGTGACTGAATCCACGGCCCCCAACATTAGTGCTTCTTTCTTAAATAAGTCCTCGTAGGCTTATAACTCTATTCCCTTTTTAAAAAATGGTTTGAGTACACTACTGCAGCTTTGTTATCATTTACAAACCATCTCTCAGACCTTGGAAAATCAGTAAATGCTGCGGCTTTCCGGTTTTCAGGATGCTGGATGCTTTCAACTGAACTGAGGTCACTCCGGCACACTGTTCAGAGACAGAGTAGCTTGGGAAGAAATGTAAATTTCTCTGGCCATGAGGAAATAGAGATTTGCCAAAGCCCAGTGACTGTGCATCAAATTGTCATGCTATTTTAAAATCCAATAAAAGACAAACAGAAATAGAATTTCACGTACAAGGTACAGCTGAGAAAATGAAGCTGTTCAAACAATCCTCGATCATGTTCCCTGTTCTGTGTATCTGAACAAGAGCGACACTCCCAGAGATTCACACATTGCTCCGTTGAATACAATGTCTCTCAAAAAGACTGTGTACATTGAGGATGATTTCAAACATCTTAATGTCAAAGAAAAATGATTTTAAGCATCTTAATTTCAAAGAAGAAACAATCAAATGTTTGTGTCCATCAAATATATACCACCTATTACGAGAAACTGTAATGGATTAAAAAAAGAAAAAGAGGGGTTCCTGGGCTGAGGCTGACCATCTTATATTTAGAAAGCCAAGCCAAATGAGTGAAAATGTAAATAATGTTAATTAAGGAGCACCTTGAAACCTGATGCAAAAGATGTTACAATTCACTGGTAATTGTGGGAGATAACAGAACAGAAGCCCAAATGCAGGTGAGTGATACTTGCAAGAGAGTACCAATCTGTCCTCTGCTCTTTCTTCCTCTGCCTCTTCTTTTAAAGTAGGCACTGTGCTACTATTCACAGTGGCTATTGCCATGCTCAGTTTTTTTTCTATGACATTCCTGATGTCCAAGGTCTGCTCCTATTTCTAAGAAGATTCTTATGGAACTTTATTCTGCAACACATAGAGTAGCAACTTCGTCTCTAATGACATGAAGTATGCAATTTTTTAACAGGAGTGTTCTCTCTCTTATCACTGTATTTCAAAACCAAATATAACTCATGAGACTTGAAATATGAGCTGTATTAATTAAGTATGTGTGTTATGTGTGTGACCACAAAAAAAAAATTTCAGCATGTCTTTTTATTCTCATGGGTTCATGACTTACAGCTGATCTTCTGGATTCAGATGCTAGAACCTCGACCCTGCTCTATTGGAGAGAGTATGGGCTTTGTTACAACAAAAGGCTTGCAACGAATTCCACATAAATCAACCATGACCAAGCCATTCCATCTCTTTAAGTCTCAGTTCCTTCGGATAAAATCTGAATAATACCAGTCACTTCCCAGATAATGAGTTAAGAGTAAACAAAATAGCTATTTCATTGCAAAAGCCTAAAATAATCGAAGATGGTGCAAATGTTCCTGGTGTGTAGATTTAAGACAATGGGAAGGATGATTCTTTAAGAATATGAAGTGAGATTACAAAATAATAATACATACAACATAGAT
This sequence comes from Otolemur garnettii, assembly GCF_000181295.1. NCBI lineage: Eukaryota > Metazoa > Chordata > Mammalia > Primates > Galagidae > Otolemur > Otolemur garnettii. The sequence continues at coordinate 8,940,781 of NW_003852410.1, forward strand.
AGATGGAAACTTACTTGGACTTTACTTGTGCAGACTTCAATAAATCATGTTACTTCTGTGAGCTTATCTTTCCTTCTTGGTGGAAGGGGAGTAGCAATGGGGCCTGACTTCACAGTCATTTGATTTAGTCATAGCATTAAATGACATCACACATATAGATCACTTATCAAGTACATCATTAATAAACCACAGCCACTTACTGTTATTCCTACCATGGGCTCCTATGGGTGTCACTGTCCTGCCTTTAGGTGCACGTCTATTAACACTTCTATTCAAGCGTCAGAACAAGTTGGAATGATTAACAATGTTATCTGTCAGTTTTATGGAATGTAGTATAGTAATGTGTGACCTCTGAGGTTTTTATTTCCTACGCCCCTCTGATATTAATAAAGTCACTAGTCAAAAGATGTTTAAAAACCTCATTTCTAAAAATATATGTGTATGTTTTGCTCTAGAGGTCTTTGCCTTAGAAACCAAGGACTGCAACATGCCATTTTCAATGTCTCTCTCTACCCAAACCACAGAGCCCTAGACGTTCACACTGGATGCCTGGCTCACCCATCTGAGAAACGGCACGTATGTGCCCCATGCTAACCCAATATGCAGGTTTACAGAACGCACGTTTAGAAAAAAACTAATTCACTTCCTGTGTTCCCGCTAGTCCCATCTTGTTTTCATGCAGCTGATCCAACATTCAATTCACAAAAGCAAAACCTCCTTAGAACCAAAATAAATACTAATCTTAAATTCAATGTACCCTGACAGCAAATAAGTTTGCTGTGCTTACTTCAGCATGAATAAAAAGCCCGCGAGGAGACTCCTACATAAGAGTATATTTACAAGTTCCATTACCCACTGGAGAGATTGATGTAATAAACCCATAATAAAAACCTTCATGTTATAGATTCCTCTAATGTTTCTTATCAAACAGCCTATATTAGCTTGGCTTGTGTATTCAATTTAAAATGGGTTTTCAATAAGTGTCTCTTACCAAGGGGTCATTTTTACTTAGTTTTCTGACATGCAGGAATGTTTACAGACACTTTCTGCCCTTAGATTTGGAAAAATATGCGTGTCTGATCACGTACTTCCTGGCATTAACCTATACTACATATATCTGCTTTGAGTCCTAAACGGTTTTCCAAGCTGTTATAGTTGGTTGCCCCCGTAATATAATTTGTTTTTAGTGCCAAGGAGGAGTGGGTAAACTGTTCCCATCACACCAAATCTCACCACTGTAATGTTAAACTATTTGGCTTTACAGGAAGGTTTTTCAGAGAGCTTACTCATTGGAAAGGGTCTGATCAGAACTCTCAATGAGCTATTCCCTGAGGGCAACCCCTTAGAGGAAACTGGCTGTCCTTCTACCACAGGAACAGGAAGACAGCTGATGAGGTACGAGTAGAATAGTGAATGGATCCCCACGCTGGACACTACCTGGCACCACTGAGCACTACCAGCTGCTGCTCACCTACCCACATCTAAAGAATTTTGTAAATTAAGCTGTTCCTGCATACAAACTCAGCACATTAATTAGTTCAGACCTCCCTTTTGAGACCTGACCTCTCGAAAATTTATTGTCAGATTACAGTTGTCAAAAGTTATCCACTCATGCTCCAGGCACCGTACTAGAGTTTTGAGATTCCTGTGGAGAACAGATATGGTTGCTGTCTTCACAGAATTACAGTGCATTGGGAGAAAACAGACATTAACCGGTCATAAAAACAAATGTTGGATTACAGCTGTCTAAAGAGAGAACCATGGAGGGAATCTGATGATGCCTCTGAGCAATTTAATCTGGGATTAAGTCAAATTCTTTTTCACATGAATAAAAGTAGCTACGACCTTTATGGTCCCTTTTTATCCATATGAATTTGCTCTAAATTTCGAGAGCTTTGAGTGGACTTGTCTTTCGGGATAAAAATATGTATCCTCATCTCCTATCCTACAAAGAAATAAAACTACATCTGTCCTTCTTTATCGCTTGAATTGTAATTATTCTGTTTCAATTGCTTTTAAAATTCCATAGGAAGCACGTCTCACTCTTCAATATTTTTGCCCAATATGGCCACAAGTCTAATATCTCAGGACAATAAAACACTCTCATATTCTCCATTCCAAAAAAAAAAGTATTTTATTTCTGAGATATCTCTGATTATCAGAAAGCAAATCCTAAATCTGAGGTAGAAAGTACTTTCGGTTTTTACCATTTGTCCCCTTTCTACCATAAATGAGTCAGTTTCCTATTCCCTGTGATAGGCCTTCAGATATCTGAAAATTAAAAACCCGATGGGATTACCCTGAAAGCAAGCAAGAGTCAAAGGAACCTTGGTAATACTGCAGTGATTTGCATATTTGTTTTATTAGCATCTATTTCCTGGCAAAAAGGCACTAGGGTACTAGATGTCAAAATATTCATGGTCCATCATTTCAAATAGCTTTGGCAGGGTGCGATCCTTTGTTTAAACTCCTTAGACTCCTTTTCTGTATTGCAGAGAAGTCAGGTGTCTCACTGTAGCTTACCTTAGGCAGAATTGATGACTTACTCTGGGCACAGTGACTATTTTGCACGGCCAGTCCCTGCCACGCGCCCTGCATGCTAGAATTCAGGCAGAGCAGGAAACAGAAATGGAGGGGAGCCACTAGGTGGATCCCAGATAATGCTGCAGTACATTAAACTGAAATCAAGACCTGTCCTTAGTTCGACTTTTATGAGAACAGCAGAGGAACTTTCACTATCAATCTCATCCTGGTAAAGGTGAAAGGCATACACAACCAAGGAGGCAGCTTGCCATCAAAACCACGTTACAAATGGAAAGCCTGCCACATGTACTAGGTGATGCAATAGTGCACACAAATTCCTTGACAGACAAGATTTCTCTTTGCAGTCACAGCTCTGAGTCTCCCAAGTCTACCAATTCCGAATTCTCTTCAGAGTTGATGATTTCAAAAAGGCAATGTGAGTTTCTCATTCAGATTCTGCATGACACTGGGGGCAGGAGGAATAAAATAAAAAGACTTTCTAAATTTCTTTAAATACCAAGATTTATACCATTTATAAATGTGATTTTTTAGGGAGAAAGTGACCATGTGTGACTTTCCACCTTGGATAGACCAAGAATTTTCTCAAAAACTTTTATTTAAGGAATAAGCTTTTTTTTTTTTTTTTAAATCCACCTAATTCTTGGAGTGAGATGCTATTTTGCTTCATAAAGCATTTGGTTGCATGGAAGATTCCAATGAGTCAAATCCCTTCCCAGAATTATTTGGGGGCATAATGGCCAGCTCCATGCAGAAGACAAGAATAAGCAAAGAAGTTGTTATGACTCAGACTTTCTGGGAAATCCTACATAGTTCTGTTTGTTCTTACAAAGTCAAATCCAGGTATCCTGCCTACGTTTGCCAAGGTTAGAAAAGACTGGAAAAAGAAAGGCCCCAAGGAAGCAGTGTATAATATCAACCCCACACTCTTCCCAAAGATAACATTCATGTCTTTCCTAAACAAAGACACATGCTTCAAATACATACTGCAGAGCAGGGCCAAATGCTGTGGTCTGACCTGACTCAACTTTGAGAAAGAGTAACACCATTTTTGTTCATTCTCAGAACTAATACCCTTGGGCTGGTCTCATTAAGTCTTTTAGAAAAGAGAGACACACATTATTAAAAAGTATAAGGAACAAAAGGGATATCTCTTGTGATTCTAACGCACATAATTGAACTCAATTTTTTAGGCTATTTCAATATCCATGATTATAAAGAGTGTAATTTTGAAGGCAGCGCCATAATTAAAATAACATTTTTCTTCTAGGGCCTTAAGATCTGTGTAGTTTTACAGGGCTTATAATTTTGAGAGAGTTTTTCTTAGACAATATCCTCAATAAACGAAAGAGAGGCTGACCATGCCAAGAAACAATCGGCCATTGCCAAGGTGTCAGAGGACTCTATTTTGAGTGCCCTCTGCAGATGCACTTGATTCCCTGTAGCTCAGCTTTGGAGCACAGGGATTAAGTAAAGCTCATCCAAAGGAGGGAAACACGACGATTGCTTTCAAGAGGAAAAGCAAGGGCTTGGCGCCTGTGGCTCATGTGGCTAAGGCGCCAGTCACATATACCTGAGCTGGCGGGTTGGAATCCAGCCCGGGCCTTCTAAAACAACAAAGATGGGTGCAACAAAAAAATAGCTGGGCCTTGTGTGGGGTGCCTGTAGTCCCAGCTACTTGGGAGGTGGAGGCAGGAGACTCGCTTGAGCCCAGGAGTTGGAGGTTGCTATGAGCTCTGATGCCATAGCACTCTACCCAGGGGGACAGCTTGAGGCTCTGTCTCCAAAAAAAAAGAAGAAGAAGAAGAAGAAAAACAAGGCATTGGCTAATCAGCAAACATAAGTCCTCCTATCAAGTATTTTCTTTTTTCTTTTTTGGAGACAAGAGTCTCACTTTGTTGCCCTTGGTAGAGTGCCATTGTACCACAGCTCACAGCAAACTCCAGCTCTTGTGCCTAGGAGATTCTCTTGCCTCAGCCTCCCCAGTAGCTGGGACCACAGGTGTCCGCCACAATGCCCGGCTATTTTTTTGTTGCAGTTTGGCCAGGGCCAGGTTTGAACCTGCCACCCTCGGTACATGGGGCCAGTGCCCTACTCACTGAGCCACAGGCACCGCCCAAGTATTTTTATCCACCAAGGGCACAAAACAAAACAAAAAAATACTAACAACAACAAAAACTAACAACAGTAAAACAACCCAAACTCCCTTCTTCCTTATAAGTATCTGTATTCCCAAACTTAACTACTTTCCAGCTGCTAGTTGGCCCTATGGAACCACTTATAACTCAGAAACACAAAACACACATATCAAAACGCGTCCTGAATTTGGTACAAAGGAACTGGTCACTTGGTCTTTACAGAAGAGAAAGCGGCAAAACAATTAGAAGTCCGTTCCCCTGTGTCCTTCTGTACATCCTTTTTAACTAGTCACAGAAGGGCAAGAAGACTGTCTTCTTGTAATTTAACCCCTAACAGAGATAGAAGTAGTGCAGAGAAAGGGGTAAATTAATGGAGGTTGAAGGCAGAGGTTTGAGAGAGAAAATAGGGGAAAGAAGAGTATTTCTAGGTAACATTACTAGACCTACATCAGTCACAGGAAAAGGTTTGGTAGATTTAGGGTCAAGACATTTGACCTATATCCTCCAAGGATTGAGTTACTGACCTTGTGACTTCACTTAAGCTACTTATTTTTCCTTTCTGGGTCTTGGTTCTCTCATTTGACAATTCTTTTAAGATATTTTACTATGGACCGAAGATCTGAATATGGAACTCAGTAACTACTAATAGTACTTATTAACTAGTAGACACCATCAAATGAACAATTACTAGGAAACCACGTAAGCAGTTTAAAAGTTAACTTTACACATGTTTATTGAGTTTAAAGCAGTGTTGAGATATAATTTAATAATCAATAAAAATGAAAAAGTCCTTTTGTATAGTGATTTATAATTTTTTTTTTTAAAAGCTTTCACACATACTAACTTACAGAAGTTTTAAAACCCCATTTTAAAAACTATGGAGAACTGATTTATGAGCCACATAAAATAATTAGCTTCATTAATTTATAGTCACAATTCATTTTCAACCAAAAAACAGTATTACCCAGCATGAACACCAACATGTACCGTGACTTGGCTCTGAATGAGATTTCTAAAAATAGAAAGCTTAGCTGTAGCCAAAAATGAAATTTAACTTCAAAGGACAAGGATTTGCCAGCACTTAAACTAGGCAGAGGAATAAAACGCAAGCCATTTAAAAAAAAAAAAAAACTGCAGAAGAAAAGATTGATAAGTGTTTTAAATGACAACCAAAATGGGTGATAAGTGTGTAGTTTTGGAACCACACTTCTAGGAAGGAGCATATATTTACACATGAGAGATCCAGTCTGCAGTCTAAAAGATCCCTTATCATACTCAGGCAAGGATTCTACTGAGACCTGCCCTTCTCTCCTTGGACCCCTGCTGAATTTTCTTCATTGACTCCTTTGTGGCTAGAAACATGAGTATGTTCTCCAGGAAGTCTTTTCTCTCTTTCTCCCTCTCACATTCCATCTGCCTCATGGACCCAGTCTGCACTGAACATGGTTTCTGTGTCATGCCCCATTGTAGCTGCATAGCGGCCCCTGTTCATTACCCGTCCAGCACGTCCTGTATTGGGGGAAAGTGTGGCTGTCTGGATTAACAGATCCTCAAGGACCTGGGTCTTATTAAACCACATTCTCAGTAACTACTAATAGTACTTATTTAGTATTTCCTAAGTGTTTGTTTTATGAACAAATGTGTGTGTGATGACTCAAAGTTCTTCTCTCTCTTCTGCTCTAAACTTCCTAGGCAGTTTTGATATTATTGCCCAGTCAAAGGAAGAGAGAGATTTCTTTCCAACACAACAACCAGAATTCTAAGTGGAGGCCATGAAACTGATTTATAGCTTTCATAGGGAAGCTATAACCCAATTTTAGCCCATGAATATGGGGAGAAGGGAGAGGGAGGGGAGGAGGGAGGGTGATTGGTGGGATCACGCCTATGGTTCGTCCTATAAGGGTACATGTGAATCTCTCTAAATGTAGAATATAAAGGTCTTAACACAATAACTAAGAAAAAGGACATGAAGGCTATGTTAACCAGCTGGATGAAAGTATTTCAAATTGTATATAGAAACAGTACACTGTACCCCATGATAGTATTAATGTACACTGCTATGATTTAATAAAAAAAAAAAAAGAAAGAAAGAAAAGTGAATGGTGAATGAGTGCAACGCCTTGGAGGTTCCATGCGAATTGGAAGGAATTGAAGGACCAAGAACCTATATAGGTGGCCTTGGGTGAAGTTGTAGAGTTTAAAGCAGAAGGAGGGAATAAAGGCATTGAAGAGGCCCACAGACTGAAGATACGAAAGGATCACAGGGAGCACAAAGCAAGCAGAGTGGGTCCTAAGGGAAGGTTTCTTTTTACCCTACTTGGACCCTCAATGTAAGAGAAGGATTGAAGAGATGAAATCAATGGGGTTGAGGAGGGGGTGGAAGAACAGAGCTGTTAAATTGAATACAGCCACCACTGTTACATCTTTATCCTGGAAGATCTTCCATGTACAGGATGACATGACAAAGGAAGAGCCTGGAACAGTCTTCTCGACTTGTGAGCTTGGTTAGTTGATATTTGTTAATAAAAGACACTAGCATGTCCCTTCCCTAAGTAAAGGGTTTAAAACCCTTCATAACCCAATTTTAAATGAATTAGATCAGTGGTTCTCAACCTTCCTAACTGGTTGAGGGGCACCACAACATGAGGAACTGTATTAAAGGGTCATAGCATTAGGAAGGTTGAGAACCACTGAATTAGATGTCCCTTAAGATCCCTCCAGCCTGTAAAATTCCATGTCCTTATAGTCTTATTTCTACAGACATACCTTGAAGGTATTTCAGGTTCAGTATCAGACCAGTGCAATAAATGGTATATTGGCAGGAAAATGAGTCACAAGAAGTGTTAGGCTACGCACAAAAAGCCATGTTTATACTGCACAGTAATCTACTAAGTATGTCATAATCTACTAAGTATGTCATACTATCTAAAAATGTACATATTTTCATTTAAAAGTACTTTGTTGTTAAAAAATGCTGAGGATCAATTGGCAAGTAGTAATCTTTGCTGGGGGAGGGTCCTGCCTCAGTGTTGATGGGTGTTGACTAATCAGGGTGGTGGTTGCTGAAGGCTGAATCTCTGTCATGAGATTTTAGTGATTCAGTCCCATCTTCGGGCTCCCCTTCTAATTCCACTTCTCTTGCTCCTTCCACCACATTTGCAGTTGCACGTTCCATTGAGGTCTGGAACCCCTCAACATCATCCTTGAGAGTTGGAGTCAACTTTCTCAAAACTCCTGTTCATGTTGATATTTTGACTTTCTCTATGAATTACCAATGTTCTTTACAGTATCTAGAATGCTAAATCCTTTCCAGAAGGTTTTCAATTGACTTTGCTCAGATCCATCAGAGGAATCATTGTGTCTAGCAGCTATAATCCTATAAAATGTATTTTAAATAATAAGACTTGAAAGTTAAAATTATTTCTTGATCCCTGGGCCGCAGATTTGGTATTGTTTGCAGGCAGGATAACAACCTAAAGTAACACATCTCCCTCAGAGATCTTGGGTGACCAGGTGTACTGTCAATGAACAGTTATATTTTGAAAGGAATTTTTTTTTCTGAGTAGTAGGGTTCAACAGTGGGCATAAATATTCAGTAAACCATGCTATAAGCAGGTGTGCTGTCATCTAGGTTTTGATGTTCCATTTAAAGAACACAGAGTAGATTTAGTATCCTTCTTAGGAGCCTTAGGATTTTCGGAATGGTCAATGGGCACTGGCTTCAGTAGAAAGTCACCAGCTATATTAGCCCCTAGCAAGACAGTCACTCTGTCCTTTGAAGCTTTAAAGCCAGACAGTGACTTCTCCTGTTTAGTTCTAAACAGCATCTCCCTCCAATAGAAGCCTGTTTATCTACCTTGAAAATCCATTGTTTAGTGCAGCCACTTTTGCCAACAATGTCCCCTAGATTTTCTGAGTAACTTGCTGTAGCTTCTACCTCTGAACTTGGTGCTCCACCTTGAACTGTCATGTCAAGGTGACAGTTTATTTCCTTAAACCTCAGGAACCAATCTCTGCTAGCTTCCAACTTTGCTTCTGAGGCCTCCTGACCTCTCTCAGCCTTCAAAGAATTCGAAGACAGTTAAGGCCTTTCTCTGAATTAAGCTCAGTGGTTCTCAACCTACTGCCGCAATGTATTTTCATTGTTAAAAAGGGGTCGCGACCCACAGGTTGAGAACTGCTGGCTTCAAGGACTGTTGTGGCTCGTTTGATTTTTATCTGAAACGCTAAAACATCATATCAGCGAAATAAGGTTGTTTTGCTTTCTTATCATTCATGTGCTGGCTGCAGTAGCACTTTTAATTACCTTGAAGACTTTTCCTCCGCACTCACAACGTGGCTATCTGCTTGACACAAGCTTTTAGCCTATCTTGGCTTTCTACATATTTTCCTCATGAAGCTTCATCATTTCTAGCTTTGATTTAAAGTGAGAGATGTGTGACTCTTTTCCTTTGACCTGAACACGCAGACACTATTGCAGGCTTATTAATCGGCCTCATTTCTATATTGCTTGTGTATCAGGGAATAGAGAGGACGGAAGACAAGGAAGAGGGACAGGTGAATGACTGTTTAGAGGAGCAAGAGGGACAGGTGAACGACTGGTCAGAGGAGCAGTCATGCACATGAGACATTCATCGTTTAAGTTATTTGTCTTACATGGGTGCTGTTCACGATGCCCCCAAACAATTACAATATTAACAAACATTACTGATCACAGATCACCGTAACAGGTAAGATGCTAGTCATGTTTGAAATGTGACAAAATGTGACACAGAGACAAAAAGGGAGCACATGTTAGTGGAGAAATGGCACCTGTCGATTTGCTCAACACAGGGCCGCCATAATCCTTCAATGTATGAAAAGACAGTATCTGTGAACTGCACTAAAGCAAAGCATAATAAAATGAACCACGCCTGGAATAGACTGTTCATTTGCCAAAATGAATTGATGAAGAAGCTGGTAACGTTTTTCAAATATCTGTAGGCTATTTGAAAATGACACACAGGATACAGGCCTTGCAAATAAAGTTAAGTGACATTAACATAATGTTTAGAAGGTAGCTCTAAAGGCAAAGTGGCATTTTGACAGGGAAAAAAAAAAAAACCTTCAGAACATTTGCTTTGTAGTTGTAATATCTAGTCAATGACGCCTGGGAAGGACTTGTGTTTTTAAATGGGTATGCAGTAGAACATAGCAATTTGCTTAAGTGTCAACTGCAAATTATAGTTATCTTAAAAATCTAGGAAGAAACTTGTATCTAGTTGTAAATACATTGCTTTAGCAACAAAGTAAGTGTCTTTCCTAAAGTGACCACTGAAGTCATTTAATACTAATAACTGTAACTGACAACAATCATACAACAGGCAAAGGAATTAAGAGTGCCTTTTCAGTAAGCAAAGACAGATGGTATCTGGATAGCAATTTCGAGTTTACAAAATTCTTTTCTCTCCTGTCTTAGTTTGCATCTGTTTGTGAGCATTTGTGGCCCCTCTTACACATAAGTAAAAGGAAGTCGCATAGACGTGACATGACTTGCTTGAGTTTAGGTAATTGCATGTGTGTATTTGAGTAATAAGCTGCAAATCTAAGGTGCAAACCTACATTTCTGGACCATAAATGAAATGACATTCCTACTACCCGAGTCTGACACACGGGCTAAAAAATCTAAGGGGAGAAAATAAAATCTGAGGGAGAATGATGGTAGCCAGAGAAAACGGGCAGAGATCGTGAGATAAAGCACAGGTTATGTACACTTTTTAAATACCTTAAGTAAATAGGTGTGCTTCTGTGTTGTCATCAGTTCTGAAAGCAGAGTTTCAGGGTATCTACTATATACAAGGGAAGCTTAACCTTGGTAGTATGAGCTGAATTGCGCTCTCCCCCAATTCACAGGTTGAAGCCCTCATAACCTCAGAATGTGACTGCATTTGGAGACAGGACCTTTCAAGTGGCAAGGTAAAATGCTACCCTTAGGGCTGGCCCTAATCCGATCTGACTGGCGTCTTTATAAGAGGAGAAAATTTGAAGGCTGGGCGTGGTGGCTCACACCTGCAATCCTAGCACTCTGGGAGGCTGAGGCAGGTAGATAGCTTGGGCTCAGGAGTTCCAGACCAGCCTGAGCAAGAGTGGGACCCCATCTCTAATAGCCGTATGTGGTGGCAGGTGCCTATAGCCTCAGCTCCTTGGGAGGCTGAGACAAGAGAATCACTTGAGCCCAAGAGTAGAGAGGTTGACAAAGTAAGACTCTGTCTCAAAAAAAAAAAAAAAAGGAGGAAATTCGGAAACACTCAAAGAAAAGACCACGTGAGGAGAGAGGGAGAAGAAGGTGGTCATCTATAAGCAGAGGAGCCTCAGGAGAGGTCCAGATCCTGGACTTCTAGCTTTTCTAATTATGAAAAAATTCATTTCTATCATTTTAGCTATATAGTTTGTAGTATGTTGTTATGGTGGCCCTGGAAAATGAATATACTTGGTCATAGATAGTGATAAAGAAATTCTGATATGTATCCATATTCTTTCAAGATGCTAACCATGATAGTCATGGTTGACAATTTTTGAGAGCTTACTATGTACCAGGAAATATTCTAAAGGTTAAAAACATGTACCAAATCCTTTCTCATCACGACTGGTCATTAATAAATCTTCACTGAGCTTAATGAAAATATTACGGAGTCCTGGAAACTGCCCGTGTATTTTGACAGTGTTTCTGTCTCTTTAGCACAGACAAGATACAGCTGCTGACCAGGCATCTTCTATTGTCAGATCCACACTAGGAGATATTTTTCTATGTATGTCACGTGAAAGCATCGCAATTCTGTGCTTCTAACAGAAGGCACATGATCCTCCCTTGTTTTCACAGATGAGGACACCAAAACTCAGCTTGATAAACTCAGCTTCTCAACACCAGCCTGGGCAAAAGTAGCACACAAGTATTAAGCCTTAGAATATCTGAATTGCAATGGCATGTGTTTTGCTATTGTACCTAGATTTCTATTGTGATAAACTGAAATAGTAGAAGTGATACAATTGAGGCATAAATACAAGTCATTTAGGAAAAGATATAATTTCTGTACCTGTGTGTCTCTGTATTTAGACATATTCTGTAATGTGAGAAGAAGTCGGAGGGTAAAAACCTGGAACCTATTTTCCTTGTTTTGAACAATATCGTGTACTGAGGCAGAAGTAGCTTTATAACATCCATGACGCTCTTCATTTGAACACAGAGTAAACCTCAATGTTGAGAATTTTGGCTAAGGGCACTTTTAAGTAAAGTCTTTCACATATTCCCAGGAGATTTGGAAAAGAATTCCAGGGACCAATTTTTTAAACGGAACATCTTGAACAAATTACAGCAAAGGAAAATCTGAGGCCTTGATAATTTAAGTGTTATTTTTACTACTAATGTGAATTCAACCCTAGCAAATTAAAACAGGAAGAATTAATTGGATATGCAAATGAGATTATTCAGTATATAAATCTAATTACATACCAATTTGCTTTAACAGCATGAAAAAAGAATAAATTGTTCTATGTAAATTGATTGTCTTAAATAACCACCTGTAGCCCAGCAAAAATTGTCTTGGAAAAGCTATATTGTAAGTGCAGACGAGTGAGTTAATGACATAATGTTCTTCAGAGATTTTGTCACGAGAACCTCTTTACAATGAAATTTGCTTATGCTGCTGATGTACAATAAGGTATTATCAGGTTTCTGGAACATAAGGAAATAATGTCACAAGCTGGCTTTTTTTTTTTTTTCCCAGAGCACAATAGATTGATAAGACATGTTGATTTCTGAAACACTTAATGCTTTCACACAGACCAGACTTGAAGCCTGAGCAATTTTCATGTCTGAAAAATAAGAAAGAAAAATGGGTAAAGTGTGCCAGTCTTTCTTAATTTGGCTGTGGCTCTCAAATCTATTTAATGAAATGCTTTCAATATAATCAAGCAACCCTCCTCCACCACCCATCTATAACATTTTTTTTTTCCACTTAGTTTAGGTAAATGAGTCTTGACTATCCAACTGGGAAAGGAGGCATTGATTCATGAAGTCTGTGTCTTGGGAACAAGCAGAGTAATTCTAGATGTTTGTAAAATACAAGATGAAGAATTAGTTGCTTTCTTTGACAGTGGTTAGAGTCACTGTGCTTATCTCCAGACGTAGCACGCATGTACACCCCAAACAGAAACATTAACCCACTGTACTCAGGGTCAACCACACTGAGACTGGGTCCATTTTTAATGACTCTAGGCCAGAAAACACAAATGTCCTAGTTTGTAACTATCTTTCCAACAGACCCTAAGGACATAGGGAGTCAAATTTATGGATGAACTTATGAAATCCAATTCCACTACAGGCATGCGCTCTCAAATTCAGGCAGAGGTATTCTGCAGAATACAGGATGGATTAAAGCTTGTATCTGAGTTTAGTAGTGGACAAGCAGACAGAAGGACAGACAGACAGACAGAATAAGACAGGTGAGATCTCCCTGTGCTCTCAGAATTTATTCTTGGGGGAGGGAGAAGGGAGGGGGGAATGGGTGGAGGGAGGGGGATTGGAGGGATCACTTCTGAGGTTTATCTTACAGGGGTACAAGTGAATCTTTCTAAGAGTAGAATGTGAACGTTTTAAAACAATAACTGAGAAAATGACATGAAGGCTGTGTTGACCAGTTTGATGGAAGTATTTCGGATTGCATGTGAAAACCCCACACTGTACCCCAGAAGTGCATTAATGTACATAGTTACCATTCAATTACAAAAAAAAAAAGAATTTATTCTTGGCTCTGAGACTCAAGAAAGGCTCTGGAGGGAGCTCATAAGTGGTGAAAGCAGCACAGACCTAGATCTATGCAGCTTGTGGGTGGGGAAGTTTCCACAGTCCACAAGTATTGCTGGGCCCCTTCTCAATCTCTAAAATAAAAACCAACAGTGACAGCTGGTACTGTTGTTGAGAGCATCTCCGACTAAGTTCATTTCCTTTGGGGAGATAATTAAAACTCACCTGGCGGGGATATTCCTTATCTGCTCTCTCCCACCTGGCAAGGAGGAACACGGGCTGGGGAGAAGGTGCAGGCAGAGACGCCCTGGCTCTGTGCTTCCATGCTCAGGCTGTAGGGAGATGGCACTGCAGTTGGCGACAGTGTGAACCTGAAAGCAACACCAGGCCAACAGTGGCCTTATTTGTAATAGAATGGAGGACATGACGGGGCGACAAGATATAAGAAAATGAGTTTAAATCTGTTGAGAGCAATTAATTTGAATGAAAGGCAGCTTCCCAGAGAAGCTATCAGGGGTAGCTGTGGCAGCTTTATACAGGACGCCTCTGTGACCGCAGATGGAGGCAACCAGGAAGGCTTGGAAAGAGAAACTAAGGCAGTAGCTCCCGACACACCAAGCACAATGAAGACTATCCCATCACCTCCTCTGTTCCTTCACAGGGCTTATCGTGCTCTGAAAATATGCCATTTATATATTTGTTTATCTTTTTCCAGCTGAAAGCTAAGGCAGAGGAAATCTTCCCTGCTTTTTTACTGCCATACCCTGAGCATCGAACACAGAGTTTGCCATTGTAGAAGTGCTATACATGCCCAGGGATGCAGAGGATGGGCGTGCACACAAGTCACTAGGCTGGAGAACACGGTTCAGTAAGAGATTTCCAGGAGCAAATCCCTATGAGGTCAAAGAGAAGAGATTACTACGTGAGGATACAAGGGGCGCCATGGAGACGGCAGAGTTCAGCCTGCCTTGTTTCAGACTGTGCTAGGTGGCAGGTATCACGTGCCATATTTCAAGAGTATTATTTTAACACAGCCTTACATCAGCCCCATGGGATGTATCCCATGATCCCCCATTGTCAAGGAGAGGACACTAAAGCTTAGAGTCCATAGGTCACTCGCACCAAACCACACAGCGTATCTGCTGGTGGATTCTGAATTGGGAACTGAGCAATCAGAACACAGTAGGCCCCTTGGGTCTTGAAGTGCGGCAGAGTTTCATCAAATGCAGATGGGAGAGGAAAGAACAGCAGGAACAAAGGCAGAAGGACAGAGAAACACAAGTTTCCGCCTTTTAACAGCAGAGATGAATATATGTGTGATCACTGACCGGGGGAGAGAAGATGGGAAGAGCATTCGTGAAAGACAAAAAGCTACACTCAGGGCGGCACCTGTGGCTCAAAGGAGTAGGGCACCAGTCCCATACGCCGGAGGTGGTGGGTTCAAACTCAGCCCCGGCCAAAAACTGCAAGAAAAAGAAAAGCCACACTTATGAGAGATGTGGCTAGAAAACAAATACACAGAAAGTGTATACGCATACCTGTTTCTAAGTACACCCCTATACAAAAACACGGCCAGACGGGCAGACAACGGCACTGAAGCGATGTGATATACTTGCTATAATTTATGTGGTTTGTTTGAGGAAAGAAGAGCATCTTCTTTCCCCAAGTTTCCATGAAATATTTTGAAATCCACTGAAGTTAAGGTGTGAAATAAGCACAGTTATAATTAAGTATATTTTTCAACACAATGCAAATACGGTTTGCAACATGACTGGCTTTAAAAATTCCATCTGTCGAGACAGGCTATGATAGAATCCTAACTTCTAAGCAATCTTCCTTGCTGGCATCAAGATGCTCAGGCAAACTAGCAAAGAACAAAATTTTCAAAAATTAGGATCAGTGTGCTGCAAGCTGTTGCCACAGTTTGGGGGGAGCTGTTTAGGGTAATCACATACAACCAGATTCATCCAGAAGATGGTGTAGGGCTATCAGCTGTGAACCGGCTTTAACAGTTAAGACTGAAAACGCTGGGAGTGGGAGGACAAAAAAAAGCAGGTGCATTTGTCATCCTCTAGTGGAGAATTTATCTGCATTAATTTGACTGATGTCAGGATTGCTTAAATGAGCTATTTCCTGAAGTTATAAGGAATAAAATAGCCTAGATGTTTTAATGTAAAGGCTGATTTTTGGACAGTTTAAGTGTTTCCTGCCTGTGAAAAATGTGAACAATAAGTACTTCCCGGGAAGCAGCAACAGAATGTATACAAGTCATTTCAAATCTATTTATAGATAAGTTCAATAGTGTTTTCAATACTCACGCGCCCTAGTGGAACTACCTATAATAATTAATGGAAGAATTTGGCAACAGCTAAGCATAGGACAGCATTTCATGTCATCTATCATCAAAATCTGATGCATTTGGTACTTTAAAAAAAAAAACATAGAGTGGAAGTTGTATATCACATTAATTTTAAGGGTATGAATGACTATACTGAGTTTTAATGAGGAAACTGGCAGGATGCTTCTCAGTTGCACGCCAGTGCAAAACTGAGAAATCAATGAACACTGCCTGACCACACCCCACAGCCTCTCCCATCGTCCTATTGTCCACCCTTGTTCTTTTCCCTCCTCTTCTCTGTCCAGCACTCTGATGTCGCAAATATAACACTTAAAAAGAGGTCTTGATGAGAACATGCAATCCTAGGAATAGCTGCATTGTGAGAGGAAAGTCTCTGCTTCCAAAGTCTATCAGCAGTAAAAGAGTTACCAATCAGGGGTGGAAAATCTGACATAAAGAAGGGACTATTGATGTTAGTATTTTTGATCAAAGACCTTCCTACTGTTCCTCACAGACACATGCAAAGTGTGTGCGGGTATGTGCATATATACGGGTACAGTCACTCATATATATGTCACCCAGGACAGAGAAGAGCTGATCTGGGGTCCTGTCACTTACCCGGCAGTCACTGTTTGGCTTTGTTGTTCCAAGGCCTGTTTACCATTCCCTCATCTTCCTTTCCCTAAAGAAAAGCATCAGATTCTTTGCTACGTCTTTTTCCTCTTTCCCATCCTAGTCTTTCCATGAATTCACCATTTCCTAATTATATAATCCCTGGAAGACATATTTATCCAAAAACTGTGTCTCTCCTTTTGGTGGAAAGCCTTATTTTTTTCATGCTAACCCATAAACAGCTTTAAAAAAAGTGTCTGAATATAGACAAAGCTGTGTCCTAAAAACCACCACATCGTTCGAGGATGGCTTTAGGTCTGCTCTTGTTTTCATGCGTGATATGCCAGTATTTGCTTTGGGTACTCAATTTCAGCTCTTCCACTTGTCACACACTTCACCATCGCTGCCATTCGAGAGTGCAGAAAGCTTGCATGAAAAGAAAAGCAACGTCAGATTATTCTCTTACTCCTTTCTAATCCTTTAGCCCCCAGCTACATCCCCTTTAAGCCAGACACAAACAGATTTTGTTTTACATATAAATGTTGATGATTTTCACTGTGAGTATTTTTGGTTCATTGAATTCAATTAACTACATTCTTTAAAAACCAAGTGTGTATTATGTGCCTTTTTGACAATTCTAGCTTTAGCACGAGGAGGTGGGATGGAAGTCAGATAGCTCAGTTTTTCCTTAAGCTATTATAAAAAAATACGTCCAAACAACCAGTCAATGCAGTCAAGCATTCAATCATCTGGCTGTGTCTGCACAGAGCCAGATAACGGCTGAGATTTCCTCTCCCCTTTGGTACTGCAGTCCTGTATAGCAACAGCAGTAGTAACAACCCGCCCCCACCCCGAGTCAGCAAAACACAAACGTATTAAACTTTTTCCAAATGAATTTATTTCAGATGAATTCATTCATTCATATCTTCATGCAGTCAGTATCTACCAAGTACCTGCTCTCTGCCAGGCATCATTCTCAGGGAACCAAACAAAGGTGACTATCCTGAAGAGCTTATTAACAAATATAATAGATAAATGAAATACATGGTATTTTAGGAGTTGATATGCTACAGGAAAAAGAACAAGTGGAACAGGATAGGGCAACCCATAAATGTGGAGGGCGGGGGGAACAGTGCACTAGGAAATACAGTGGTTAGCAAAGACCTTATGAAGAAGATCTGAGCTGAATCTCAGGGACCAGGTGGAGTTCCCCAAGTATGTGTCTGAGGGAAATACAGATCATGGCCTGTGAACAGGTAAAACTGGGATAGAATGAGACAGGAATATCACAGAAGACTAGAATTAGGGGGAAAGGTGTGAGATGGTTGAAGAGGGGATGGAGCGCAGGTCACACAAGGCTGGCTGAGAGAAGAACTTGGGCTTGCTCTGAGTAAAACAGAGAGTCAACGACACAGCCTTTGAACGGAGATATGCCAGATGGTGTTGAGTAAAGACTGTAGGGAGTAAGGGGTAAAAGCAAGGAGCCCAGATTGCAGAAGCCATTGTAGGGAGCCAGGGGAGACCAACTAGGAAGATGTTTTCGTGTTCCAAAGGAGAGATGCCTGCTGACGCCTCTGACCACCACGGTGGCATGGGAGGTGGTAAGGACTAGGGGTTGGATTCTAAATGAAAATGGCAGATTGCCTGAGGGACACGGGAGAAAGCAAACAATAAAGGAGGAATTTAAGGTTTTGGTCTGAGCAATGGAAGAGATGAAGAGTCATCATCTGAAATGGGGAACTGTGTAGGTGAAACACGTCTGAGGGAGGAAATCAGCTGCCTGTTCACCTGTGCGTGTCTAGCTCCATGGCTTCACCAACCACATTGCTTTTCACAAACAGAAATTCTCTCTGACACAGGTTTGGAGTTGTGCAAAGAGTTAAAATGAATAAGTGTCAAATTGTATTGACTATTTTGGTTTTTAAAAAAGGTATTAACATGGGGCGGCGCCTGTGGCTCAAAGGAGTAGGGCTCAGGCTCCATATACCGGAGGTGGTGGGTTCAAACCTAGCCCCAGCCAAAAAAAAAAAAAAAAAAGGTATTAACATGTCTAAATGAATGCCAGAAAGTACCAAATGAGGAAAAAGTATGTATTCACTCCCCGAATCTTTAATTTATACACCTCAACTGTCTTTGATACAAATAAAATTCTATTTTAAGGGTTTAAAGATGTTTATAGCATATTTACATCTTACTGAAATAAAAATCTTTTATTGCTGTAACTGTGTTAGGAGAGAGGGGACATAACACTGAATCATGTGGAACCAGGAGTTTGCAAGTGAGGCTGTGATTACAGGACCCAAAAAAGGAGCTCTGAAAAGATTTCAAGTATCTACATGGAGTCATGAATCTGAAGCCAAATGAGAGCAGGCACTAAGGTAGAACCTAACGGAGAAATGTTTCCAATAAAGTGAAAGTTAAAGTCAGGCAAGGGGAACACGACAGCTGCATCATGAAGTCCCTTTATAAGGGTGCACCGTGCCTGGCAGTTCATCATGAAAGACCTATCATTTATCTACCACTATTATAGAGGTAGGATTCATGGATGAAGGGATGAGAAAACTGTCCAAAGTTACAGACTTCAGAAGCGCAATGGGTTTTGATTCTAGGCATGATGTTCAAGTTCTGGTTTTTTCTATTCCAACATGTGACCAAAGTCATATGAGGTATTACGTGAAGTGTCAGTAAGGGCATCTTCTGGAAATGGAAACTAGAACGTAAGGAAATGCATTTAGACAAGGGTATTATTCATGGGTGTTAAGTGACAGGTCTGGAGAAACATCAGAGCCCAGACAGAGAGCCCTGTGTCACATGCCTGGGGACAGGCAGAGTAACAATATAAGCTAATGGCCAAGGATGAAGGATTTATGGGAATTAAATAAGTAGGGCAGCAATGATCAGAAGGATGAAGGCAAATCCCAGAGAACTTGAGGTTCTGGGACAGCTCCGTGAGGCTTCCTGTCGAGGCAGCGACCTATCCTGGGATGACACACTTGGGCCTTGGCACTGCACCTGACACTTGAAATGGGTGTACTCTGCCTTAGTTTAGAAATAAGGCAAAGCAGGAAACCAGCTTATTAAAATAATCTTTAAAACCCTGTGTATGTAAAGAAAATGAAAATTATGCACTGTTTACAAACAATTAAAAGCCAATATAAAGATGTGTAAGGGGGAGACAGTTATTACTGCTCTCCCCTTCAGCAGCAAATACATTAAAACAAAATAGAAAATAGCCTTCATAAAAACTGACGCTTGTAAAAAACCTGTGCTTGTAATTCTGTTAGGATTTTATAAGCTTGTTTGGATTTCATTGTTGATACGAGGAGTAGGGGGCAGCTATGAAGTAATAAACAGGCTGAGTTCAGCTTGGGGAGTTTGGACATTGCGTTTCTCAGTGCAGCAAAACGCATTAAGGAGGATTTATGTTTCTTTTCGAAACTACCTCATTTCCAGGATAACTCAGATAACTTAAGAGATAGAGCATAGATAAACATTTCCTAGTGGTTTTTTTTTTTTTTCTCTTTGAAGTAAGCGGGTCTCTCTCAGGTTCTAGGTTTCTTATTTCTCCTATAAAATGGTAACATGGCCCCCAAAGGCTAGAAACAGTCTATCTTCTATGTTTAATTTAAATAGACATACTTAATATTGCTGGGCAGTAACAGAGGGCCCAGGGAGGAGAGGGGCGAAGGACGTCTGATGCCTGATGATGGGAAATCCCGAGAGTATGTGGGATTAGCTTTCCAGTCCTCCTTCTCCCGATGAGTGGTGGTGCTTCGGTCAAGATCAAAGAGCTCCTTCATGTTTACATGGATGGAGCTGGAAATGTTCTTCTTAGCAAAGTATCACAAGAATGGAAGAAAAGTATCCAATGCACACAGCCCTATTATGAAACTAATTTATAGCTTTCATTTGAAAGCTATAACCTAATTATAGCCTAAGAATATGGGGAGAGGGGTAGGGGAGGGGGGTGGAGAGGTGGAGGGAGGGTGATTGGAAGGATCACCTCTAATCTTACCACCTTGTAAGATGGTATATCTTACAAGGGTACAAGTGAATCTTTGTAAAAGTAGAATATAAACATCTTAACACAGTAACTAAGAAAAGACATAAAGTAACTAAGAAAGACATAAAGGCTATGTTAACCAGTTTGATGAAAATATTTCAAATTACATATGAAAACACCACACTGTACCCTATGATTGCATTAATTTATACAACTATCATTTAATAATAATAATAATAAAAAGATCAAAGAGCAAGCTCTGAATGTGGCCACAAGAGGCCAGAGTGGGAAAGAGCAGAGTGGAAGCTGGTTTGGTGCTGCCAACTAATAAGTCCTCTGCAGATTCAAGATACCCTTGTGAAAATAACTGAAGGGCAAAGGAACAGAGTGTCGAGGTCTGGTTATTCCACAGTGAGGGAGCCATGAGGCATGTGGGTGCACGAATGTGGATAGAGATATCGACAGAAAAAAACACCCTTTTTTTGCTCACAAACTCTTTATTTTCAAATTACCATTTAACAGGAGCTAAGACATGGCTAAAACTGTTAACAGAAAAAGTGCACGAGAATAAGAAAAATGAAAAGAAAATACTTTGATTTCAAATTATAGTTTGGTGTCTCATGCTTTTTCTTTTCTGGTTTTACTTTTATCTTTCTTGGGACATTGTCAGACCCATCAAATGTAATAAAGTATTCTTTTTTTAAGGACATATACAGAGGGAGGAATTTTAATAGTTATCCAGACTAGCGGCATTGAATAGGTAGGCAGGGAGCAAACAGGGTCAGTTTAAATGTAATACAGCAACATTGTTCAACAGAAAAAAAACTGTTCCATGAAAACTTAAAAATTCCCCGGATAGTTCAGAGGGATCTGTTTTGCAGATCTATATTTAATTACAAACACAAGGTTAATCACTTTAGTTAACCGAGTAATATATACCTTGTCTTTCCACTAAGAAAAAAAAACTTTTATCTCAATTCTGGTTTTTCTTAAGATTTCAAATGGTTAATTAATATAATCAATTAATTTTTAAGAAAAAAAACCTTCATCCCAATTCTGGTTTTTCTTAAGATTTCAAACGGTTAATTAATGTCATCATTTAATTTTAAAATTAACAAAACTAGCACCGAATATGTTCTGAAATAGCTTTTTTTTTTTTTTAACGGAACTAATACTTATTTGCTGCAGTAAATAAATACCACTGTGGACAGAAATATTTTTGCTACTTAAGAGAATTTTTTTAAAAGTGTAATTCTCCAGCACTGAGAGTTTAAGCAGCGTTAGCATTATAGACTAGTTCAAGTGGAGTAAAGTCTAAACGAAAATGCCACACAGTGAATGTTAATATATTTATACATAGAGGCTAATACATTTTTCATTTAACTACAGAGTGGAAGCTAATACATTTGTGTAGTGAAACTAATACATTTTTCATTACTTAAATGCATAGTAGATGGTTCCAGAGTTACTAATGAATTTACATGAGATCTTCCAAAGAACTCGGAAACAATTTAAACCATTTCCCAACCCCTGTGTTTGTCTGCCCATGAAAAACAATGATTGTAAGGGAGAGGACATCATTTGTAGAGTAGGCAAGCATTTCTTTACCTACATTATCAACAATGTCGAAAGGCAATGGGACTTAAAGTGGGAAATTCGCTTTTTCACGATATTATTTTACTCTGAGTATCCCATTTCTTCCTTTTCATTTCCTGAGACGTGGCTAACAAATGCTTTTTTGCCCCTTTCTCCTTCCTAATGGGAGGTAGATTTTTGAGGTCAAGAGCAAAAGACCAAGTGACTTTCTGAATTAACCTCATGCTAGCAGGGTTATTAACCCAGTGCTTCTGCTTCCTTCAAGATTTTACAGGCTGTAGACCACTGTGATTGCTGAGAGGATACTTTGGATCTAGCTGGGTTTTGTATGATTGCATGGTTGTCAACTACTAAAATAGATGTAAAAGATCCCTTTAGAAAAACAGTCACCTAATTAAAAGATTTACTATTATTTTCACAATGGATTTAGGCCTGAAATCAAGTTTGGCTTTCTGTATAAACATGAGAAATCGACATGTTTACGGGCCCACTGTCCGCAAGGCTAAAATAGGGCGATGTGTTGACATCTCTGTGTATTGAATATGCACAGGCGTAAAATTTAGAGACACAGCACTGGATGTATTTAATGAAGTGTGCTAAGGACTTTTATGCGTTTATCTATTTGACAAACTTTTTGATGAACCCACATCTAGCTAGCGGGCAAGGGCACGGATAACTCTGCACACTGGGGTGGGGAGAGGGTGAGGGTGGGCACTTACATTATATTCTATGTGAACAGGGCCTCCTGAGCTGAGCAATGGGGGCCCTCGTGGGCTACAGCTAAACTGTGTACACGACTGCATGCCTATGTCAAATGGCTGATGATTTCACTACTTTCAATATTTCTTTGGATCATGGAAATAATAAATATAGAGGAAAAATATTTTTAAAAAAATACTTGAAAGCCAGACACGATTCAGACAAATATATTTGTCACTTGAAGTTTTTCTGTCAACATCTAAACATACTGATTAACCACTTAAGGCTGTGCACAGCTTGGTGGTTATGAGTGTTCGTGGTCTTTAAATCTTGGTTTTTGCATTCATAGGCAGGATGACCTTGGGCAATGTACTAAGCTTTCTTGCCTGTCAGCTTCATTACCCCTAAAACAAACAGAGTGATGATGTATATACCTTGTGCAGTGTCAAGAGAATTATTAAGCCCAGAGTTCACATTACGCTGCTGGTACACAGTAAGTACTAGAAATGTGTGAGATATTTATCTCCACTTGGTACAACGTTTGGGTATCACTGGTGAATTTAACTTACTTGAGTTAACTCACACCCAAAGAGCTCATGGATAATCCTATTTAGAATTCTCTGAACAGTTTGCTATGCCCCACAGTCAGCATGAGGAGCGAGGCACAAATCTGGGGCTCTAAGTTAAGTCCTGATCTCATGATGGCTCTCAAATGCCACGTTGAGTGTGACTCTGGGGTATGAAAGGGCATATTTTACATACAACGTGGACCCTGGAGATAAGAAAAGAACTTTATCTCACGTTCAACTGAAAAACAGCCACTTGTTCCAGGGTTATGGAGAAATTCAGAAGTGACAGTTTACTGAAAGGTAATAAATAGGTCGGTCTCCAACATGGCCTTGCCTAAAAGGTTTGGAAAGTAACTTAGTCTCTGCACTGTTTGTAGAAAAGAAACTCTAAATATGATATGAGGGTGGCACCTGTGTCTCAATGAGTAGGGCTCTGGCGCCATATATCGAGGGTGGCGGGTTTGAACCCAGCCCCGGCAAAACTGCAACAAAAAAATAAACAAATAAATAAATAAATATGATATGAATGCATTGGGTGGTAAACTTCCCTACTAAGCACCGGGGGAATTAAATAATAACACACAGTCTCTGACTTGTATAAGATTAGAGATCAGGAAAGAAGGTATACGTTAACGCAGGTGCAGAAGAATAAAATGATTTTTAGTATAGAACAAACCTTGTATTCTTACACACTTGATTTGAATTTTACTTTACCAAAGGCATCTGAGTTAACTTGACTTCTATTCCCTCAGATTAACAAGAAAAACATCTCAAAATTAAATTATGTACACATGAAGCCCTTGGAATAGTGCCTGGTGCATTATCAAAATTATGATCCTTAAAACATGAAAAAAACCTGCATAAAAGCAGATGGTAGAGAGGACTGAACGCTCCTCAGGCTCTGTATGATACTGGGAATAACCAAGGGGTTTTATATAATACATGGCAACTCCTAGAAGCACAGGCGAACCTCTGTTAAGTTGACCACCCAAGGGACTGTAACACACTGGTCAACACATGGCACTGGGCCTACTGTACTGATGCATGCCTGTGGTGCATGTCTGGTCTATGGAAATCAGGTCAACTTAGGGAGGTGGTCAGCTATGGAGGTTCGAAGGTATTTTGTTTTTCACTGAATTACGTGTTGTTTTTAATGTCATATTTGCTTTCTTCACAGTGCACATGACCATCTACCTAATCTCTGGGGATCACTAAAACATTTGCGAGGTTCACTAACAACAGCATTCCGCTAACTGCATATTGCTATTACATAATAAATGAAGTCTATCAAAACTAAGTATTCATCACAATAACCCATCATACTCTGTGGATTTTAACCTTAGAGTAACTGCTTGCAATTTTTCCCCCCTCAGGCTAATTTCCTGACCTAGTAACCTTGCTTCCTAGCAGTCAGAAATAACAAATGTGGAAATAAAGCAGCCAGCGCTGCCTCGGGCCCATTACTCTTAGAAAATGTTGTCAAGGCTTAATTTCTGGAGAAGGGATGAGAAGCGTGGCTTTGTAATACTGCTATTGGTCAGTGTGGATGAAATCTGATAGGATTTCAAACAAAACCTCTTAGAACTTGGGCAGCCAGTAATAAATAAGTGACGTATAGATACGATGGAAGTGAAATACGTTATAATTGAGTGAACTTGAAAATTTGCTTCTTCAAGTACAGAGAATGATTGTCTTTACTCAGGTAAATCTTTGACTAAATAAGACTTGTGTATTATGAATATATAATTTTAAAGTTTATAGAGTTTTTAAAAAGAGAAGTTTCTCAAAAAATCTAAAATTTCCAATATTTTACTAAACATAAAGATAAATACACACACACTCCCTCTCTCCTATATAAATAGATACCATACTAATTTCTCTCCAATTGTGTAATTTAAGAGAAAAAGATTTAATAATATTAAGTTATAGTTTCTCAGGATTAGTTATGATGGATAGAGTAATCAGAGGATTATCTGGGGGCTGTCACACAAATAGAAAAATATACAGCAGAGGTCGGCAGACTTTTTCCTTAGAGTAATTATGTTTTTATAGATAGTAAATGTTTTACTAACACAGATACATAGATTATAAATATTTTAGGCTGAGATGGTGATTTTTGCTCTTTGCAACTTCTCAATTTTGCCATTGTAGTGTGATAAAACACTCATAAATAACACATAAGCTAAATAATAAGGCAATAAACTTTACAAAAACAGATGGAGGGGCAAATTTGGCCCATGCTCATAGTTTTTGGCTCCAGGTAAAGAGAAAAGATAACTTGGTGGAAGATGAATGTTATCTCAAAGAGAAACAGAAAGAAAACCTTCCAATCGAGTTTCTGGGGCAAGTTGGGGGAGAAATGTCCATGGATTAATATTAGTTTGTGGCATAAGTGATCACAGAATATCATAACCTCTCTAATAATCCACATATTTCCCCGTTAGGAAAACCAAAATAACACAGCCTCAGCTCAAGCAGCCATCACACATGAGTCAACCAGTTTGGGGTATGATAAAATCTAGAGGCACGCTTCAGGAAATCTTAGAGGCCTACACAGGAACCACAAACTGTGTCCAAACAAGAGGGCTGGTTCCAGAACCTGGGCTTTCTATATTCTCACAAAATCGCAAAGCATGTTGGCAAGCCCACAAGCTGGTGCACTCCCAGCAAGGACCACAAGTCATTCTGTGCACCTGACTGAAAGCTGTTTTTCTGTTCTGTTTTGTTTATGAGACTCCCGGTAGAGTGTCAGGGTATTATAGCTCACAGCAACCTCCGACTGTTGGGATCAAGCGATTCTCTTGCCTCAGCCTCCTGAGTAGCTGGGACTACAGGCACCCGCCACAAAGCCCAGCTATTTTTAGAGCCGGGGTCTTGCTCTGGCTCTGGCTGGTCTCAAACTCATGAGCTCAGGCAATCCACCCACCTCGGCCTCCCAGAGTGCTGGGATTACAGGCGTGAGCCACTACAACCATGGCCTTTGGTTCTAAGTTTTTCATTAAAAAATAGACAATATAATTCAGAAACCAAAAAATGATCCTCAGACCTTGGGAAATGGGGCATTTGAAAATGTTTGCTTTAAAATCAGATGCCGCATTGGTCTGCTTGGGCTGCCACAGGGAAATTACCACAGACTGGGTGGCTTAAACAAGAAAGATTTATTTTCCCACAGTTCTCCAGGATGGAAGTCCAAGACTGCAGGACCTGCAGGGCTGGTTTCTGGGGAGGGCTCTCTTCTCGGCTTGCACGTGACCCCTTCTCTGCGTGTCCTCACAGGGCCTTTTCTCTGTATGTGCCCCTGGCTTTCTTCCTCTTATTATGAGGAAGGACACGGTCCTTCAGGATTGGGGCCATGCCCTTGTGACCTCATTTAACCTGAATTATCTCTTTTCAGGCCATCGCAAAATATATAGTCACATTAGGGGTTAAGGCTTCAATTTGGGGGGAACACAATTCAGTCCACTACACTTATCCATTTCAGATACATTTTCTTTAAATACAATTTCAGTATAGCCACTGACAACTGACCAAATTAAATAATTGGGAAGGTCCATGTTTAATAGCAGTTCCAGTCTGATACTGACAGATATTCTTATCTACTTGCCACACAATTGGGGAAGCTTTTCTTAGAAAAATCATTCCATGTATTTCAAAAGAAAACTTTTTGGTTATGTCCAGTTCCAGAAAGAGTATATGTGTTTCAAAAAAAGAAATTTTTTTTTGGTTATGTCCAGTTCTGAACTATCCCAAGAGTAGGTTTCTTTCAATAAGGCAGAGTTACTGCTGTCTACAAATCAGACACGGAACTACAGTTTGAAGGATGTTCAACTGATTTTTGGAGATTCAGGTCTGATTTATTTCCAATTTGGGAGAACAGAGAGCTTTCCTCTCATTTCACTGGCACTGATAAGGAAACCAGGAAAAAAAATATCCCACTTCATCACTGTCAACTGATGGCAATCAGAAAAATTTGGAAATCTTCTTTCAATAGTCACTTAGATTGGCACAGACCTACATCTGATATCCATTTCATTCTATTGAGAGTTGAAAATCTCATGAATCAAATCCATTAAAGACATTTTCTTGCCCAAGATCAGAGCATTGTGGAATAAGCAAAGTTGGTCTCTGGAGCCATTTCTCTCATTTTGTTGTTGTTGTTTTGTTTTTGTTTTTCAGATAGAGTCTCACTCTGATGCCCTGGGTAGAGTGCCTTGTGTCAGCCTAGCTCACAGCAACCTCAACATCCTGGCTTCTATTGATCCTTTTGCCTCCTGAGTGCTGGGATGACAGGCACCCGCCACAATGCCCGGCTAATTTTCTTATTTTTTAGTAAAGAAGGAGTCTCACTCTTGCTCAGGTTGGTCTTAAACTCCTGAGCTCAAGGGATCCTCCCTCCTCTGCCTTCCAGAGTGCTAGGGTTATAGGCATAAGCCACTATGCTTGAACTTTACTCTAATAAAATAATTGTTGCTTTAATAAAATAATTTCTGCTAAAAGGGGCACTAATCAAAACTATCTTAATATTCTGAGCCTTCTTTATGTTTTAGAAGGGAGTACTGGAGGAAGAAATGTGTTAACCAAGGGAAGGAGAGACAACTGATGGAGTGCAAGGCACTCACTAGGCCAAAAGAAGAAATGACTTCTTCTAGTGACAGAAGCCATTTCAGCCACCTCTCAACTTATACTATAAAGCACAGATCTCATCAATTTTTATAGAGAAATGTCTCTGTCTGGCTAATTCAATAGTGGCAGAAAACCTGATGACTAACCTAAAACTAAATCAGTATCTTTCAATAAAATCTCCAAATTGTTAATTAATCTGTAAATAATCCCAAAATTCATAAGTTTGTTTTTATTAGTAAACTTTGATGCATTTGTGAAAATGAAAAAAAAAAAACACTAATGGTAACATCACTCATACACATGACAGAACTCTGTTAATAAACAAAGTCTATCGCTATCTTAAAATTAGTGGATTAAAGGAAAAAGATTAAACATCTTAGATAAATGGAAGCTTAGTGAAATCATCTGCTAGAAAATAAACATATTAACAGGATCCAAGTCAGAACTAAGAACCTTCTAACTTAATGCAAAACCCATTTTAAAACTACTGACTGCGTGTAAATACTGTAAATAGAGGTGAATAAACATATTAATAGGATCTAAGTCAGAACGAAGAACCTTCTAACTTAATGCAAAACCCATTTTAAAACTACTGACTATGTGTAAATACTGTTAAAAGAGGTGCTTACGACACAAAGATGCAATGTACATAGTCTTTGTCATTAAAGTAGACCTAGAGCAACAAAAATCATTTTACAGCAAAGACATTTGCACTAGAATGTTTATTGCAGACCAATTCATAACAGCCAAGACATGGAAACAGCCCAAGTGCCCATCAACCCATGCATGGATTAACAACTTGTACAACTTGTACAACTTGTACAACTTCCATAGTACACCATGGAATACTATTCAGCCATAAAGGGATGGAGACTTCACATCTTTTATGTTTACCTGGATGGAGTTGGAACATATTCTTCTTAGTAAAGTATCTCAAGAATGGAAAAAGAAAGTGCCTAATGTACTCAATACTATCATGAAACCAACATATAGTCAGTTACACATTCTTATGAATGATTAAACACAAATCCAGCACGAAGGAGGGGAGAAGGGGGAGAAGGGAGGGAAGTGGGAAGAGCGAGTGGAGGGCGGGGGGCATTTGTTGGAATCTTACCTAATGTGCACAGTGCCAGGGTACATTTCAAAACAACTAAGAGTAAACTATGAATGTCTTACCACAAAAAAAATTAAATATGCATGACTTACACACACACACACATAAAGTAGGGTGCCCAACCTGTCCCTCCTGTGTGGATCTTGGTTTTAGAATAAAAGTCCTACATCGCAGGAAAACTCCCAACCTGAGCCAAACCAGGATATTCTACACCTCAACTTCAGACTAGTGAGAAGATGAGCACAAAGTACAGAAGTAGGTAAGTAACATGGAGAGTGGGAACCAAGTGTAGACTGAGTGTGGACATAATGAATACCAGTATTACAAAATGAGACCCAGGTATGCTTCCATGTGTCACCTGTAATCACATCCCTGTGACACACTAAAATTGAGAGAAGCAGTCCAGATGTAGAAGCCCAGACTCAATGCAGCTTCTTCTTGTAACAACTTTTGCATCTCTAGCCTCTAGTGCTTTTGAGTAAGAAAACAGTAACCCAGACTCTTTAAGTTAAATTAGAGGTGAATGCCACAGGAACATTAAACTTTTATTAGTTGAGGATTATGTCTAAATATTCTGGGTAATCACAAGCAATTTTCTGGTTTTTGCCCACAGTGTAGCCAGAGATTTAAAATGCAAAAATAACCGCTTTCAAGCCCAGATAACTCTTTCCCCTTTCCTTAGCTCATAATTTTCCCTCTTAAATGACATGAAGTGGTTTTATTTGATCCATTTTCCATTTTACTGCCAGGAAAAATAGACTGTGGAATTTTTTTAATATACATAAGACACAAAGCACAGTAATAAGGAAAAAGCTTAACAGGTTCAATTATGTTAAAATTAAGACTTGCTGTTCTTCAAAAGGCTCCAAATGAAAGCAAAAAGGCCAGCAAGAAATGGGGAAAAGATAATATACAACACAGAAAACAGACAAAAGATGATGTCCAGAACACACAGAACTTTTCTGAATTAAGAGGAATACAAATGATCCGAAGAAAAATGTCAAATGATACGAATAGTCAATTACAGAAGAGAATTCCCACTCCCTTGGGGTGGATACTCCCACTGGAGCATCTATCAAGAGTTGTCTTGGCTTTATAGATACTTTTCCAAGGAAAAGTATCCTTCTGTCAAAAAGACACCCACACTCAAATGGTTACTGCAGCACAATTCACAATTGCAAACATGTGCAATCAATCCATGTGTCCATAAGTGCATGAGCAGATTAATAAAATCTGGAGTCTGTATACCATGGAGTACTACTCAGCCTTAAAAAGAAGGAATTCATGACATTTGAGACCATTCTTCTAAGTGAAGTATCTCAAGATTAGAAAACAAACACCATATGCACTCATTATTAAACTGGAACTAACTGATGAGCGCACATATGTACAGTGGGGAGTAAAACTCAGTGGAAACCAGGCAGAGGGGAGGGGCAGAAAGGGAAGAGCCAAAACCTACCTGATTGGTACAATGAACACTATTTGGGTGATGGGCACACCTACAGCTGTGATTCAAGCATTATAAAAGTGATCCATGTAGCCAAAAACATTATTACCCTCTTAATATTCTGAAATAAAGATGAAAAAAATTGCAACATTTAAAACCCTATATAGATACCATTTCACACCCAACAGATCATCAAACAGGCAAACATCTGACGCATATCAACTGTTGTCAAAAATGTGAAGGAACTAAACAATAGGAGGATGAGAGTAGTTAGTATAAATGCAAATGAGAATGACCCTTTGAAAACAATTTAGTATTGCTGGTGAAGTTTAGGATGCAAAGACTCCATGACTCAATAATTACATTTCTTAGAATCAGGTACAGTGGGAGATGTACCTTTTCCCATATTCATAGCACTTACGGATAGCAGGGGGGGAAAAGGGCTGTGAGTAATACATGGATGACAAATCCTGCTATATTCATTCAAAGAATGACAATAAAAAGTGAAAATAAAATATACTGATTAGATACAGCTAGTTGTAGCAGCATGGATGACTCTCAGAAACTTACATGGAATGAAAACAGCTCGTCAAAAGTTTCAGCATAACTCCATTCATACAAAGCTCCTATTTGGACATATGTGTGGTAAAAATATAGAAGCAAACCACGGAATAATAAACACAAAATTTAGAGCTGGGCAGTGTAATTATGGCATGTAATTCTAGCCCTCTGTGAGGCCGTGGCAGGTGGGTTGCTTGAGCTTGGAGTTGGAGACCAGCCTGGTCAAGAGCAAGACCCTGTTTCTACTAAAAATAGAAAAACTGAAGCAAGAGAACTGCTTGAGCCCAAGAGTTTGAGGTTGCTATGAGCTGTGATGATGCCATGGCACTCTACCCAGGGTGACAGAATGAGACTCTGTCTCAAAAAAACAAAACCCCACAAAATTTAGGACAGTGGTTATGTCTGAGGAGAGAGGACATCAGTATCATAAAGGAGAATTATGGAAATTTCAAGGTAATGATATTTTGCTTAAACTGCCATATACATACTTTATAAGCATTCTTATATATGGATCCAGTATGTAATAAAAAAACATTTAGAATAGAATATATAAGCCACCCTGTGAGGCAGATACCAGGATGGTCAGTATCATAGACAGGAGTCTGCTCTTGTGGCATTCTGGGGAAGGA
The DNA here is from genome assembly GCF_000181295.1 of Otolemur garnettii. Classification (NCBI taxonomy): domain Eukaryota; kingdom Metazoa; phylum Chordata; class Mammalia; order Primates; family Galagidae; genus Otolemur; species Otolemur garnettii. The sequence goes on from NW_003852410.1 coordinate 8,972,433, forward strand.
GTGTGGGTTTTCAGGACCTACTATATCTTTGGAGAATAAAGATGGTGCTGGGCCATGATTCTTATTAAGCACATAATTATAGAATTTACTGAAAAGAACATGGCAACTGTGTATAAGCAACTACTGTGTATTTATACTGCTTTAAGTGCTTTATTGTTTCATGTAGCCCTAACCAGAACCCTATAAGATAGGTACTATTATTTTTTCCCCATTTTTATAGATGAGTAAACTAAGTATCAGGGAGGTAAAATCGTATATCCAGTATCACACATCTGATTAAGTAGTAGCTATAATGGAGAACCAGAAATTCCAATTAAGAGCCAGAGGCCTTAATCTCAATGCAAACTCCATCTGTATGATAAAGTAAAGGGAACAGGGAGCTGGATTAGCATGGATTAGTCTAAACATCATGCCATGGGCCCCTGTTGGCATCTGGGTTGCAAAGTTTGACAAGCAGGAGGTGAGGCGTAGCTCCTCAAATTAATTTTTATTCATGGTGGATGCTAACTCGTGGCAACATGTATTGTACTCAATATCTCCAAATGGAAAATTCTCTCCCTCAAGCAATTTTAAAAAATCGTAACCTTAAAAAGGTGGATCTCACCTAACATCAAAAAACAACGTCAACTAAAAGAGTTCATAGCTTTTTTTGTTCCTCGGACCCCTTTGGTGCTCTGGTGAAATCTATGGCTGCTTTTTCAACATAATAATTGTTAGTGCATAAAAGAAAATACACAGAATTATAAAATGAAACCATTTATGCTGAAGTAAAATTATAGGAATATCTTTAAATTCAGTAATAAAGTAATATATGTGCTTCTAGAGGGAAGTGTGGTAACTACTAACATTTCAAAGTCGTGACTGTCATAAGTACAATTTGAGATTTTTTTATAACTGCAATATAGGAATAAATCAGTGACTTTTACTACTAATAAGGCCACTCTCACTGATCATAATTCTGTATTTCCTTCGTAATGGAAGGAACTATTAAATTTTAGTTAATGGTTATAAACTCAAGAGTTTTCTGTTTCTTTTTCTTATCTGTGAACCTTGGTTCAGAGACTCTGTATTTCATTTTCCTTCTCCAAGTTCACCTTCCTATGACAGATCTGGTTTTCCCAGTCAGGGGACACTGTCCCTTCTCTTTACTGTTTCTTTTGAGCTGAGACAGAGCTTATTGTTTTTCACTCTGTATACCAAAGTCTTTATGATGTATCCAAGCTACCAAAATACTGCAGGAGTGTCTAAGCTTGCTCTTTCACCAGGGAACAGTTTTATGATTTATCATGCACGCCACACAGCCCTCTCTCCTAATATATAAGTTTGACAAAAGGCAGAACACTTTGGGAACTAGCATTCATCACGCTTGTTTGCACAAACCTGATTTATGTTTACCTATCCTCTGACCTCCCCTGCGCCCCCTCCCGCCCAATCTGTCTAGATTCCACCAGGAAGCTCCACAGTAACAGCTAAATCTCATCCCAGAGTCTTGGTAAAACTGCCCTGTGTGCGAAGGAGGAGGAATAGCCTTCCACCAGAATATCTGTGCAGTGATCCCTAAGACTCAGAAAGGATTGCTGAGCTCCAGGACAAAAAGCTAAAAGGACAAAAATATGTGGACCATGAATGGGCAAAACAAGAGGGTAGAAAATCAGGAAAGAAAACATGAGAATAAAAAATGGAAAGAGAAGAGAATTAGTGTCAATCAAGGACCCTTCAAGAAGCTGGTGTTCAGGGTTGGTAGGCCCTCTAGAATCCCACCCTTGCATAAGGTGAAGATGAAGGGATTCTGTCATGTGTGGATGAGCAGAAAAGTAGTTTTCTATAATGCTTAGCACCATTCATCAAGGTACAGGTGAATATGCCCGCTGAAACACAGCATGGATCTCTAACGTTCTCCATTCCTTTGCAGGGAACTCCTTGATAGCCATAGAAAAACTACTTCACTGTGTGTCCATAGTATGTGCAGAATTAACACTGGGTTGAAAAGAAAAAGTGGTTACATGCCCTGCTCAGTCATTTGACCTACTTTTCACAAAACGCCATCTATTCCTTAAAAGTTCTGGCTTTGGAGTCAGTCTGTATCAATCTCCAATCCCAGCTTTTCCACACAATCTGTGTGATCTTATATAAAACATATACCCCTCTGGACTTCTGTTACTTCATTTACGAATGGATATGATAACACACATCCTGATACGTTTGTTTTAGAATAGGCTAAGAAAATGTATATTAAGAACTTCTCAGACAAGGTGTGGTGGCTCACACCTGTAATCCTAGCACTTTGGGAGGCCAAGGCAGGTGGATAATAAGTGTTAATTCTGTCTGAGCTCAGGAGTTTGAGACCAGCCTGAGCAAGAGCAAGAGGAAGATCCTGTCTCTACTAAAAATAGAGAAAAGTAGGCACCTTTAGTCTCAGCTACTCAGAAGACAGAGGCAAGAGGATTGCCGGAACCCAAGAATTTGAGGTTCCTGTGAGCTATGACACCATAGCACTCTAGCACTCGACCCAGGCAACAGAGTAAGACGCTGTCTCAAAAAAATAAAATAAACAACAAACAACAACAAAAATAAACACCAAAAAACCTTCTCAAAGGGTCTGGCACACAAAAATATTAAATAAATAACTACTTATTATTTCTCCATGATTATCCAGACATTCTAGATTGTTCAGCCATCTCTGCTTCAAAACTTGCTCATCTTACTTCTAGACCACTTCTATATTCTCAGAACCATTCTTTCATATATAAAACTAACAAATGGTCTTTCCAATATAAGAAACCATACTAACTTCATTTCTTCAACTTTCTTATCCCTCTACAATACCCCTAACAGGCCATGCGCCATCTGTATAAAGACTCTTAGTTACGGAGTGCTAATCTCAGCAATTATTCATTGAGTAACTACTTCATTCATTCTTAGTATTTAGTAGTATCATATTTACTGCAGTCGACGTGGACAGAGAGTATTCTTTATCTTCTTGTCCAATGCAGACTTGTCTAACTCCCCATTAGAGTTACTCTTTCCACCAAAAGGTAATAAATAATTAATATGTAACCTCCTACCGTCACAGTGAGTATGGAACACACAATAAAAATCAGAACCCTGAAATAGCAGAGCAAAGGACATATACACAGAGCAAGGGTGGACTGAGAGAAAAGGAATGTTTCCTAACAAAAGTGCAGACAGAACTGAAATTGCCTCAGCAAACTGGCATGTGAACTCCTGAGTTTAAACACAGAGCAAGGCTGCAATTCTGCAGCGCGAACAAAGAGTCTGGATATCACAAAGCAACATGACAGGATATAATGGTGTGTTCCAAGTACCACATGACTTATAAAAGATGCCAGCGAGGACATCAATCTTCTGAGAACTTAAATCTGGATTGAATCAGAACAGGTATCATTCTCTGGGCCATATATATACTTGAGGCTTTCACAAATTATTCTGTGAAAGGGAATTACTGTCACAACCCATCAAAAAGTGTGTTGCTTATAACTAGACAAATTAAAAGCATATACACAGTATTTGGTTTTAATTCCATGGCGGTTCATTAAGTCATTCTCCACTTATAATTTTGGTGTCTTTATAAAATATAAGTACAGTCCTCCCCAAGTGTTATCAGATACAATTGCTGTGATGGGGTCGAACAACACATCTGACAATTGGGACCAAAATTCGGTCAGGAGGGCAGGCAGAAAGGAAAAGTCCCTTCCAGAATGTGTTCAGGCAGATTCAGTCTACATCAGCGGTTCTCAACCTGTGGGTCACCATCAATGAAAAGACATACTGCATATCAGATATTTGCATTATGATTCACAATGGTAGCAAAATTATAGTTATGAAGATTTTTTAGCCACCATGCAAAGACATCCTGCATATCAGATATTTTAATTACAATTTATAACAGTAGCAAAATTACAGCTATGAAGTAGCAACAAAAATAATTATTATGGTTGGGGATCACCACAACATGAGGAATTGTATTAAAGGGTCGAGGCATCAGGAAGGTTGAGAACCACTGGTCTAGATTCTGCTGCATGTTATATTCTATACACATGAGTGATAAGGAGGTGAGGAGGAAGCTGAGGAACAGGGGGTTGCTAACATGGATCTAGAACTTTCTATATATCCAAGAACATTCCAAGGTTGTTGCAGCGGTTTTCTCATTTAATCTCCCAAACAACCTTATAAGCCAGGTATTCTTTTTACTCTTTCATTTTAAAGAGGAGGAAATTAAGATTTGGTGAGGTACAGTGACCTATCTGAGTTTAGCTATGTAATTTCTAACACCACATTTCAAATCCTCATATTTCACCTTTAGGTCTGCGTGTCTTCACACCTGGACTCCTTTTGTTTAACACTTGGGAAAGGGTCCAGAAGCGAAAATCATGCCTAACCAAACTTCGTTTTTTAAAAGAGGCATTCTGGAATTAGAGTGCCTTATTTCAAAGGCACCCTTTGATTTGGGGGTAGGAGGACTATTATAGAGCCTTGTGACATGCATACTTCTGTGTAAATGAGGTTTTCTAAAATCCTATTTATTCCATGCACAAGGACATTCTTGTGTAAACAAGTTCTTCACTTAAATCCAAGCAATTATAAAGAATCAAATTCAACCTGTAAGTATGTTTATTTTATACAGCTAAATCTTTTAGGAGTAGAATCACAGTAGGAGGTTGATATTTTACTCCACCCATTTTCTTCTAACTTAGATTTCCTAGGGTCCTTGATAAATGTATGACTATCTTAAGTTCAAGACCACCTTCTTCTTCAACAACGTTGCTCAGTCATGTTACCTGGGAAGTAAAATGTGATTCCACGTGGCCATGGCCCTGCCCTCTTTTCAATTCTTTAACCTTGATACAATTAAATGAATGACTGGCTCACTTCCAATTTTTACAGCTTCCCAGGGACTGGGACCGATTATATGTCACTATTTGGGTACCCATTTGGAAAGACACTACTTTATTCCGGGAAAAAACAAAAGCACCAGGTACAGAAACAAAGCGCAGGCTTTTATCTTGGAAACAACAGGTTCCAGAACGGAAAGGGTTAAAGCCACAGCTCTGAGAATCCCTGAAGAAAATGAAGGCACAGCGACAAAAGCTCTGCTGTGTTTGTGGACAGAGAAGATGTCAGGAGTTGCACTCTTGGTCGTCTGTGTGGTGTTATTAGTGAGTCTGATCAATACAAAAAACATTTCAAGGAAAAATTGCTTGTTCCTTCATGTTCTTCATCAGGCAAATAAAAAGCCTTCTCCCTAAGGATGTAAAGAATGAGTCCTAAAACGTGCCGTGTGAGCTCCCAGCACTAAATTCTACGGGACGTGCCCCTCTCTCATTACTTAACTGAACAGTTTTCTGGATGTCCATCATTTTAAAACTGTGATCCAATAGTCGCCCTTTGTCTCTGATCAACAAGTTTCAAAGACTTGAAGAGACAATGGAACTACAAAATAAAGGCATAGATGGATGCTGGGACTATTTTCCCCACAGATGAAAATGTTCTGAACCCCTTCCAAGCTATTCATTTGAAAATATTTACTCTCTAAGTGATTTCTCTGTTGCCACCAGGAGAAACGCCTTACTGGTGTTTTACTCATAGTACAGCTGGTAGCAAGAGTCCAAGAACAGAATTCCACTTATTACGTTTGATCCTGATGACAACTGTTTTGGGAAACAGAACATTTCCTCTTTTTTTATGCTTTACTTCTGCACTTATTTCATATGATAGTGAGTAGCCTAACTAATGCTGAAGATACAAAGATAAACTAAGACGTGGTCTCTGCTTACAGCTAATGGGGAGATATTCACGTAAACAGATGGGGCCAATATAAATGCCTATTCCATAAAGTTGTAAAAATTAAATTAATACATATATACATATATGCTCGTTTAATTTTTACAATAATCTTATGGTAGTATGTATATTGGATATCCTATATCTAGCCCATATATGTGTGTAAGTGTTTATATATCCTATATGTCTGCTTACATATGTGTGTTCTAACACTTATGTGTGCACTGTTTTAAACACTGTTCTAAATGTGTAGATAGTGCTTAGAACAGGTCCTAGCATACCCACAGAACATAATGCCTGCTGTTTGCTTAATACCTGTTACTTCTATTCAACAAGCCACCATCCATCTCTTTAAAATACAAAACAGTTTCTTGTAATGTGTATTATACGACAAATATTTTTGACATGCATGCTTATCGAAATCTCAAGTATAAATGTCCATTTCCTATGCAACTTTCTGAAAAGGACAACATCTTGCGCCGATATCATACCTGAGAAGAAGTAGGAACATTATCTTTATAAAAGAATCTTCTCATTTCTTAAATTAGCCATGAGAGAACTATCCCTAAAATGAAATAAAGGTAACCGAAGAACTAGGGCTCTTAGTTTTTGCCAAATAATGCCTTGTAATTACAGAGGAATTTGTGGCTTTTCAGTGTTATTTAAGGAATGGATTACTGCTAATCCCTGGTTCATCCTCTCTAGCATCCGGTTTTTGATGGTAGCTTTAGCAGATGCATGGAAACACGGGAGAGTTGGAAGAAAAACAACAGCCAAATACTTTTATTTTGAGACTATGTCACCCTGGGTAGAGTGCTGTGGCGTCACAGCTCACAGCAACCTCCAACTCTTGGGCTTAAGTGATTCTCTTACCTCAGCCTCCCAAGTAGTTGGGACCACAGGTGCCTGCCACAACACCAAGCTGTTTTTTGGTTGTAGTTGTCATTGTTATTTGGCAGGCCAGGGCTGGGTTCAAACCCACCAGCTCTGGTGTATGCGGCTGGTGCCCTAGCCACTGAGTTACAGGTACCGAGCCAACATCCCAATACTTTTATAGGTCATTCCTAAAGGCTAGGTACCTCCCAGCTTCCCTTGCAAGCTAATTTGGAAACCATCATGGATAAAGATGTCCAAACTTTAAAATTCCCTTTATTCTAATTATATCCCAGTAAGGGTAGCACAACTCTTTACATCAACTTAAAATTATTACATTTTACACTTAGAACGAGTTATTTTGTGTTATATAAATTATACTTCAATAAAGCTGCCTTAGTCCTAAAGTTTGTTATTTTAGGGTAAAATAATGAATGAACTTCATTCCATTATCTTAATCCAAAAGATATCTCAAAGATTTAGTTAAGAAGAGGGCTTTTAAAAATGCAAAGTGCTTTAAGACACTGAAATCCCCTCACCTACCTCAAAATAGATAGGGGCTTTAAAGATGTACAGATGTGAAAATGATCTGGGGGAATTCAGACACAAAAAGATTAAAGATTATTTCATATCATCACTGACACCTGCATAGTTTAATTAAGCTGAAAGTCACCAACTTCTCCTCAAAATGCTGACTGGTGGCTTGTTAATTAGTTGCTTTTCTCATTGATTAGCAACTTATGCAATACCCTGCTATAAATGGCTGTAATGCTTGCCTTGTTTCAGAGCTAATTAATATGATATAGACTGTTTAACAATTGTGTCCTTGTTTGATTTATGAAGCAAAAGCACAGAATTTTATTGCTAACTCAAAACAGTGACGCGCAGAAACAAATTTTCAAAGTAAGCCAAAGTTGATGATATAAAACTTCATCTTTTAGGGAAACTTTGATGAAATGAGCTATCACTGCTTGTCACGAACTATCAATTACAATTGTGTTGTCAACAGATTTCTAAGACAAATGTTTCAATAAATAAGTACCCATCAATTTTCAGTTATCCAAATTATACTTTAGAATGCTCTGTGGAATTAATTAAAATAACTGTGTGGGCACTTGTCTGCTTTTTTATATGCTGATGACTCCTAAATCTCTATCTCCAGGCCCAATCTCTCCCTGGAACTCCAAGGATAATGTATCCAGCTGTTTACTAAGCCAGTCTACAAGGACATCTAACAGGCATCTCTACGTTAACATGACCAAATAGGAATCTTAATTCTTCCTGACATCTCTCCCCAACAGACCAAACCTGCTTCCTACCCATCTCAGAAGAAAATCTCTCCATCCACTCTGTAGCTCAAGCCAAATATTTGGAAGTTATCCCCTTTATGTCATGTCCCACTCCCCACATTCTATTTCCCAAACATGGTAAATCTGCACCCTTTTCTGTACATTTCCCTACCATCAGCATGGTCTTACCTACCCCACCTCTCCTCTGGACAACAACCTAACTGTACTTTAAGTACTTCAATTGTTTTCCTATAAAACTGTCCCCACGCCTCATCCAGGGTGTTATATGGTGGAATTTCCCAATGATTTTTCATTATATTTCGAGTCAATACCAAATCCTTGTCCCCTGGATCCCAAAGCCCACATGATCCAGGCCTTGTATTCCTCCCTGACCTCACCTTCCTCCTTCCACTTGCTGGCCACGTTTCACGCTTATTCCGTACACCAGCCATTGCCAATGCCTAGAATATTCTCCTCTACTGTTTTCATGCAGGCTCCTTGTTCTTACTTATTTATTTTTAAGATTTCATTTGAAACTCCACTTCCTCAGGAGACTTCCCTGACCCCTATCACATGCTTCTCACAGTCTCCCTCTGTATTCTTTTTGTGGTTGACTTATCTGGTAATTTTCTTTCTTTCCCAAATAGCATGTGAGATCTGTGAAAACAGGTACCTTATCTATCGCATTCATTGCTGTGTCCACAAAGATGGGAACACTGGAGAGCACACGGGGGCACTCAGTATCTGTGGACTGATAACTGGGTGTCTGGATAGATCTGGTAAGGTTTCGTCAATGCAGAGTAGAAAGAAACTCTACATTGGGTTTCCTTAAAAAACAAAATAAACATTTAAGTTGTTGATGGAATCTTTTCTTTCTTTCTTTTTTTTTTTTTTTTTTTTAAATCAAGGCAATTCTGGAGAGTTGAATTTTGGACTTAAGGGGATGAAGAGCTGAAATTAAAAGAATTAATATACATGTAATGTTTGTGCCATTTCTATAAAATGGATTATTGGAATTAATTATTTATTATTTTATTATTATTTATTATTGGAAT
>NW_003852410.1:8981471-9027615 GCF_000181295.1 Otolemur garnettii
TTTTTTTTTTTTTGCAGTTTTTGGCCAGGGTCGGGTTTGAACCCACCACCTCTGGTATATGGGGCCGGTGCCCTACTCCTCTGAGCTATAGGCGCCACCCTTGTTGATCACATTTTTATACCAGTTTTACATTTACCCTTAAAACCAATGCTTATGACACGTTTGAAATTATAAACCAAGGCAAATATTGATAATCGAGTTGTCTTGTGCTGCATTTTAGTGTAACTCAATCCTAAAGCAAAAATCTGAGTCAAAATTAGCCCCACAATAAGCCTATAAGCCTTTCTTTCTTTCTTTTTCTTTTTCCTTTTTTTTGAGACAGAGTCTCACTCTGCTACTCTGGATAAAGTGCCATGATGTCATAGGTCACAGCAACCTCAAACTCTTGGGCTCCGGTGATCTTCTTCCCTCAGCATCCTGTGTAGCTAGGACTACAGTGCCTGCCACAACAGCCAACTAATTTTTCTATTTTTGGCAGTCTCACTTTTGTTCAGGGTGGTCTTGAACTCCTGAGCTCAGATGATCCACCTGCCTCAGCCTCCCAGAGAGCTGGGATTACAGATGTGAGCCACTGCACCTGGCCCACAATAAGCCTTTATATGGTCCATAAGCTATAATACAGATGGTCTTGTGTATACCATCTTTTAAATTAACATGAATGTATAAATGTGAAATATAAATAGTGCTTCACGATACATTAAGGAACAAATATATTTCAGAACATACCTCACCACTATTTACTTACTCCCTTTCTTCTTGTCCAATGGAATCCAAAATTTCCACAAGATTGGCCATGGGAGTCAAGGAAATTGGGCCCATCCACAGGCCAATGGTTGGGTCACGGTTAATCTAATTCCATCATCCTGATACCATTTTCCATGCCAGGAATTAGTTTGTTCATATGATACAATTCTTGCCAACACAAAGTGAGAAGAAACAGGTTGGGGGAACTTTAGGAAACAGGTGTCATCATTAATAAAATACATGAAAAGAAAAAGAACTATCTGGTGGACATGGAGTGTCTGTAGGAGCACAGAACCATGGAAGCTATTCTAAGGGGAACAAACTGCCACTCTCAGAACGACAGAGCAAACTAACAATAAAAGAAAAACCTGAGATCATTCCTGATGTTATTCCACCACTGATATTGCAACAGTAGTCAAAACATACTTCTAAAATAGTTTTTGTCTCTAAACATAAAGCTCATGGAAACACCCTAAGATCCCCCCTCAAATCAGGCATGAAGTAAAGCGAGGTCTACTGAGTGATTCCCTTCTTCTGTCTCAAGGTCACTGAGGCTTGTAGCATGCTCTGGGTCAAACAGGATGAGAAACGGCTCTCAGGCTTTTTATATTGTTATACCTCCTCTCCTTTCCTTACAAGTTTGCATAGTTTAATTTGAGTAAATTAAATGCCTGTATGTTGGCATGCCACTCTATTTTCAACTGTAATAAAGACATTATAAAAAACATGTTGATTTCTTTTATTCACTTTTTTTTTTTTTGCAGTTTTTGGCCGGGGCTGGGTTTGAACCCACCACTTCCGGCATACGGGGCCAGCGCCATACTCCTTTGGAGCCACAGGCACCGCCCCATGTTGATTTCTTTAAAGAGTAAGATGAGAAACGTAGCAAGGTAACTTATCATATAAAATCCCTAATTCAAATAATCATAATATCTTTTATCTGTATCACTCTATCTGGCTGAAAGCAATATTGCCCTCATTGAATTCCCTCAGCAATAATAACGAACCTCACCTTGTGAGACTGGTATCAATCTATGTTGTATCCTGATTTAGAAACTACTGCAGAGTGACTGTGTGTGTGTTCCAAGTCACACACACAGACACACAATCCCCAAATTACATTCTATTCTGGAGTTTGCCAGAAATTGTACTTTTTTTTTCCTTTTATTAAGGCTTATGCTTTTGAGAACCCTTACAACCGTTCTGTTTTTCATTTTCAATACAGTATTCAATAAATTACATGAGATATTCAACACTTTATTATAAAATAGGCTTTATGGTGGATGACGTCACCCAACTGTAAGCTACTGGAAGTGTTGTGAGCATATTTCAATTAGGTCTGGCCGCCTGGGTGCTGTGGCACATGATGACAATCTTAGCACTTTGGGAGGCAGAGGTAGGAGGCCTGCTTGAGGCCAGGTGTTTGAGATCAGCTGGGGAAACATCATAAGATTTTGTCTCTACAAAAACAGTAAGTACACCCATACATACGCATATAAATAAATACTAGCTGAGTGTGATAGCTTGTATATCCCTATAGTCCCATCTACTTCCCATCTATTTCGGAAGCTAAAGCAAGAGGATTGCTTGAGCCCAAGAGTTCAAGGCAACAGTGAACTATGACTGGACCTCTACACTCTAGCCTGTCTACAAAAAAAGGTAGGCTCAGCTAAGCTGTAATATTCAGTTAGGTTAGGTGTATTCAATGGATTTTCTGCTAAGGATATTTTCTACTTACCAGGGATTCATTTGGCCATAACCCTATCGTAAGATTCTAAGTTGAGGAGCATGTGAGTGTGCGTATAATTGGTTACATAAAATTGAATAACAGAGTTTCATTGAAAAAAAAAAATCGTCTTTTTAGCCATTAAAACATTACCATCTAGGAATTTTCAATGAGAATCTTCCTGACTACAGCTTTATAATATTCCATTCAATATGGAGCCTAAGTAAAACTGGGCCATGTAGTATTTTGTCTTATCCTAAGTTTGTTGCACTCAAAAGAAATACTATGCATCTAACATTAAAAAACCTGATTCATATTTTTATAACCATCTATAAAAGAGATGCCATGGCAGTCCATTGCACAACACAGGCAGATGCCCTAGCTCAAGGGTCCTCAAACTTTTTAAACAGGGGGCCAATTCACTGTCCCTCAGACTGTTGGAGGGCCAGACTGTGGCCCCAGGACAAGTTGGCTGCTAAGCAGGACAGGCAGCAGGGGTAAAAACACCTGGTGAGCCAGATAAATGTCCTAAGCGGTCCGCATGTGGCCTGCCAGCTGTAGTTTGAGGACGCCTGCCCTAGCTGGGCTTCTGACCAACCTCTATTCCTCAAATGTTCAAGACTGCTTCTTAAAGGTTCATTGTTCTTCTCCCCGGTCCCCACTGACCCTCCCCTTCTGCCTCTAGATTCATTCTCCCCGAGTACCTTCTGGCCTTTTAAAATATAAATCAATTAACCTTTCCAGGCTCCTTCTCATTCTATACTCCACCTACTCATTGGGTATGAGCGACAAAGTCAACAGCAGGTGGACACCGGTAGACCAGGGAAGTGACTTCTCCAAGGTCACACACTAGTTGTATTAATAGCTACATCTACATTGGTGCTCATTTCATTACTTTGAAATCATTAAATACTGAGAATCTGTTAGGAACCAAGGACTGTGATAACCCTTGAGTCACATACAATAATAAATATAATTTGGTTCTCTTCAAATGTCAGCCATATATGTGCGTGGCTACATGATCCACTCTTTGCTAAACCTGGGCAGGTCAGGCTCATCTTTGCCTCCCAAAGTAGCACCAGTTTTTTGCAAGGGCCAACTAAGTACAGAGGCAAGTTAGCTCCTCCCTACACTCCCGGAGCTTAGGCTGGGGAAGGAGTGTGGCTCTCACCTGGGATGATCACCTTTACCTGCCCTCACCCCCATCCTGTGGCTATTACTACTGTTGAGCAATCTTATCTGTGATGGGGACATTTTTAACAAGTCCCTTTGTTTTTTCTGTCCCAGGTGCTATGAGTACTTTTCCCCCTAAGCCTTCTGCTCTTCAGGAAAGGCTGTGCACAGAGCAGGTGCCATATGATTATTTAATGAGTGCTGCAATAAAACTGAGGTGAAGAGTTTGAGGCATGTCAGTTTTGATCAATGTGACCCATCTACACATCTGTAAATGTTGCCTACAACATCCATGAAATGGGGGCAACAGCAGTAACTACTGAAAACACTTATCATGTGGATCAGAAGAGATAACATACATGAAGCAAGTTATAATGGAAGTATTATTATGAGATTTACATGAAAACAGCTCTGGTGAGAAAGATAAAATTCTTTATTCACATATCTTTATTCAAACAGTACAGAGTTAAGCACTCATTTCAGGTCAAATAATTTCCTCTATCACATGATATACCTGAAAAAGTATCTGCCGCAAGTTACTAAAGGAACACTACGTCAGTGACTTTGTGACGATGGGAATCACCACCTTATTCTCAGGCAATATTCTCTAAAAATATCATAAGGTTTGCTCTCCTGCCGGGCTGCATGTTTTTAATTTTTAAATATTCTGATATCAGTCATAGGAGAGACCTTAAGTTTCTCAGAAAAATTAAAAAAAAATTAAAACAAATATAAAAATAAAACAAAACATTTTGTGGATTCTATTTGTCCATTTACAGCACACTAACCCACCCCCACAACAGCAAATGCACAGAGTGTAAGGTTTCAGTAGGTAACAAGTTGTCATGAGTTTCCACAAGGGCTGAAACATGACTCAGTGAAATTAGCTGCAGAAGAGGTGAGGGTAAAAACACACACACAAAAAAGCAGTGCCACCAGCAAGAGATGTTAGAACTGATTAAATGAATCACCTTGGAAGATTACAGATCTCCTGTTTATTACAGATAGCAACAGCGTTTTAAAAATAGTCACACAGTCATAAGTTTCTTAAGACTCAGGATGTTAACCGAAGAAATAAACTTGTCCCATCATCCAAAGAAAAACTAACCTATCAGAGATGCCTTTAGACATTTTGAGTTTTTGTTTTCTTTAATAAGAGATTATAGTTTCAAAAACGGAAGTGAGAAAAATTCCCGAGGCCATAAAACAATATACAAAACCCAGTAGATTTTGCCAAAGCCCTGGTGAACACTTCTGTATTTGAAAGTAACACACTTCAGAAGAAGAGGGGAAGTGAATTGAGCATATTTTTATAGGTAATATTCAAAATGTTCAATTTCATATTAAAATCCTGGGAGAAGAAAATTAAAGAAGGATTCCTATTCCTTGCCTTTCCTTTAACTATCCACTTTAGAATTGTTACAAACCAAATTTGTTCATTGATTTTGAAATTACACTATGCTTATCATGAGACAGGCAATGTTTTAGACTGGGAAAGCAATGCGGACAATAAAATCCTGTCTTCCTGGATTATATATTCTACGGATGAAGACAGACAACAAACAAACAAGTAAATGCACAGTACAGCAGATACTGTCTGAAAAATAACATATACTATGGTGAAAAATAAAGTAGGGTGGGAGTAACAGACAACGTAGTATTGAATATATAAGGTCAAGCCTAGTATTCTATATTTACATGTAATGGAGATAAGTTAGTAAGTCAATAGATGCTTAAATACCTACACCATATTCAGGCATTGTGTTAGGGAGAGAGAGAGAAATCAATCAGATATCATCCCTAACCTCAAAGGGAGGAAGATAAATAGCCCTTTTGGGGAGGAAGAGTGTTTGTGAACATATTTGAAATGAAGGTAAAGAAAAAACACACAGCAAGTTTTATGCCTATTAAGTCAGTGATGATATCTGTTGAATTTAATAAAATGATGCTATATGGAAAGTCATATAAATCTAAAAATACCACTTTATTGATAGCAAAAGAAATTTTATTTGAACATGATGAAATAGATTTTTTTTATTAAATCATAGCTGTGTACATTAATACAGTCATGGGGTACAATGTGCTAGTTTTGAGATATTTTCACCAAACTGGTTAACATAGCATTCATGGCATTTTCTTAGTTATTGTGTTAAGACATTTATATTCTGCATTTAGAAAGACTCACATGTACCCTTGTAAGATGGACTACAGGTGTGGTCCCACCAATCACCCTCTCACCACCCATCCTCTCCCCTCTCCCATCCCCATATTCATGGGGGCTATAATTGGGCTATAGCTTTCATATGAAAGTTATAAACTAATTTCATAGTAGGGCTGAATACATTGGATACTTTTTCTTCCATTCTTGAGATACTTTGCTAAGAAGAATATGTTTCAGCTCCATCCTTGTAAACATGAAGGAGATAAAGTCTCCATCTTTCTTTAAGGCTGCATAATATTCCATAGTATACCACAATTTATTGATCCATTCGTGGATCAATGGGCACTTGGGCTTCTTCCATGATTTAGCAATTATGAATTGGGCTGCAACAAACATTCTGGTACAAATATCTTTGTTGTAATATGATTTTTGGTCTTCTGGTCAGAATTTTTTTTTTTTAACAGAGTCTTACTTTGTTGCCCTGGGTAGAGTGCTGTGGCATCATAGCTCACAGCAACCTCAAAATCTTGGGCTCAAGTGATTCTCTTCCCCCAGCCTCCTGAATAGCTAGGACTACAGGTGCCCACCACAATGCCCAGCTATTTTTAGAGACAGGGTCTCCCTCTTGCTCAGGCTGGTCTCGAATCTGTGAGCTCAGGCAATCCACCCGCCTTGGCTTCCCAGAGTGCGAGGATTACAGGCATGAGCCACCGCACCCCGCCACAAAACAGAAATTTTTTTTTAAAGGGAAAATACAGACTTTAATTATAGGGTGCCTTAGATAATCCCCAGATTACTCTAAGAATATGTCTTACAACAACTAAGTTTTAAGCCCTAAAGATATATTTTCTTTTGAAAAGGATAAAGAGAAGATGCTAAAATTCATTTGTAAGCCATAATTTTTAATTAACTTATTCAGAGATATAGTAGAGAGCAATTCTATTGAATACACTGCTTTTGAGAACTTCCTTTTGTAAGAACAAATAGCTGTTTCGTTGTTTAGAATTCTATGTTCATTCTGTTTTGGTCTACTCCTGCTGCTATAGGAAAATGCCTGAGACTGGCTAATCTATAAATAACATACATGTTTTCCTCATAGTTGTGGAGTCTGGGAAGTCCAAGATCAAGGCATGAGCAGATTTGATGTCTGGTGAGGGCCCAGTCTCTGCTTCTAAGATGGTGCCTTGAATGTTGTGTCTTCACGGAGCAGAAAGGCAAATGGGTCAGCAAGTCCTAAGCTAGTTCTCTGCAGCCCTTGTGTAAGGTACTAAAATCTATTCATGAGGGTACATCCTTCATAACTTAATCACTTTCCAAATGGTCCCACTGCTTGATATTTCCACAATGAGGATTATATTACAGCACAAATTTTGAAAGGGGCCCATTCAAACCACAGTAATATCTGTTAACACAGAAAGCATAATGTACTGTTTTCAAAGAAAGCCAGAAGAAAAATCTCTTTCCCCAGAGTGGCTCAATGGGACTTGGCTAAAAGACAAGGGGGTTTCCTAAACTTCTGTTATTGATTATCCTTCCTCAATAGATGATGAAGAAAGAGCAACACCAGACTATCTACTGACTGTCAGCATCGTCAGACGTGCCCATCTCTAGAGGGAAAATCTGGCCTGTGGAATCTCCTAATGATGGAACAAAAAGAGAATCAGTTTCTGCTATAACTTTCTTTTATATCTATTACAGTCAAGCAAATGGGTCTTTCAAAGAGAGCCTAGTATTAATAGTGCTCAATTAAATGCTCACGTGAATGGGATGGGGCATCTGCTATAACTATTTTTCCCTTCCTTGAATTCTTTCAACCCACTCAGAATAGACTTGTTCATCTAATGTTGGCTTAAAAATCATAGGCTGAGCACAGTGGTGCATGCCTGTAATACTAGCACTTTGGTAGGCCAAGGTGGGAAGATCACTAGAGGCCAAGAGTTCAAAACCAGTCTGATAAACTTATGAGACTTCATCCCCACAAAAAATTAGCCAAGCATGGCAGTGCATATTTGTAGTCTTAGCTATTTGGGAGGCTGCAGCAGAATGATTGCTGGAGCCCAGGAGTTCAAGATTTCAGTGAGCTATGATCATGCCTTTGTGCCCCAGCCTGGCACTGAAATTCTGTCTCAAAACAAACAAATAAAAAACAAAAAGAAAAATAAGACTACATCATTGTATCATGTGGTCTTATCGATGACAAAAAATCCCTTAAATGTCACTACATTCAAGTTATTTCAGTCCCTTGCTTAGATCTTACAATAAGACCCTGTGGTTTTATTAAGGAGTCAACTTAAACATTAAAAATTAAGCATCAAATCTAAATACGATTCAGTAAGTCATGAGAAAAAAAGTTCTATTAAGCGTTTACATTTTATAAAGTACAGAAAAGTAAAAATGTGAATAAGACGTAGCTTGTAGGCAAAGTAACTATCAAAAGACTTATGTGTTTATTTTGTAAAACTTTAATTAATAAATACTTCTGCCATACAGAAAAGTTATTAATTATGACACACTATGTATTCAAAAGCCAAATTTGACAGATGATAACATTTTATAGACTAGATTAAGATGTATTTCTTGTGTTTTTTTCTTTCTTTCTTCTTTTTCTTTTTTTAGTTTTGGCTGGGGCCAGGCTTGAACCCGCTGCCCCTCCTGGTACATGGAGCTGGCACCCTACTCCTTGAGCCACAGGCACCACTCATATTTCTTGTGTTTTTAAGCACAGCTCTTAAAGGAACAATTCAGCTAAATCCCTTTTTATTTTTTTGTTGTTGTTGAGACAGAGTCTCATTTTGTTGCCCTTGGTAGAGTGCCATGGCATCATAGCTCACAGCAACTTCAAATGCTTGGGCTCAAGTGATTGTCTTGCCTCAGTCTTCACAATGCCCAGCTATTTTTAGAGATGAAGTCTTGCTCTGGCTCAGGATGGTCTTGAACCTGTAAGCTCAAACAATCTGCCCGCCTCGGCCTCCCAAGTGCTAGCATTATAGGTGTGAGCCACCGGTCCAGCCCTCAGCTAAATCCCTTCCATCTGTTCTACCTGATTGTATTCGCAGTTATCTGAAATTTGTATTTGCCATTACTGTACACTTTTATACTTTTATTAGCCATGTAGTGTGCATGTGCATGCATGTATGCATGTATGCACACACATTTATTATTCTGGTATTTCTTAAACATATGTAAAGAACACTACACTTTTTTATGTTTTTGAAATGTTCTATTTTCACTTATTACATTATTATAGTTATTCACATGAAGCTCTAATTCATCTACTTTATCATGCAGTATTCTACCATATGAATAAACAAGGTATGAATTTCCCTTTTAATGGACAGGTTCCTTCTATCAGTTTATCATTACAAAGAGTGTTTGGTGAATATTCTAGATATGTGTCCTGTGTGCATGCCCATGTTTTTCTAGGGCATAAATGTAGAATTATCACTGCTGAACTGTAGGTAGCACATATTCAACTCCAGTGGAACGGTTAGATTGCTCTGCAATCTCTCATAATTTGTACTCTATTTTGCATCACAGGACGGCTTTCCAGTTAAAACAGAGGTAGTATGAACCAGATGCCAAGGGAAAAAGGCCTTGGAAGACTCTGAAAGTCACAAAGTCCATATAATTTACTCAACGAGAGAAGCAGTGGTGCAACAGGAGAGAAGCTTAAATGGGTTTTGAAAACTTGGAGATAGGATTTTGTGAAGTGAAGCACAAGGATACAACAGCCAGGAGCCGGGGGAACAAAGAACATAGCTAGCGTCTGGGAAACTTCTACATCTGGAGATTAGAAGAGTCTCCGAGGTCATCACTTTGAACAAATGCTAAAACAGGGATGAGACAAAGGAAAAGGTTAGTCCTATCCACTACCCTCTGGTCAGATGGGAAGAGTGTATTAAACATTCAGAAAATTCTTCATTTTCCACGGACCACAGAGTTTCAAAGACGCAGGGCTTACAGGGTGAAAGTGCAGCTACTTGGGAAGTCTCCTTCTGTGGATCATTTCACTCCCTAAAAAACTCCGGATGAGTAAGTGGCGGGGACAGATGTTTATTTCAGTTTAAAAACAAAAGTGACATCGATTTGTTGTGTAAAGATAAGAATGTGGAATTAGTCATAACACAGTAGCCTTCTAAAAGGTTTCCCTGTCAAAGTCCCCTTAATGTCCATTCTACCCTCAGGAGAGCGAATCTTTTTAAAAGACAAACTAGGTTATCTTCTTCTTTGTTTGAAACCTTACGGTGACTTCTCATTGTCAAAAGATCTTGAGAATATAAAATTTCTCCCCAGCCTGAAAAGCTCAGTCTGATCAGGCTCACAGTGAACTCCCTAGTAGTGCAGAAGCCTGTGATTATTCCGTGATTAATCTAAGATCTATTTTTCCCTTTTGCTAAGCGTTAGGGTCTGTGTGTGCCTGGAGTGCTCCTCTATCGACGCCATCGTCTCTCCACGTCTGAGTCCTCTTGGCTCAGGCCGTAGCTCACCAGGACTTGCCTGATTACTCTGCCCAATGCAAACACTTAGATCACTCACATCCCAAGGTTTAAGTTTGATTTCTATCACTAACTACTTTTTGCCATCTTACTATCTTTTCGTTCCAATTATTATTTATCACTTCTCTCCTTGAACTAGAATTAAACCTCATGAAAATTCAAACCTAGCAACCCCAGCTCTGGAACAGCCCTAGCACCTGACAGGCTGTCAGTGAGTTCTGCGGTGTAAATGAATGGCATCTACAAGGTAATAATTCCTATGGTAAGTTCCCAGTTCCCATGCAATCCATTAGCAAGTCTGACAGCTCCACCTTCACCATGCATCCAGAATCCAACCCTTTCCCCAACCTCTCCCTCCACCACTTGGGTCTAAGCCATCATTATCCCTCATGGATTTCTGTAGCTGCTGCCAGAGCTAGGCTCCCCGCTTTTATCATTGTTAGCCTACAGATTCTTCTCCACAGAGAGCCGGAGAACATGTAAATCATCTCATGACATCCCTTTGTGTGAAACCCTACAATGCTTCCTACCTCACTCAGAAAAGAATCCCAAGTCAGTACCTTGCCTGCAGGGCCCTGCAGGATGCTCACCTGGTTACCTCTCTGGTCTCTTTTCCCACCTCCACCACTGCCATCCTCTCTCACTGCACCCCAGACATGCTGGGCTCTCTCTGCTCCTCAAAACACCTCGCAGAACAGTCACGCCAGATAAATCGGCACTGGAGCTCTTCTCTACGATAGGGGGCATCTGATTAACAACGCTGTACTGTCTATTTAAAATGTGGGTAGGAGAAAACTTATGAAAACTTCTGTTTTCTTTTGTGGCTCCAATCACAAAAAGGAAAACAAAAACAACAAGAGGGGTTGGGTGGGCAGGAGGAAACTTAATGGAGGTAAGGACAAGTTTATGACACAGATTCTGATGATGGTCTCGTGGATATACACTTAACTCCAAACACACGGGGTTGTATACTTTAAATATGTACATTACTCGTACCTTGATACAGTGCTAAAAAATGCCTAGCAGAATCCTGCTAATGGGCTCTGAATTTGTTCTTCTATCATCTAGAAAGTGTTACTTACTGATAATCGCATACGGGCAGTCCCTGGCTTACGGACAAGATGGCTCTGTTGTTAAGCTGAATCTGTATGTGAGTTGGAACAGGTACATCTACCTGTTGCCTGTACTAGACTCCATTTGTAAGTGCTGTATGTAAGTCGGATGTTTGTAACTCAGGAGACTGCTTGTGTTGTTCTTACCTGTCTGCACATTTGCCCTCACTGGGGAAGCTTTCCTTGAGACAAACTTACCCTGCTTCATTCTCCTTTGCACATTTCACCACATGAAATACGACATAGGTATATCTGTTCACTGTATTGACTGTCAAACTCATTAGATATACCATCCACAGATCAGGGACTTTTTTCTTCTTTTATGCTTTCTGCAGCTTTTCCAAAGCCTACCTGGTACCCAACACATAAAACGAGCTCACAAAATATTTGTTGAGTGAATGAAAAAAACACAATACTTTTACTCTGGTGTCCAGGATTCACAAGAGTTCAAGGGCATGTTGCACACGCCGTGATCCTGGGAAGGCAGATCCCTCAGCGAGGGCATCGACGTGCCAGCTCCCTCCCCACACCTTGTCCTATGCCCTTTCTTCCATTTGGCTGTTCCTAAGTTGTACCCTATCTAATAAACTGGTAATAGTAAGTGGGGGAAGAAAGTCCAGAGGAGGGTCATGGGAAGAACAATCAGGTCAGAGAACTCCTCTATGTATTTTAACCATGGTTTAGAATAATCAAGCTCACGAAATCACACGGCCTGGTGGCCTGGGAGCCGCTAGTGACGTCTTCAACATGGTAGGATTGTACTTTCTTTCTCTTTCACCCAGTATCTCACACTGGAAGATGACATGGGACAGAAATGTTACTCCCAGGTAGAAATCTAAAGAGCCTATATGATTGGCTCCATTTCTCTTCTCACTGCTGATGGCGACTGAAGCAGGTGTTAACAGGAAGTCTCTAGGAGCCCAGGTCTCTGACTGCCCCACCAGCAGACACACACACACACACACCTGTGCAGTGCTGTGCCACTGAAATGTTAGAGAGGGTTTCTAGTGTAGCACAAATAGTTCATATTTTATATCCTGACTGATCCACAGAGCTACGCTTTCTTTCTTTCATATTAAGCTGCCCTGTGACCAGCTGCCCTTTAACCAGGCAGACAGAGCCTTGTTTAAGCAGGAATATACACGCCCATAATGGACTGTTTTTATGCCATGGGGGCTCTCATAGGCGCCTCATTTTGTTTTCAAGGATAGGGAATGAAGGGAAAAGTCTTTAAAGCTGTTCGGCATGAAATATAAGTCATTAAAGTTTCTGTATCTGATATTTAGAAACTATGATCCCTACCGCTTACATGATCATTCTTTTTATTTACCTAATCCATTTGATTCAGACACTAAAAACAGCAGACTGCCAGGATTATTTTCAGTAGGATGTTGTTTCTGTAAAGATTTGAAAAATCTCTATAAACTAGCACTTCCGTAATGTTACAAGAGCCTGACATTTTCTAATCATCTTCCCACACTAGGAAATCCTAAAGTACCTTCTGAATCAAAGACAGAATTTCATTCATGTATATTTTCAATATTAACAAATACGCTGCATTTCAAATTGCATTAGTCTTCTATGTTTGTACGAAGCTGGGTATTTAGAAAATGCTCAACAAATGTCAGTTAATATTAATAATGTATTTTGTTGCATAGATGTTAAGTGTGTTTTCCTTAGATCAGAAATTATTTTTAAAACTGGGGGTGGGGGATCTACTTCTCCCATTTGGAAATGCCCTTTAAATAGAGAATGTTATTACTGGTCGTAACAGCTTGAGGAAATTTGTTCAGCTAGAAAACCAAGAGAGTGGATCTTTATGCCCTATTCATGTATATGTTGGGACAACATTTGTACGAATGCCTTGGCTCTACATGCACAAATAAATACATCAGCTAACTGAGCAGATTTGCAAAGTATTTGCTGCTGGCAGCTATTTATATTTATTTGCCTTTAATTTCTAACTTCACTGAATTTGTATTAAACTACCTAAGTTTCCTTCTATTTTTTAATTATAGAATAAAAGTGGTACAAATAAAATCAAGGGAGGAGTGTGTGTGAATGTGAATACACACACACAGACACACACACACACACACTGAATTCTAAATAGAATCATCAAATTGAAATTGGTTCCTGAAATGCTAACCTTTGGTGATTAGAATATTGAGAGGCAAACAGAATTTGCTTTGAATTTTTTTCTTTCTCCTCTGAAGCATTTTCTCCCTTAAAATAAGCCAGGACTTCCTGTGTAATAAGGGTGAGATGATTCCGAGGATGCAATTGCACTTGCTAATACCACTGCAGTTCACGGAGTGTGGAACTGCTCAGACCTCCTAACACTGCGAACTGGGCTCAGTGATAGGACTAACAAGGTTGTTCAGTGACACAGCGAGGAAAAATTAAAATTGGAGGAGCAATCATGTTTGATACTGGGAGGCACTAAAGGAAGCCAGAAGAGAGGCAATAAGACGCTGCCAGGCTTGAAGCACCTGCTGAATTCAGAATATGTTGCAACCTCAAAATAGCCCGGTTAAGGGAAGGCCATAAAAAGGAATTACAAAAATCAATTCTTGAGGAAACCAAAGCATGAATAAAAATTTCAGCAGCTGCCTAGTTAGAAACTGATGGATGCAAAAAAGTTCTTTAGGTAGGGAGAGAGGAAAGGAAAAAGTGACAATTGTAATGCGGTGCTTTTTCCCTCCTAGGTGTGTGGGTTGTTGAAATGTGTTTACTTTCAGAAAAATATTCTTATGCATTAAGGTCACAGGGCTAGATGGGAACAAACACAGAGTGTTTTAGGGGACTGGTGCGAACACGGTCCAGTCATTCTCCAACACAGCAGGCTTGAGAAAGTCCTGTTTTCTCATCGCCGTCCCTTGCTACGTGTGCATCTTTATCCTGGGGATGGTTCAGGGTATGTCTGCGCTCCTCTGACTTGGTGCTGTCATAGGGACACAGCGTCACTTCTCAGACACTGTCTGTTATGCCTTCAGGCTGCTGATTCTCAATTTTGCACCTTTCCGGGGAACAGCTGGGGCGTCGTCCCCAGATGCATCATGTTGCTAAAACGTCTAGGTTGAAGCTTTATCAAATTTAAGGCTCGGAAGACCTACGTCAGGATAGAGTGCCTTGGCATTTTTATTAACTTTTTTAAAAGCTCTCTCATTGAGATATAAGGTGCTACCTGCCAAAGACCATTTAAAGCTCCTAACACTTCATACAAATGTGTTAATGGTGCAACTGAAAGGCACATTACAAATTTAGAAGAGGCATTGTCCCTTTTTAAAAACTGAATGCTGTGGTTCCTTATTAAATTTATAACAAAGATCTCACTGGAATATCCATAACAAGTTCTGAAATTCTGGCTATGGAACCAGTAAGGAAGAAGGTCAGCAGAGTAGTAGCAGCTGCAAAAGAATGCAGGTGCCTCATAAATGCTCCGCAAAGGACAGTGGCTGCCAAGAGCAGCTGCCATCGTGCTTGTCAACTCAGTCCGAGTGATCTGGTCTTTGATCCCCTTCCTTCCATAAAGCTCAAGGTATTTTGTTCAGTGATATCTCCAAATAAACAGTTTCTGGATTTATATGGACTATGTGTGGAAACCAGAGAAACTCAAATAAGAAAATATGATCAGGGATGTTTTGACTTAACATTTAACTATGTTCTAGATTCTGCGCCTAAAAAGATATAGTGGTAACCAGATAAGAAGCCAGTTCATTGCAGATTCGAAATTCGATCTTTTAAAAAAACCCAGCCAATAGCACTTATTGTATTAAAATTACATGTATGAAATGGCCTTGCAACCACCATGTTAAATTTCAATAGATAGTATGAGCCTATAGAGTCAAACTGAAGTTCCTTATGTCTCAGTTTATCTGAAAAATAAGTGTAGAAAAGAACCTATACTCAAGGGATTGTGTGTACACTAAATGAATGTGTGTGTGTGTGTGTGTGTGTGTGTGGACTGATAAACATATGTCAAGATGTATGGATTATTATTATTATTTTTTTTTGTAGAGACAGAGTCTCACTTTATCGCCCTAGGTAGAGTGCTGTGGCATCACAGCTCACAGCAACCTCCAACTCCTGGGCTTAGGCGATTCTCCTTCCTCAGCCTCCCAAGTAGCTGGGATCATAGGTGCCTGCCACAACACCCAGCTATTTTTTGTTGCAGTTTGGCCGGGGCCGGGTTTGAACCTGCCAACCTCGGTATGTGGGGCCGGTGCCCTACCCACTGAGCCACAGGTGCTGCCCCCAAGATGTATGGATTCTTTACTATCAGCAAAGTACTTAAAAATGATTGCTGTTGCTATCGCTAAGCTTCAGATTATCATTGTCAATGTTCCTGTCTTTATCTAAATGAAAATCTAGAATCTGGAGGACAACAAATGTCCACTCTACTAGTCTGTTAAAATTAAATAAATGTGCTAAAATTAAAAATAAATAAATATTATAAACTATAATTTGTTTAGCAAACTAATTTGTATGTAAATTGATGTTTATAGGAATTGAGCTTTATTCAATAATTCTTCTCATACCTGCTTCTCTCCACGTAAATATGTCAATCAACATGGTTAAAAGGTCTATTTTTAACATAATCCTTTCCACAGTCAAACTGCAGTATCTTTAAAAATATTACCAAGAAATTGAATGTTAGTGGACACAAATGTATTCATTTATTGCTTTTAATGATGCCTCCAGGTAAAGGCACATACTATAGTATTATTTACTCACGACATTTAGACTTTGCAAATGATACCATCTCATAAAGTCCTAGAAGGGAAAACCATGAGAGCTTCACTTGTTTTATCCAGTATTAGTTCAGTGCCACCCACATATGACTAACGATGATAAATGATCTCATGGTGATTGCAGGATCTCCCACTAAATGATGAGACTTTGTCTAAGAAGGTGCCAGCTTTGAGAGAATGTTATACCTGCTTGCTTGGAGATCACGTAAACCTTGACCTCTTTAAATTTCCTCTAAAATCGTGTTCTTTAGTTCACAGTATGTGACATTGCAAAATTTTCCCTGAAATCTATGGGATATATACAGACTTAGCTGGGACCTCACCAGCAGCCAACTATGGGCAATACAAATATTGTTTCTAAAACACCAAACCAAATCATTTTTTTGTAGAAATTACTAGCATTTGATATAAACAGAAAAGGTGCATCAGAAATTCTTGGTAAACTGTGTAATGCTGACCAACATTTTGAAGGAACTAATAAAAATATAACAATGAAATCTTGGAAACATTTAGAGGTCTTAGATAATATGACTATCAAGAGATGTATTATTCCCATTAACATATATCTTGGCTCACACATGGGGTTTTATATTTTCCTGGTTAAAGGGTGGCTACATACCCAATGCGAATAAACTAATCCAATAAATATTACTTCATTAAAAAGGCAATTTTTTTTGAGGTTTTTGGCCGGGGCTGGGTTTGAACCCGCCATCTCCAGCATATGGGGCCGGCACCCTACTCCTTTGAGCCACAGGCGCTGCCCCAAAAGGCTATGATTTTTCCAATTATGGTTTAATCTCAATTGCTTCCACTAACAGACGGAGATCACAGGAAAGAAATATGCAAAATTTATCACATTTACTTTTTTAAATGAGTAAGAAAAAATTACTTGAATTGCAAGTATACGTGTATACACATATACTAGTACACAGACGTACAGATACACACACATACACACTTCTAATAACTTAATAAGAAAGAACTCTCCAAGATCTAAATTTTTTCTTTTTTTTGAGACAGAGTTTCGCCATGTCACCCTAGGTAGAGTGCTAAGGCATCATAGCCCACAGCAACCTCAAACTCTTGGGCTTAAATGATTCTCTTGCCTCAGCCTCTCAAGTAGCTGGGACTAAAGGTGCCCACCACAGCGCCCGGCTATTTCGTTATTGTTGTTGTTGTTGTTTTTAGCAGGCCTGGGCTGGGTTTGACGAGTGCCAAGACAAGATCCAACTTCTTATATCCTTCAATCCAAACTCTAGGACAAATAATATTCTATCATCTATTTACAAAATTCAAAGAATTTTTGTTTTCATAGGATTAATGCATAAGTGTGTACCTTGTGTACAGAATTGGCCTTAAGGAATGTAATCACTAACATTTCAAATTGTCAAAAAAAAAAAAAAAAACCCAGTTTCTTAGGAACCTTGTTCAACATTACTCCAAGAAAATATAGCTTGCCAATAAAATGACAGACTGAGAGCACAACTATGTAAGCAAAGTGATGAATTACGCTCCCAAAATAATCTTCTGCTTGTAAAATTTATCTTGAATATATGCCAATAGATTTTCAGGCAGTCAAATTTGCATGCCGTTCCCAAATAAGTCAAGGTCTTCAAGGTACTATATTTTTGGAAGACACAAATAATGAGACTGCTTGGAAATACCTATTTGTGTAAAAAAAAAAAAGTACAATTCCTGCAGGGCTGCAACACTTATTGAAATATATGACCTTATTTAAATACAAGTGTAACTGTTTGGAACTAACAGGGACATCACAGGAAAGGTAATATATATGACTTCTTCATGGGGATGGTAATGATGACATAGTCTCTATTTCTCTTCTTTATAACACGTGATAAATCTCTTATCAGATACTTTTAGCCAAAAGGCAAAACTCTTTAATCATTAATCCAGAAGCAGATGAAATAAATTAATCAACATACATGTTCTCTTTCCTAAAATATTTTCAACATCTATGATATGTTATGGGTATGGTCGGGGGCAGTAACATTCTTATGACATCTCCATATTCTTATCCAATAAATGAGCTATTCTTTTCTATCAAAAATACTCAGACTTGATTCTAAGTTCAAACAAAAATTCGTAAATACATAGACTTAAAAATCAATAACCACTGCCTGATCATTTCAGAGGCCACAAACCCAAGGTTCAACAGCAACTCTGCTATTTGTAAGTGGCATTATCAAAGCCAAGGCCGAGTTATGCCTAAAAACCTAAGTTTTCTCATCTATCAAACAAGGGTAACCGCAATGTATCTATATACCAAAATAGCTGTGAAGATCAATGGAGGTAAATTCATTGAGTAGAGATTTTTGTCATATAGTAGGTATTGAACGAAGGCGCGATAGCTATTAGTTGAGTTGAATATTTGCATGTATGTGGCATTTCACTGCCATATCATTTGCCTTTTAGCCATCGTTCTTCTTGTGATTGACCAGTCAATAACCACCAGAACATAAGATGCTATCAACAGATTTGGGCAATTATATTGTGCTTATTACATAATATGGATGGGTCCATACATTCAGAAAATATATAGACCAAACATCTGTTCTCCTTTTTCTGTGTATATATTAGAGTTGTGTGGAATTGTTCAACATGTGAGTCCAGACAATGCCAAATGGGACCACATATTACCACACCTGTGCACACACACACACACACATAAACGCTCAAATTACAGCTAGTAAGGAGAGAAATCTGCTTAAAGACAGCCGATTCAAATGCAGACTTCCTATTCTGATACGGCTTCTCTCTTCAATACAGTTATCTAATTACTATCCCATACAATAAAAGGGTGCCCAAAGCTTCTATTTTGCTGCGTGCCAAATACAATTCCTAACATCTCTGTGCGTATTTCCAAGGCTATGAAAACTTTAAACATAAACAGTTTGTTATCCATCCATGAAGAGACCACTCCAGATAATAGTTAAGCCAACCCTCTCTTTAGTTTCAGATAAGTTGAAACCATACTTTGAATTATATTTGTATTTTCCTAACTTCTTTCTTTGAAATGATGCAAAGATAGGCAAAGAAAAGGTTTCTAAGATTTTCACGTTTGCTTATCCATCGGTGCCGTATTAATTGTTCTTGAGGCAAAGCCAGGAAAGTAAAAAGTCAGGGCTGGGGGTAAAACCCTTAATGACTCTGCTTCTCCATCCTCCTGAAATAAAGATCAGGCTACCGCTATACCTGGTATTCAGGATGCACGTTTCTTTACCTCCTGTTTTAGTACGTGTCGTGCCGCTATAAATTCCTGAAGCTGAGTAATTGATAAAGAAAAGAGGTTTATTTGGCTCCAAGGTCTGCAGACTACACATGAAGAACTGCACCAGCACCTGCCTCTAGCGAGGGCTTCAGGAAGCCTCCGTCAACGCTGAAAGGAAGGGAGCCAAGGGGTAGCAGGCGTGTCACATGGTGAAAGAGGGAACAAGAGGAGGAAGTGGCGCCAGGCTCTTGTAAACAACCAGCTGTGAGGGCACAGCAGTAAAGTGGGAACTCTTGCTGGGGAAGGGCAGGGGGGACGGACAAACCATTCAGGAGGGATCTGGGTCCAGGGACCAAACACCTCCCACCAGGCCCCTCCTTCAACACTAGAGATCAAATTTCAACAGGAGCTTTGGGGAGGTCAAATATCCACACTGTACACCTGCCTTACATGAAAGGCAAATTGGGATCTTGTTTTCTTTGTTTATGCTTTTCAAATCCCTTCCCTCTTCCCTCAGTAGTCTCGGAAAGCTACTTAAAGAAAAAAAAATCACAAACCTACCTGTTCTTCACAGAGCAGCTCCCACAGCACCAATTTCACACAAATCTCCTGATTCTCCTAACGGCCTCAATAGGACCTAAGCACTTGACCTGTATCTCTTTAAGGGACCTTGTCAGTTTGTCATAAGATTAATTATTAATTTATTCAAAAAAAAAATACTGAACATCTCCAAGCCTCCATGCAATGTGATAGTGGAGATGTAGCAATGAACTTGACAGACACAGTTTCTCTTCACCTGGAGCTCACAGTTTGTAGGTGGTGAGACGCACAAGTGAGTTATTACACACTGAGATCAGAGTAATTAGCAATGATGAATTGTAAGAAATAGTGTGATGGTGTAGGCAGTGTTTTTAATCTAGAAAATAATAGAGGCTGCTTTTCTGAAGGGCTAGCGAGGAAGCTTTTGGGGGAGTGACGCGTTCATTATTTTGATTGTGGTGATGATTTCACAGTTGCATACCTATGTCAAAATATATCAAAGTGTATACTTTAATTTCCATAGTTTATTGCTTGTCAATTATACTTCAATTTTTTTAAAGAGAAAACAAATAGGAAGATTCCACCTTAGTTTTTTTTTTTTTGGAGATTTTGGCTGGGGCTAGGTTTGAACACACCACCTCCAGCATATGGGGCTGGCGCCCTACTCCTTTGAGCCACAGGCACTGCCCAGGTTTTTTTCTTTTTTCCTACCTTAGGTTTATTAGGAAAAGCTTTTCCTGTTGGACAGGTATTTAGGCAGAAATCCAGAAGATAAAACCAGTCACCAAAAGGCAAGATAAAAATTCCTTCCTAACAGAGAGCACAAGTGTCCAGGCCCTGATTTAGGAAGAGATGGACGTGTTTAAGCCACAGAAAAAGGTTAGAATTCCTAGTGAGCCAGGGACAGAACTGCATGGATGATCATTTGTCCTAGGACAGAAGTAAAGGAGAGGAAAAGAAGTGGACTGCGGTGTTTTGAACTCACGTCCAAAAAGTCTTTCATACTCCTCCTTCCAAAAGATGGTGTTTAAGTCCCTTTTGTGGAGAGTAGGTGAGAAGACAGTGACTTATAACAAACAGAATGTTGTGGAAATGACAATTGTGACTCCTGTAACAAGGTGTTGTGGCTTCCTCTTGCTTTTTCTCTGGATCATTGGCTCTGTTGGAAAGCAGGGACCATATTGTGAGGATAATCAGCCATGTGGAAGCTCCATGTGGTAATGAACAGAGGTCTCCCACCAACAGTTACCCGTGTATGTGCCAACTATGTATGTGATTGAGCCACCGTGAGCTTCAACAAATGCTCCCCCAAGTGACACCTGACTGCCACTTCCCGAATCAGAACCACCCTGCTAAGCTGCTCCCAAATTCCTGACCCAAAAATACTTGCAGGCAACAGTAAATATTTGTTACTATTTTATAGAGGGGAAGACTATGTAAATGACCCTCACATTCTCCTAATGCCTCCGCACTTCAGATATTAACTTTCTGGTGAGCTGCACGGGTGGGAGGTGTATAGGAAGGTCTTTAGTAGTCCTGTCTAAGGAAGAATTATGCTCTCACTTTTGAAACACTAAGCTTATTACAATAGCCATGGAGAGCTAAAAACAGAAATAAGATTGCATAAAGGGCAAAAATAAAAAGACACTTCAAATAATGTTAAAAATAAGGCACTGAAACCAAGGAAACACACTAATTGTGTTTTTAAAAATCAACTGGCCTCTCTAAGACTTCAAGAATGGTTTCTGTGTTAAATCTCCCATTACGAAAGACACAAGGACTCAGAATTATGTCAAAACACTATGTCATAAAAGGTCTCTAGTCATAATACCATTATATGCCAGGCTGTCCACTTCACGGGTTAGCCTGGCCACGTTATGGTACTCATGCTTGACACGCTGGATGTGGAGAGATAAGTAATGAGATGAACTATAGATTTCCCACTTAGACAGCTTCTGAACATCATCCAATTGAATCGTAAAGGCAACAATACATTGGGCGTCTTTGTTATGTGTCTCTGTCCCAAATGGATTTAGACCACCTTTCACATAGCAGATGGTTTAAATATACAAAAAAACATCGGACCATGCCTGTGGCTCAGAGGAGTAGGGCACTGGCCCCATATGCTGGAGGTGGTAGGTTCAAACCCAGCCCTGGCCAAAAACTGCAAAAAAAAAAAAAAAAAAAAAAAAAAACCAACAAACATTTACATATATGAAAAATAATACAAAAAATAATCCCACAAAAATGATTAATCTGAATTATTATTGCCAGGGTAAAGCTGATAGCACCTGTTGGGGGGGCTGGAAGATGTCTCCTTTCTACCTTAGCATTTTCTAGAACGCGGATGTATAACACTGATGCAGGATAATTTCTAGACTGTAAAGAGATAAGGCGTTAAATAATATTGACTCACTTAAAACTCACCAATTAAACCAAAACTAAAGTCTCAGCGCCAGCATGTCTTTAAAACCTCCCCAGGATTTGACAGCCTTGTTTCTGTGGTGAAGTATCAGGGCTCAGCCTCTTGAGTCTTCTGAGAATAAACCAGTTCTTAATATGTTTATTTCCACAGTATTTATTCTTATGGCTTTTTAAAATTTATAACAAGTGATCATACCATGACAAGTTTCTTTTAGGTAAAAAAATGGAGTTTACAAAAAAATTAGAGTGTACCTTTTGAATAAATATAGATGATGACCAACTTTTCGGAAAACTTAACCAAGAAAATATACTAGGCGTTCATTTCAGTATTTTACTTACAGAGAACCTGAAATCCTGAGAAGTAGAGTGATTTCATCACAGTCATATGACTAGAAGATAGAAATACGGTTCTAGACTTCTTGGGTTTCTATTACATCAAAAAAAAAAAAAAAAAAAAAAGACACAACTAAGGTCTTTAGTGGCTCGGTAGCTCACACCTGTAATCCTCCCACTCTGGGAGGCCTAAAATGGGAAGGTTGCTTAAGCTCAGGAATTGAGACCAGCATGAACAAAAGCAAGACCTCATTTCCTCTTAGAAATGGAAAAAAATCAGCTAGGCATTCCAGCAGGCACCTATAGTCCCAGCTAATCGTGAGGCGGACGCAGGAGGATCCCTAGAGCCCAGGAGTTTGAGGTTGCTGTGAGCTTTGATGATGCCACAGCACTCTGCCTCAGATGACAGAGTGATACTGTGTCTCAAAAACATAAAGGTAACGACTACATTTCAAAAGTGATCTCTAATCACAGACTAGAACACACACAGTTACTTTTAAATTTATTTGCCGCATTTAAGATCAAGCTTAAATAATATGAAATCCATAAACAATTATGAAACATAATTGAAATTCTATTTCTCTTCCCTCATCTTAAATGCAACAGAACAGAGCAAGTAGCTGAAATGTAAGGGAAATACAAGAAACCTAGAGCATCAGCCTCAGATTTGGTCATATCTAGTTAGATAAATATTATATTAAAACCAAAGTTTTTGTGCAAATATCACAACACTGGGGAGAAGAGTGTTCCCAAAGAGGGTGACCACAAACTCTGCTGAAGATAAAAAAGAGGATAGGGGAGAATCTATTTTTACTTGACAATTTTTATTTTGTGAAGATCATATTTGCCCATCTTATCAGTTGTTCATAACTTCTTAAATTCTTTAGAGAATATCACATCAAGTTCTGGCAAAAACTGTTGACCCTGACAAATACTGCTATATTTTTTTGTTTACTCTTTTGCTCGGAGAAGATATAAATTTCTTTTGGTTTTGATTTGTTCTTTGAATTATCATAATTCCCATGGTGGGGTGTGATTTTTTTTTTTCCTATGAACAAGTCTTTCTTAGAAAATCTTACATTCTCCTTTAGAGAAACACAGTAGATAGTGTAAATGAAATATAAGCCACACATGAATATGTTAGCCCAATGAATTTTAAACACGTCAAAACTTTACTCATTTCAACTTAGAGCTAAACAGCTGGGATTTGAAGGTATGTTTAAAGACAATTACATTAGCTTTAGGTCTGTATTCTAAGTGAAAATATTAGACTTGGAAAGCAAAGGAGGAGGAGGGTGGGAAAAAGAATATACCCAGAGTAGGTCAGAGGGAGAGAGAATGAATATTACCACAGGGGTGGAGAGAAAAGAATGTAACAATTTAAAGCCATAAAATGTTGAGTCCTGGGGGACAGATGTCACCTTGGATAGAAAGCAGAAATAACCAGACTGTGGTTTCCCTTACAGAAAAAAGCAACTTTGTGAGGTAACATGGACATCACAGTTTGGTCTGGCTTTCCCTGTTGTGAAGTAATGTAGCCCTTCAATAACTGGAGAGGAAGCTGCTGAAGGGAGCCCAGGAAAGGCACAGATGGTTTGGGTTTCCACACCAAAAATTATAAAAACATGTCTAAGGAACATGACAATGTCTGAGGCTGATGCCGACCAGGACACAGTGGATGGAAGATCCCTGGGGCTGGCAAAACCCCATCCATGTGACCTCCAGCCACTTTCTTAATCCAATCTGTTTGCCCCATCTATAACACAGAGGTGACAATATTGGCCATAGTAGAGCTGCTCTGGATCCAGTATAAATTGTATATTATATTTGAAGTATTCAGCAGGGAAAAAGGGGGACAGTAGTTCTTGTTATTAACCTTATCATTACCACCATTAGTGATGAAAAGGTTGCCTAGGACACTAAGTCATGTTTTGATATTAAGAAATATAAAATCATAGTTACTCATAGTTAATGATAAGATTGGGTGATACAGTTATTTTCCTCCCTTTCTAAAATTCTCTAATTCAAATACAGCAGAACCTCCATGGTTGGCCACCTCCTTACACTGACATGCACCACATGTACCTATCAGTACAGGAGACCTAGGTCCTTATGTTGGCCACCTCTAAATGTTGACCCATTTGTTACAGTCACTTGGGTGGTCAACTTAAAGAAGTTCTACTGTATTAGCAATAGACTTGGCAAAAATACAGAAAAAAATGCTTATATACATTACTTATCTATCAATGGCTATAGCGAGAACAGACAAGATTGATTCTAAGAGTATACTGAGATAAGAAAATAGCCATCTATCTTTATTTTTTTTATTTGTTGGGGATTCATCGATGGTACAAAGAACCAGGTTACATCGATTGCATTTGTTAAATAAAGACCCTCCTATAACTGTGTCCCACCGCTAAAAGGTGTGCCACATACCGTGAACCCCCCATCCCCGGCTTCATTCTCTGTCTCTGCTCTCCCTTCCTCCACCCCCCACCACGTACTAGGTCATTAAGTGTCCACAATTTCTCAGAATTGAGTACATAGGATTCATGCTTCTCCATTCTTATGATGCTTTACTAAGAATAATGTGTTCCACTTCCATCCAGGTTAATACAACAGATGTAAAGTCTCCATCTTTTTTTTTCTTTTTCTGCAGTTTTTGGCCAGGGCTGGGTTTGACCCCCGCCACCTCCGGCGTATGGGGCCAGCGCCCCACTCCTTTGAGCCACAGGCGCCGCCCTAAAGTCTCCATATTTTTAAATGACTGAATAGTATTCCAGGGTATACATATACCATAGCGTATTAATCCATTCCTGGGTTGGTGGGCATTTAGACTGTTTCTACATTTTGGTGATTGTAAATTGAGCTGCGATAAACAGTCTAGTGCAAACGTCCTTATGATAAAAGGATTTTTTTTTCTTCTGGGTAGATGCCCAGTAATGGGATTGCAGGATCAAATGGGAGGCCTAGTTTCAGTTGTTTGAGGGTTCTTCATACTTCCTTCCTCTTTCCATTTAAACCATTATTTGAGAATAAAGGAAATTGGCTGGGTGTGGCGGTTCACTCCTGTAATCCTAGCACTCTGGGAGGCTGAGGCGGATGGATCCTTTAAGTTCAGAAGAAGGGAGATGAAGACCAGCCTGAGTAAAACAAGACCCCACCTCTACTAAAAATAGAAAAACTAGCCTAGTGTGGTGGCAGGCATCTGCAGTTCCAGCTACTTGGGAGGCTGAGGCAACAGGATCATTTGAGCCCAAGACTTTGAGGTTGCTGTGAGCTTTGACACCATGGCATTCTCCCCAGGGTGACAGAATGAGACACTGTCTCCAAAAAAAGAGAAAGAGAATAAAGAAAACTGTGACCTGTTCCCTTCTTAGTCATCTTCGTAACAAAACTAAACACCATCACTTCTGATCTAACCTGATTTTATCCATGACAGAAATGCCAGAAGGCAGGGCTGCTTGTGGCATTCTCTCTTTCTTTCCCATTACCACTATTTTCTTTTTTCTTTATTGCTATTGTATAATATATGACCCATTGAAGGAAAAGAGGATGAAGGTATTTTGGTTGCACTGAAAGAAGCCTATGCCCTTCACTTATTAATAATTGCAATAGACATTATTACCAAGTCCCGACTGTTCACCAGTCACTGTGCTAACTAGTCATTTATTTAAGCTCAACTTAGCAACTACACCTAAAGGTAGGTTTTCTTTTTATTTATTTATTTATTTATTTATTTTTTTGAGACGGAGCCTCAAGCTATCCCCCTGGGTAGAGTGCCATGGCATCACGCTCACAGCAACCTCCAACTCCTGGGCTCAAGCGAGTCTCCTGTCTCAGTCTCCCAAGTAGCTGGGACTACAGGCACCCGCCACAACGCCTGGCCATTTTTTTGGTTGCAGCCATCATTGTTGTTTGGCGGGCCCGGGCTGGGGAATCGAACCCGCCACCTTAGGTGTATGTGGCTGGCGCCTTAGCCGCTTGAGCCACAGGCGCTGAGCCAGGTTTTCTTTTTATTGACACAAACATCTGTACATATTTAGGGGTACATGTGATATTTTATTGCATGCATACGATGATGATGTCAGGGTATTTGGGGTATCCATCAACTTGAGTATTTATCATTGCTACATGTTGGGAACATTTCAAGTTCTCTCTTCTAGGTATTTTGAGATACCACACCCAGAATTTTTCTTTCTTTTCTTTTCCTTTCTTTCTTTCTTCTCTCTCTTTCTTCTTCTTCTTCTTTTTTTTTTTTTTTTTTTTTTTGGTAGAGATAGAGGGTTGGGGAGGTTTTTCTATCTCACTCAGGCTAGTCCCAAACTTCTGGCCTCAAGTAATTCTCCTGCCTCTGCCTTCTAAATGTTCTGGGATTACACGCATGAGCTACCACACCCAAGTAGATAATTTGAAATATATATTATTGTTGCTATGGAACATTAAAGCTTATACATTCTCTCTAATTGTTTGTTCATACTCACTGTCCAAACTCCCTTCATCTCTACTTACACACCCTTCTCTGCCTCTAGTTATCAGTCTTTCTACTCTCTAAGAGGTAGGTTTTGAGGTTCTTGAAGCCATATTTTTCTCATCAGCTATGATCTTATTCACAATAGGCTATACTAAGGCAGTGGCTCCTGATATTGTAACACTATGGTTCATTGACAGAAGTACTGCCAATGTATTGAAAAACTCAATACACATTGAGTTTTAAACAAATTATTTTGGCCCACAAGATTATGAACTCCTTAAATCCATAGACTAAATCATAAATATCTTGATATGCCCAATATCTATCACTACATATAAGAATATAGTAAATGCTTAATAAATTGTTATCAAATGAACGAATAAAGTAATAAATGAAGAGTATGTCAATATTTTCCAAGGAATCAAAAATTCTAAAGTTAAGTAATCTCTTCTACAAAATATTATATGCCACTATACCAAGACGAGAAGGCATTATTAGCAAAGTTCCCTAAAGCTACCATCTGAAAACTATTGATGAAACCAATCAAAAGCATTTGACTAAAATACTTTTAAAAATAAAGTTTGTGGCCATTTATATGCGTAGACTTTAGAGATGTCATGATGTAATAAGGAAACAATTATCAAGCCTAAATCAGGAAAAATTATTAGTCTGTTGATAAAAGTAAATCAAATGTTCTCAATATCCGATTCTTGCTCTGAAAGCAGCTAGCTATGTGAACGTGGGCAAATAAATTAATCTCTTACTGAATTAATCTTCAGTGTTCTCATCCTCCCAAAGACAGGGTGGACTGGATGAGATCACAACTTTGACAATCTGTGAATCTCTCACAATTGGAGAAACATTTGCTGCAATGGCCTGCTATGTTAACCATTGGCCAGATCTTCAAAACTCCTTAGAAAAGAATAAAGCACATCTTTGTACTGTAGCTCAAGTTTATCTTGAGTTGTTTGTTTTGACAGTAGTTTCACTACAACAAGAGGAATGTATTTCTAGATAGGTTAATATTTTTCCAGTATAGATGTCACATATGGGTAAGCAATACAGTTGAAACCAGGGAGTTTACATTGATCTTAGTTTCTTTTTACTTAAGTAGGTCAAACCACATACACTTTGCTGCGTTCACATCTTTTTAAATCTATTACCAATATTCTTTCTTCAGATACTCCTCCTCCATGAAGCCTCCTTCCTTTTCTGCATCAGAACTATTTTTAAAGCATTGGTCTTGGACAGAACCCTCAGGTAGGGCAAAGTTTAATCACTACCTCATTATGGATTTTTAATTTTGGCCTCTAGGTACAGACAGGAGGGAAATGAATAGATATTCTGCTTCCCAGGGATGCCAATCTGGAACAAAATTGAACATAGGTGAGGTCAGTCTTTGGCCTGCCTCTTCAAGATGACTCTCACAACACAGGTGCCCTCCTTTCCCCCTCCTCCCCCGCCGGAAGTCTCCCATCTTCTGCCCTAGGGTGGAATCCAATGTCACACCTCAGGTAAATTAACTTCAGAGAGTTCGCTCTTTGAGCAAAGTTTCTGCTTTATTCCTCTTCTCATATTAAAGAAGATGAACTTCAAGGGAATGTGGGGTAAGGAATCCATCTCCCCCCCAACCATGACTATAGAACACACAATTGGGAGGCTCTATAACAGAGCACGGCAAGAGAGACCGGGAATAGAGTTTGAGAAACTTGAAATCTGATTGTACCCACCAATTATCTGTGTGACTTTGGGAAAAATCAAAGAACTTGTATATAAAAATGAGATGGCTGGGCTAGGTCTATAATTCTAATACTGTTTATCATGTATGAGGAAAGTTGGCTCTGAATAACTGGCTTCCGGACAGAAGATGATATTTCAGGAGATAGTAAGACTTCTTTTTGTTTTAATCTGAGAAGATTTGATTATTATTTTTTTTTCTTTAAGAAGATACAATTTGTGAGGGTTGTCCGGAAAGCATCCAGCCCATGCGTGCCTTTATTTTTCATGTTGCCTGGCTGGATACTTTCCGGACAGCCCTCGTACACATCATACAATTCAACTTTTGAAAAATGTACAGTTACATTGTCTTTCGTATATTCACAACGTTGAGAAACCCTCACCACTATCTAACTCCAGCATATTTTCATCAACCCAAAAAGAAACCACATACCTGCTAAGAGTCCCTCCTTCCTTACACTCTCCCAACCCCTGCTCTGTACAAACACTGATCTAAGTTTTGTCTCTAGGGATTTGTCTCTTCTGGACAGTCCACATACATGGAATAATACAATATGTGGCCTCTGCGTCTGGCTCTGTTCACTTAACACAGTATATTAAAGTTAATCCCTGCTGTAGTGTCAATACTTCATTTCCTTTTGTGACTGAATAATACTCCATGGTATGGGTCTACCACATTCTGTTCATTCATAGCTCAATGATGAGTGTTTGGATCATTCACACACTCTGGCTATTATAAATAATACTGGTATGAACATATGTGTACAAATTACTGCTATTTTGGTCAATGCAATTTGCAAGTTGTTTGGTAAAAGCTTTGCAAGAACTAAATCTTCCATCTTCACTCTTTCACTGTTTTTGCTGGATATAAAACTTTGGCATCCTTTTCTCCATGAAGGACACTCAGAGAGCTGTGATAGAGAAAATATTTAACGCATTATGGAGTCAACACCTTAGCAAATTTACCTATATATTGCTCACCTCTAAACCTGTCCTATATGCCACTTCCCAATCCACCCGCCTCAGCCTCCCAGAACGCTAGGATTACAGGTGTGAGCCAACAGGCCCTGCCTAAACCCGCTTTTTGACCCAGCAATCTCACTTCTAGGTATTTACCCAAAGGAAAAAGAGACATTTAATAAAAAAAAAAAAGACACTTGCATGCTAATGTTTATGGCAGCCCATTTCACAATTGAAAACATGTGGAAACAACCCAAGTACCTATCAATACAGGAGTGGATTAATAGATTGTGGTATAGGTATACCATGGAATACTATTTGGCCATAAAAAGATGGCAATCTAGTATTTTTTGTAATGACCTTCATGGAATTGGAGACCATTCTCCTCGGTGAAATAGTTCAAGAATGGAAAAACAAACACCACAAGTACTTAATACTGAATTAGAACTAGTAAATCAATATTTAAGTACATATAAGGAAGTGAAACTCAAAGGAAATGAAGTACATCAGTGGGGGACGAGCAGCAGGGTAAATTCTCACCTAACTGGTGCAATCCATATACTGTGGGTAAAGGTCACACTTATAACTTTGAATTAAAATGTACAAAAGCAAAGTATGGAACCACAATGTGTGTACCCCTGTACTAGTCTGAAATAAAAAAAAGAAAAATTTTAAACTAAAAATAAACAGACAAAACTAATGTGTTATGTTTTATGCAACCCAAAAGTTCCACATCAACATATAAACAATACAAAAATTACTCATGAGGCATTTTGCATTCAATACCCTAGGGCCGAGATATGGACCCAGAAAGGAAGGGGAAGAGAAGATGGAGGGAGAGAAGTGTGGCATCGACCAGCCAAACACCAGCGAAGATTGCTGCCACCACCAGAAAGCCAAGAAGGAGCTGGCATCACTCCATCTGGAGGGAGCACAGCCCTGCTGACAACTTGATTTCAGACTTTTAGCCTCAAGAGCTGTAAGGCAATGAATTTCTGTTGTTCTAAGCCACCAGGTTCATGGTAATTTGTTACCACAGCCCTAGGAAAGCATTACAATTCAGATGTTGCCAATTCAGTGGGTACTAACCACTTATCAAGTGCTCAGTAGCTACCTGTGGCTACTTTCTGCACAGTTTAAAAACCTTCACAGGGGCCTTCTTTTGTGGCCATTTTCCCAACCTTGCTCGAGAAATGGAAACCTTGAAAATATTTCTTAATTCAGATCTGAAGAGATGAGCTCTTTCCCTTGGAATCAATTGTTTCCCAAACAAAATAATGTTACCTTCCTTAAGGTAAAGTATTCTTGATTACTTTATAAAGACACAAAGCAACCCGGCAATCCACTAGGGGTTCTGCAAAATATGAAAACGTTTTTCTTTATTCTCTCGAAGCGCAGAACTTGCACATAATAACATGTATATTACTGTTTACCAAAATGATGAGTAATTGAGCTCTATTTGTAGGCTCAAGGGATGCTTTTCTTTTCATCTATCCAAAGATTCTATAACATACTTCTATTTCTCTTCAAAATAAAAGAAGTATCATCTTTTCTGCATTCATTACATTGGAAAATAGAAATAGGGCACAGGCCAATATCACACTCGTTGGTGGTTCACAGGCAATGAAAGAAGGCTTCTCAGAAAAATTAAATTATTTCAATACCCAGGACACCTCTTCAATATAAAAATGCTTCCTTTCATATCACTGGGTATTCACGCGGTGCTCTGAAAGCCAGGCTGACTAGGGTAAAATGGTAGCAAGTACACCAGGAGAAAAACAACCTCTTGGATTATGAATAGGAAGCCTCGGATCTAGCTTTGCCATTAGTGTCAGCTATACAACCTGAGCATGTTACTTAGCGCTCCGATTCTCAGATGTAAAATTGGGATAATGACAATTTTTGCCTGACTTGTCTTTTAAGAGTGTTTAGTGTACTTCCTAACCTTTCCTGAGCATCAGAATCTCCTGGAGGGTTATTAAAACACAGACAAGCCCACCTACAGAGATTCTAATTCTATAAGATCAGGGCTTGGACCCAAGAGTTTTCATTTCTAATAAATCACCAGGTGATACAACCATTGGGTCATAGTACTTTATAAAATGGTTACCTTTAAGAAGACAGGGACTCTATTTCAATAGGATATAGCCTAACAGTAAAAAGCCCACGCTTTAGAGGTGGGCAGACCCAGTTCAAATGTGTCACTTAGGACTTATACAAGCTCTGGTTTCTTAGGCAGCTCGTGTAACCCCTCATCTATGAAATGAGGACAATGCATCTCTCAGAGCGTTGTTGAAAGGTTAAATAGCACAGTGCACATGTGAATGTGGTGCTATCTCTGGCATATATATGCCCGATGGATTCTTACTCTGTCTTTTTTTTTGAGACAGAGTTTCACTATGTCACCATTGGTAGAATGCTGTGGTATCACAGCTCACAGCAACCTCCAACTCTTGGGCTTAAGCAATTCTCTTGCCTCAGCCTCCTAAGTGGCTGGGAGTACAGGCACCTGCCACAACACCCGGCTATTTTTTGTTGCAGTTGTCATTGTTGTTTAGCTGATCTGGGCTGGGTTCAAATCCACCAGCCTCGCTGCATGTGGCCGGCGTGGTAACCACTGTGCCACAGGCGCTGAGCCCTCTTACTATTATTATTGAAGTTGTCCCTAACAGAAGCCCTAACTGGCTTCTTAAAGAGAATGCTCAGCAAATACTTTATAGTCTGACAAAAGCTAAACAAATCAAGAGCATCATTAAGGTAGGGTGGAGCCGCGTCATCATTCAGCGAAGTTCTCCACACAGGTGAAATGTCTGGTTAAACTCAGCAAAGAGGGGTTAGGAGCAGGGAACAATGCAGCAGACTTTACCAATACGCCCCGCATTGTTCATCCCGAGGACATTAGAGGCTTCTACGTGTCCTTTTCTTTATATTAGTCACTGTGGTTGTAAAATGCCTTTAAAAAATCTTTCCTCATTTTGAACTACTAGATCCTTCTCTGTTTGGAAGTCCTGACCCTTTTTTATCTTGATGAATTTCTGGGAACCCCCTCACAGAAACTTCCTCAGTTCTAAGACCGGAGGTGGATGTCACCAAGTGACACCTGTCCTAAGCAGACCATAAATGTTCTGGCTGTCACCAACATGGAAATAAATGATGTTCACTGGTTTGCCGCTGCTGCTAATACTATTAACAGCAATTGATACTTAGTCTGCATACTAATAAGACAGCTTCCTACGTGCTCTACACACATGCACAAAGCTCAACCAATTTAGGTATTTAATATTTATAGGTATTTTTTATTATATCCCCATTTTATAGATGCGGTGACATTTCAAAAAGGCAGGGAAAGGGAAAAAGATGTACTACACACTCTGCTATACAATCTTCAGCCACTGAAGAAAGGCCCAAAACTAATGTCCTACGAAACTGATATCAGCATCACCATCCTCATCAATGCCGTAACAGTAACTATGTTAACATAGAACTAGAGTCTTAAGGACCCACACTGGCAGGTCCGCAATCCTGCATTAAAAGACTCAGTGAATAATAGCCAAGATTAATCAGTGTTTGCAACATTTCATCCAAGGGCAAAGAATATGTACATGATCTCGATCCTCATACAGACTCTAAAGAAGCAACCCATGGCTAGGGGTGGACAGGCCTCGATCACACATCTCATAAGTGGCAGACCTTTCTGCGTAACGTCAGAGTCCACGTTCTCCACCCCCAGCCCTGCTGCGTCCCCAGCTGGGATTTCTGGCATGGAATACCGTCTGCCACAGCCTATTTGTGCACCTGCCATCCTTGAGCTTTGGAGCAGCATCACTGATCCCACATTGCAACAGAGAATTATCACACCTTGATATTAAGTACCTATAATTTTTATGAATGGATTAATAAACAGTGGTCTATGTACACTGTGCAATACTACTCAGCCATAAAAAGATGAAGACTTTACATGGGCAGAGTGGGAGAACATTCTACTTAGTAAAGTATCACAAGAATGGAAAAGCAAGTATCCAAAGAACTCCGTAATAATACGAAACAAGCAGAGGAACAAATACACACCCACACACACGAGAAAAACACAACTAAACCAAAGTCGGGGGAAGGGAAGGTGGGAGAGGGAACAGGGGAAGAGGGACGAGAATGGTGTGCTCTTACCTAATAGGCCCAAGGTAAGGGTGTGCCACAGCTCCTGGGTGAAGGGCGGAACTACAACTTGGACTCTACCTAACAAACACAAACAATGCCACCTAATAGTCTGTACTCTCATAGTAATCTTTCAAAGGTATGTACAATGCTTAGATTTTCACCTGGCTGTTTGTCTTCCCTCTATCATTTTTTTTTCTTGGATACAGTATGTTCTAGACTCTATCAGTAAGGAAGTCTTATTTGAGGTTAGGACATCCAGTGTGGCTGAGCAAATCTAAGGAGCCATTAACGATTTTGCTTCAGGAGACGTCTTAAATTGAGCATCTCTAATAACTTTGGTTTGTATGCCTGTTAATATCGGCCTGCCTGGCTCGGCGCCTGTAGCTCAAGCGGCTAAGGCACCAGCCACATACACCTAAGGTGGCGGGTTCGAATCCCCAGCCCGGGCCCGCCAAACAACTATGATGGCTGCAACCAAAAAATGGCCAGGCGTTGTGGCGGGCGCCTATAGTCCCAGCTACTTGGGAGGCTGAGGCAGGAGACTCGCTTGAGCCCAGGAGTTGGAGGTTGCTGTGAGCGTGATGCCATGGCACTCTACCCAGGGGGATAGCTTGAGGCTCCATCTAAAAAATATATATATATATATCGGCCTGTCTATAGGGATATAAGATCACTACCAGTTTCTCTATTTACCACAACATCCTCACTACTGATTAATATTTTCCCCGGGAAATGGATTTAAATACTAAATTGATGTTGAAAAGAAGTTTTCCATTTGCTATCTATTATTTTCGAGGCATACATCATCCATTCTTTTCCTTCATTTTCATCAATGAAGTCAGGGTATTTTAATCTAGTTATTAGCCCTCTTCTTGGCTAAATCTACCACTTGGGCTTCATTTCACAGCCACGGTTATGAGAGAACCCAAAGGAAAGGCGAAATCCATGCTTTGGCTTCAGTCAGTGTGATTGCAAAAGCATTGGCAATCCAGTTTCTTAGAAAGAGAAACAATAAAAGCAGAGGTCACTATAGGACTGTTTTTTGCAGTAAATAAATGAAAATCGGCATTTACTCAACTCCCTTTTGGTCTTAATTGAATATTTGCTACTTTCGCAAGAACAGAGGCAGAACTAGGCTTGTTATCTGCCTAGAACTCTGGAGTATTTGAATGTTGCCTGTTTTTCTGTTTATTCTGGGGAAAAAATACAGGAGTCTTAAGAAGTGAAATATTCCTGAGTGTACAGTGAGGTCAGGCCCTGAAACTAACCTCCGTGTGCCCTCCCCATCCTGGTGGAGATACATATATGGGAATTACCCAAAGGGAAGACGTTTGAGGGCTGCTCCTGAGCTTTGCTGAAATATTTTGATTCAGTGGGAAAATCGTGTGCATTTGGTTCTATCATCATCAACAACAAATACTGGGAGCTTATAGTGTGTATTTGTGCTTTCAAAACCTTAGAATAAGCCCAAAGCAGATAACTGACTTCAGACTTAGTGATAAGAGACTTCCTGAGCCCAATACATCTTCTGAAGACCAACGAGCACTGAGTGTTCTGATTGCAGGTACTAGTCTCTAGTTTGAATTTTTTTTTCTTTTGTAGATTCATCCTGTGATTGACCATTCCACCCA
Source organism: Otolemur garnettii (assembly GCF_000181295.1). NCBI lineage: Eukaryota > Metazoa > Chordata > Mammalia > Primates > Galagidae > Otolemur > Otolemur garnettii. The sequence continues at coordinate 9,017,121 of NW_003852410.1, forward strand.
GGGCTTCTTCTTGTTCCACTTTTTGTGAACACTCACTAATCTCAGAATGCCTCCCAGGAATTATAAAGGACCTTTTCTCCACTGTTCACCCTCCAGATGCAGCTGCACCAAGGGCATAGACAGTGTGAAATCAACACCATGTATTTGGAGAGGATGCACGTTCTCAAAAAGAGATAATTGCTGAAGTTGGTAAACTGCACCACAGACATGGGAATAAATTTAGCCTCCATGAAACCAAGATCCGTCGAGAACGCGTCAGGCGTACGTTTTTGCACTCATTCACAGGGAGTCTTTAAATGTCTTCACGCCTTTTGCCGCACATGAACATATGGACCAGCCATTTTATTCTTTCTTTCAAACGCTGCCAATGTGAACAGAATCAGTGACACATGGTAAGGCATAAGACCTATGTGAAATTTCGTATTAGTTGAATAAAATTCCAGGCTCAGCTCGAACCCTATCAGCATATATGTCTGCCTTTCAAACCATGTGTACAGCTACAATGATAATTTTTTATACTTGAAAGGACTTTAGAAACCATCTGTTAAACCCCCTCTTTTTACAGAGGTGTAAACTCCATTTCAGAGAGGCAAAACCTACTCGTTCAATATCTAGCTAATCATAAAACTGAAAAATAGTAAAAAGAGTAAAACTATCCAGTTGCAGCACCCAGATAATGTTTAGGGACATAATCACATAGCAGTTTGTGTACACGTATCTATGCGAGCTCGCGCAACATACATGGATGTCAATGTGAAAGCTGTGTTTCCTGTGGGGTTTCTTCCCGACTACACTAGGCGCTGCCTCTCTGCTATTAATTCATGCGTGCATGTTGTTGGTGTGGACTCTCCCACAATCAGAAGCTGAGAGAAGGAGTTCTGAGCAGTTAAGTTTATTTGATCCTAAGAAGCAGAAGTAAAGAACTAAAATAGAGAAAGAGCTACAGAGAGCAACTGGGACTCATCCTACTAAGGACGCCTAAGAAACTATGTCCAATGTGCTTAAGAATGGTCTTGCTTTAGGACAAGGCATTTCTTTACTGATTCTCATAACCCAGCGGGTGGGGACTATCCCCAAGGATGGGGTTTACTTCTCATAGATCCCCTTGCTGGTGGACTCATAAGAAATCCCTGTAGCAGAAAAATACAGAAGGGAGCGGTCTACCCCAGCTGCACTTAAAAGTCAGAAATGGACATAGAGGTTTTGCACCCAGAGCATCTGATATAGCGCTCAAGGCACAAAACAAATTCTAAAACTTTAGATATTTACATCTAATTTAAAAACACCTATATGGATTAGCCTCATAGATGGCTACTTCACCGAGTTAGCATAAAGGTGACTATAGAATGTTCCGGGTCCACTGTACAGCTTGAAGATCTGTTCTCTTTCACTAATGACTGAGCAGGAAGCAGCATTCATTCATTCATTTATTCAACATCTATTTACTAAATGGTACTATGTACCTGGCATTTTCCAGAAGCTGGGGATATAGCACTGACCTAAAACCAAAACAAAACAAAAAGATCTGCCTTCACAGAGCTAACAGTCTCATGGGCAAAGATACTTTGTATAATAACAAGCAAGGAATATGTGTCATTATCCAGATATTGAAAAGAGCTCTGGAGAAAAATTGAGTAGTAAGAAACATGTAAGATGTTGTTGAAAAGGAATATTGCTATTTTAATTTATTTACTGAGGTCAAAAAAAGCCTGGCCAACTGTATGACATTTGAGCACAGATCTATAGAAAGTTACAGGGTGAGTCATTGGGACATTTGAGGCAAGTGGGTTCATGACAAAAGGCAGAGTTTCTATAGAGGCACTAAGTTTAAATGTACTTGACATCATTTATGGCTTATTTTTATTTTTTATTGATGTATAACAAATATACACATCTTCAGGTTATATGTGATAACTTAATATATTCAGATAATTTGTAAAGATCAAATCAGTATAATTGTGATAGCCATCACTTTAAGGTTTTGTCTTTTCTTTACACTAGAAATATTTGAATTTTTCTCTTCTAGCTATTATAAAATAAATGAAATATTTGAAATAAACTTTGCAAAGTGGTAGACTAGGAACTGTATCTAGCCTGCAGACCATTTTTTAAAAAAATAATTTGAATGTTATTCATTATCATTATGGCAATGTGAAAGAATTAAGAGATTTTGCATAAGAATCTTAGAAAACTGGGAGACCTGAAACACAGAATCAGGACAGGACACTGTGGTGGGACTTATTTTCCCCAGTTTAGCAGTCACTAGCCTGCAGAGAGAAGCACACAATCAACAAAGCAGAGAGGCAACCTTCAGAGTGGGAGAAGATATTCACATGCTATGAATCTGACAAAGGGCTAACAACCAGAACCTATAATGAACTCAACTCAATGAAGAAAGACAAACAGCCCTATAAAAACTGGGCAAGAAACATGAACAAAAACTTTCCTCATGAGGACAGATAAATGGCCAACAAACACATGAAAAATTGCTCGTTATACTTAATTATCAGAGAAATGCAAAGCAAACCCATTTTGAGAAATCACCTAACCCCAGTGAGAAGGGCCCACACCACAAGGTCCCAAAGCAGCCGAAGCCTGGGTGCAGAGAGAAGGGAATACTCACACACTGCTGATAGGACTGCAAACTAGTACAGCCTTTATGGGAAAAAGTATGAAGATAACGCAAAGATCTAAAAATAGACCTTCCATTTGAGCTGGCAATCCCATTACTAGGCATTTATCTAAAAGAAAAAAAGTCATTTTACCATAAGGACATTCACAACTAAATTTATTGCAGCTCCTTTCATCATCACACAAATGTGGAAACAACCCAAGTGCCCATCAATCTATGAATGAACTAGATTGGTATGTGTACACCGTGGAATATTATGCACCCATAAAAGATGGAGATTTTGTATCTTTTGTAAACACCTGGAGGGACGTATAAAGTATCACAAGAATAGAAAAACGAGCATCACATGTACTCAATACTAAGCTGAAACAAGTAGATTAACAACCACAGGCTCACACGAGGTCCCACCTAGCTGGTACAATGTGCAGACAAGTGGCACATTTCCTGGGTGAAGGACACAGCTACATCTCAGACTTCTACTTTACAAACGCAAGCAATGTAAACTTAATCAGATGTCCCCCCCTTCAATCTGAAATTTAACAAAACACCTAACAGACAGCCTCCCCACTATATTGTACCCGTTTACTTCTTTAAAAAATGTTTCACTCATCTTCTAGCTTCTTTGTTCTTTTAAGTAGTATGGTTTGGTGATTCTGGGTTTAAATTGGTTAAGAAAGAGAATACAAAAACTGATCTTTATAGTGACGGAATTTCTAGACTACTAGCATCAGTAGTTGTTTTTTGGGTTTTGTTGTGGTTTTTTTTTTTTAATTATTGCCAGAGACTGAGTCTAGCATTTAGCACAAAGGGAGGAGATCCCCGGCATACCATAAAGTACTCATTGATGCCCTAAAATAATTATCAGACTAAGATGCATCCCTTGCAGGCTTAACCTGCTTATATATTTGCATCCTCTGTTGTATTTGGAAAAAAATCAGGATAAGACATCTTTGAGAGTCACAGACTATGGTAAACACGGTAATCACAAATACTTTCCTCGCCAAAAACTCACTGAGAAATCTAAGACTATAAGGAGGTAAAGTTATGGATGATACACAAAAGGGAGAAAAATGAGCAGTTAAAAAATCAAAATTCAGAGTGTTGAGTGCTATGTAAATTAATGAAATCAAGACAAATAGCAGGAAAACAAAAACATTCATTAAAGCTTGACTTTACCTACACTGAAGGAGGCATATGGTAAGGGAATATTAATGCCATGTAGAACAGTTTACAAAAAAAATTCTCACAAAGCAATCAATATACTGATTCCCTACAAAAAGCTAAGCCGATAAAAAAAGACACAGGTACACATCGTAGGTGAGAGTTCCAACTTTTTAAAAATACAGTTGAAAAGATTAATGGCTTCCTTGATTTTCAACCCTTTAATTTCTTGATATCTACTTAGCACATTGGGTTACGTAAGCACATTGCATAGCCAAACATAAGAAATCAATTCTCTGCATTGTGGTATAAAGAATATGTTTATACCAGAGTTCTTACAAGGAGTTAAAGCTAGAGTGGCTCAGATGAATTCTTTAGGAGGCTCAAGATGCCATAGAAAAAACAATTGGGGCATTAGAGCCAGGGGCATATTGCTGGAAGGAAGATTTAGGTTCTGACCAGATGAAGGAAATAAATAAGGTCTCTAAAAGAGATGCCAAAATGTTCACAACTCTGATATAGTGAGGAGGTTGTGAACTGAACCAATGCAAGAAGTTTGGAATATATGGGTAGTCTTAAAAGATTAATAAATAAATGAGAGTTTATGGCTCGGTACCTGTAGCTCAGCGGCTAGGGTGCCAGCCACATACACCAAAGCTGGTAGGTCTGAACCCCGCCCAGGCCTGCCAAACAACAATGACAACTACAACCAAAAAATAGCCAGGCATTGGGGGGGGCACCTGTAGTCCCAGCAACTTGTGAGGCTGAGGCAAGAGAATCTCTTAAGCCCATGAATTTGAGGTTGCAGTGAGCTGTGATGCCACAGTCTACCGAAGATGACGTAGTGAGACTCTATTTCAAAAATAAATAAATAAATAAATAAATAAATAAATAATTTACCTTTAGAGAAATATAGGAAGCATGAAAGGCAAAATTTCAAAACCCAAATGTCCACTGGCCAAATGAACAAGGCTGCGGAGTGTGAATGGTATGATGGTCCAGACAATAGGATGCCCCAGTTTGAATCTCAGCTTTACCATTTATTAGCTTTGTGAAGTGGGTGACTTCCTTAACTTCTTTAATACGTCACTAATATAAGACTAGAGTGAAAATAAACAATAAATAGGTTCCAGGGGTCATGGGGAAATGAAATGAGGTAGAGAACACCAAGGGCTTAGCACAGAGCCTGACACGGAGTAAGTGATCCCTCTGTTAATATTACCATCACTCCCTGTGACTTGATAACAATTGCTAGCAATCTGCTATGGCACGTTTTTTGGTAGCTATAGAACTCAGCTAATAAAGCTCTAGGAGAGCAGTGGCACGTCTGTCTTGCTCAGAAATACACTCCCAGATCCCAGCACAGGGCTGGCTCATTACAAGGTACTCAGTGAGATTATTTAAGTGAATGCATAAATCAAAGTAATGGTGATGCAAAAGTCATTTTTGTTTCATGTTGTAAAAATGCAAATAGATTCAGGTGCCCCACTTGGACTTGACACTCTGAATAACAAAATAGGTCAACTAGACTCATTTAAAAAAAGATCTAGAAAGATGCACACCATCCCAACCTTGAAACCAGTTCTCAGTGGACGCCGGACTTACTGCACGTCAATACTTGAATTATGTATGTCAACTGCTAGGCTCACATCTTCCAGAAAACTGAGAAAGCAATAAATAGGATGTCTGAACTTGTAAAATCCCTTTTCTAGCAGCTGACCATGAGTATATGATAAAAACTTCCTGTCTTTTGCTTCCTAGCTCCTGCTAAACTACAGGTGCAGTGGAACGAAAAAGAGGGTCAGTGTCAAAAGATGGAGCCGTATCAACAAAGACACTGAAAAAGTTACCTAGATAAACTTCCATTCACTGACATCAAGGCAGGCAATACTCTATATTATCCGATCAGTGCTCAACATCTCGGAGCAATTGAACACTGGGATGAGCAAAAATAACAACTTTCAAACTGAATAATGGCTTGAACGACTGTAAAAGGACAAGATGGACAGGTAAAACATCAATGTCTCTCTCTGGATACAACACCATGAAAAGCGCCTTAAAAGACCATCAGGACGGTATCTTCAACGGTGTCAACAAATAGTGGGCATAGCGGTGTGCACTCTTACGATTTCATCACCGCCTTCCAAAATGAAGGCCAACTTTTGAATTAGTGTGCAATACAGTGGCATTTTTAAATCAAAAAGTTCTAAAATGACACTCTACCTGCAAGGCACAACATGAAGGACTGCAGGACCAGCAGTTCCCATGGCAACCTCATCTTCAGTTTCCGAGGTCAAAGGAGTTTCAAGTCCAATAACAAGTGAATAGGGTTGCTGCTTCTTTTAAGCTTTGTACAACCTTTAATCTGCGGGAAAGAAGAGACATTACAATGAGATTTGGGAATAGTTCTCCTTGTGGTCTCTGGAAATTTATCTTGGCTGGAATATAAATAAAATTCACTTGTGAGAAAGTATTTTTGGAGGAGGAGAGAGAAGCACGTTAAATAATGGATATGAAGCAAAGAAGCCTCGTATTATTTTCGTCCGAGTAATACTTGGGGATAGACTGGAGCCGGTGTGTCGCTGTAGCCTCTGAGTGAAGACAAGAGCAACTTCAGATGCAGCGTGAAGCAACCTGGAGGCAGGGGGATAAATTGCACTTTGCTAATTTCCTCCTAGTCGCTTAGTGTCCAGCCCTGGTTTTTATTTACTTTCTAATTAGTGATACACCCAGAAAAGCAAATGCAGAAGAAATGCCACAAAACAAGATAGGGAGGGTTAGACTGGGGGTCCTAAGTAGAAATTCCCAATTTTTAGAAGTTATGTGCCAGAAAATTGTGACTATTCTATCAATGCAAACATTTTGTCCCCTACGTGCCACGTTTCAACTCTAACATGGAATAGAAATATGTATCCCCTATGCCTCCTTCGAGACATCCTGCCAACTATTAGTAGGTACCTACTAGGTTCATTTGGATAAATCCAGAGCATGATTAAAAACAGCAATACTTCTGTTAGTCAGGAAACTTCAAGGAGTAGAATTCTGTGATAAAGAGGGGACTTTTGTTCCGTGTATCAAAAGCTTCAAAACAAGTAACCAAATGAGTGAAACCAGGGGGCAGACGCTGGCACTCTGGAGAAGGGAGGCACCGTGTCCTGGATGACAGGGGCAGGCGCTCTTCAGCTGGAGCAGATGGGTCACCTGGTGGACACTGGCCCAAGTTTGCAAGAGCAGCTACAACGTTTTCAAGAAAAGTTAAAAATATTGTATTTTGAAAATCTCACGAGTTTTGAATGTCGGAAGTAAGTTTTAAACATTTTCGTACTACCACCTGACCTAAACAAAGCCCAGTGGCCCGTGGTGCCAGAGGTTTGCTCACTGTGCGCCCCCTCTCCCACCCATCCCGACAGCCAGACATACATGATGCATCAGTGAAGCACCTGCTGCTTGCCAGAGGCATTGGACCTGCCAAAATGAAAAAGATACCATCTCTGTCCTCTCCCATCGCCTACTGCGGTGGAGACAGTCACCCACACTTGCATACAACTCCCATATAATAATCCTGTGTTCAAGAAAGGAGGAAACATTTTGCCTTGGAGTCTTCCTAAAGGAGATAAGCCCACCCTGGGGTTTGAAAGGTGAGCAGGATGCTGTCTGCTTAACAGCTCATCACTTAAGTGAGAAATCTAGGGAACCTGGAGACTTGCATTCTCTATACAACTTTGGCAGTAACAGTTGTTGGTACTTCTGGGAAGTCTGCCCCCCTCTGAAGGTTATTTTAAGGGAAACCTCCCTGAAATCTACATGGCACCATATATTGCCAGAAATTACTATTGTAGTCTCAATATACTGTTTAGTTTCTATATTTAAAATATTTTAAATGTATATTATTTTTAAAATGCAAATTGTATGTATTTATTGTGGCATAAGCACACAATCCTTAGATACATGTGTACAGTGTGGGAACCCTGAGATTTTTAAGCTGGTAATAACCTGGATCACCTCATGTCATTTCCCCTAATAAGAAAAAACACCTGAGCAAACATAGGCTTACATGAAAACAGGAACCAACATAAGCTGGTTGGTTAATCAAGGGCTTTTAACGTTAATTTCAACCACATGATCACTGTAAAGCCTTGATGTTTACCAGGAAGCTAAAAGAAAGTGAAGAACCATCATTAGAGAACTCGCCTTTCTTTTGTGCCCTTAAATAGCCTGATTTTTGATAAAGCTAGACTTAATACGTTGTGAAGACAAAAGGGGCTCTTAACTTCTGATCTGCTGATGTGGCTGAAAGCAGGCAGCATCTCTAATTGGATATGTTCAGATACACTTCTGACATGCATGGTGATTAGGCCATTTTAGATAAACAGGATGTGCTGATCAATGAAAACTATTAATGTCTTAAGCAAATGATCAGGGTATTAATAATTAATTTTGCGAGGGAAATGTCATCTCGGACCTGAGGATTGATCTACAATGTTAAGCAGTTTCTTGAAGCAATTAAAATTAGCTTAGGAAATGTATCCAATTACACGATACAGATTCAATTCACGATATGATGCTCTTCACGGTGCATGTGCTGTTGAGAGCTGTGGCTTTACAGGGATGGAGAAACTCAAGAACCCTGTTGGCATTTTATTTACACTCAGGTAGGTAAGGTTCACCCTCACTAATCAGAAATAATGGGGTCACTGGTAGTAATTTGTCTAGTGGGCAGTGGTAATCAAAGCACCATGTTTTCTGAAGGGACTGAAGATTCATGAATCTCATGTGGCTGGGGTGCAGGGTACAAAGTTTCATAATTTCTGTTTTTCTGCCAGAGGCAGAAAGAAAGCTGCAGGATGAGCCAGGAGTTATGGTGGCAATAGATCTCCCCTGTAGCATTGAGCTCTCTCTGGTTTATCCGAAGGTGACTGTAGCAAAGGTAGTATACTCAGCACTAGCTTTGAGATCTTGCCCAAGAATGAGACTCGTAAATAAATCCCGGGAAGGAAGCCACACGATGAAGCAGGACGTGGTTGCTTTCTCTGACTGAGCCGAAAGGAAATAAATAATCAAGAACTGTGCAAGATATTTTTTTTCACATTTCTGCACAGAGTAAAACTTCCTTCAACATTTCAAACATTTCTGCTACTAATAGTCATACTGAAGACCTCAGTATAAAGTCCTGGGGGGGGGGGGAGGCGGAATATGATTCAGGCCTGGTGTAATAGCTCATACCTGTAATCCTAGCATTATAAAAGGCTGAGGTGGGAGGATTTCTGGAGGCCAGGAGTTTGACCCCTACCTCAGGAAAAGCAAGACTCCTCATCTGTACAAAAAGTAGAAAAATTAGCCAGGTATGGTGGTGCATGACTGTAGTCCCAGTGACTCTGGAGGCTAAGGCAGGAGGATTGCTTGAATTTGAGATTGAAGTGAGCTATGATGAGGCCACTGCACTCTATACTAGGTGACAGAGTAAAACTCTGTCTCAAAAATATAAAAAAATAAAAAATAAAAAAAGCATGATTTGGTTTTATTTTAACAGTCCTAGTTTTCAAGAATCTACACAGAGGTCCTAGTCATATTTTTTTTCTGGGCCCTATGCCAAATTTTAATTTTGCTAGTACCCAAATAGTGACCTGATTCAGCTCAACAAAAAAGTAACGGTGTTTGCTGTGTGGTAGAGAGAGTGCTAGGTGTCTGGTGTGCACAGGTGAGAGAGGTGTGACCTTTCTTCAAGGGCCTCACAGTTTACTCGGTGAGAGGCAAATAAACCAGGAATCACAATTCAGTACCATGTGGATATTAAGCCCCATTAAGTACAAGGTGCTAAGAAAGAAAGAGTATCATCTAAGCCAGGAGGTGGAGTCTGCAGGGGCCTTCAAGATAGTTCTCCAAAGGAACTGAGTCTTAAAGGATAACAAGACAGAGGAAGGGCGTTCTAAGCCAAGATGCAAGGAAAACAGGCAGGAAGCAGTGAGAACTTAGTGTGTTCAAGTTCAAACAATGCAAAATGATGAAAAGCGCACTCTGTTGAGGCAGACTTGTGTCCAATCCTGGACCTCCCATTCTCTAGCTGTGTAGTTCATCTACAAAATAAAGGCAATCATGCATGTCTGCCAAGCTTACTGTAAATATCAGTGAGATTGTAGGGAAGGCACCGAGAACAGGTAACACGCTGTACCTATCACCTGGATAGACTGCATAGTACAGCCAGATGTTGCCTGCAAGGGCTGCGAGGAAAAGAGGTTAGAAGACAAGCAAGTCAGGAGTCTGGTCTCTAATCAACCTTGACTGTACACTAAAGATTTCAGATGTGATTCTGAAGGTTAAAGGGAGGGAAGAATGACTTTAAACAGAGGAAGGGCCAGAATAAATGTGATCCTCCTGTATGGGGATTTGTATTAAAGCACAGAATAACCATTTTACCTCTTTGCTTTTCTCCTCTGGTCAAGAAGTTAGTTACATGTCTAATTACTAAGTATAGTTTCAATATATAACACATTTTTAAAGGCTTGCTGGCAGCAAGAGAGAGAGGGAAAACCCTGGATTTGGAATCAAGCACACTGAGTTCTTTCTTTCTGGTTTGTCATAAAATATCTGACTTTGGGAAAGCCAATTAATCTCTATAAATGGATTTGCTCGTCTGTAGATTGGGGGAAGCATGCCATAAAGCTCTACCTTCGGCTCGGCGCCTATAGCTCAACTGGCTAAGGC
>NW_003852410.1:9027861-9102198 GCF_000181295.1 Otolemur garnettii
AAGCTCTACCTTCTGCAGGAGTGTACTATAAAGACCATCTGACTCGTTTGTAAGGGGATATTAACTATTATCATTGTTTAGACTTGGGATTAAAATTCTGTTCCCTACTCACCACTAAACTGAAAAAACCTTTATCAAACTAGGAATCTCTCTGTTTTCTTCATTGATATTTCTGAAGAACATAGAACAGTGAATGGCCAGAATAATCAGCCAATCAAGAGTTGATCTACGGATGAAAGAATAATGTGACTAACATCTCTTATGGACCTACTATGTGCTTTCATATTCACTTCTTATTTAACCTCCATAACTTTAGGGTCATTCATCACCATCCTGTATACCATAAATATTTTGAAAATTAGAATATGACAGGCTGTAAAACTTGTCCAAGGTCAAATATCTAGAAATCACAGTAGAGCTAGTATTCAAATTTATTCCTTCACATTTCAAGTACTGAACATTTTCCTAAAAGTTTTTTCCTAAAACTTTCCCCGAAAACTCCTCTGAAAGCAATGTGTCTTTTTAAAGTGTGACATAACATTCTGATGGCGATTTTTCTAACCCTGTTTTTCATGTTATTCATCTGCAGAAGTGAAGCCAGGTGCCAGTAAGCCAAAGTGCAGAATCAATAAAATTTATAATACAAAGGATAGCACAGGTTTCAGAGCTGAGACTGTCAAAAGGCCACATTTCACTAGTGATAGTTTGGGAGACTTCTCATGACAGCATAACCATGAATAAGTTCTCTCCTTAAATGTAAGAACCACACAAATGTTTGTTCTCTTGCTAATTATTATTTAGAAAGCTACCACTCTTAAGGCAGGAATTTTAGAAAGGATTGTCCTCTGTTCCCAGCTGTATAGCTGAGTGTTTTCTAACTCTACAATTAGCTAATGAGAGGTGCAGTCAATCACAATGGCTCAGAAGCAGTGAACAGAACTGAAACCAAGAGAGAAAACAGGCTTCCATTGAATGCAATGTGCCAATCATTTTAAGAGAAAATGGCATACAGTCAAATTTTAACTCAGCGTCAACAGATATTTACTGAGGGTCCGCTAATCAAATGGTAATATGCAAAAGACAGAGAGTTTGGGGTCAAAGTCTCTGCCCACAAGGATGCTACAAATCAGCTAAGTAAAAAAGATAACCGACGATACAGGTTGGTTTACATGTCAAAGGAGTAGTATAGATAATCTATACTTTCTGTGATTGTGTAGCAGGCCTATAGCTTCCTCCTTCTAGATAATGAAAATTCATAGTACCTCAGTCAACCAGATTAGCTTAGCAGATTGTCTCCTTTTATCAGCTTCAGACTCTATCTACTAGAACGGATATGTTTTCGTTCCTACATGTAATGCCTTCCCTACTTCACCAAGGATTGCAGTCAGCAGTCTGCTAGGACATGTCTAAGATGGAATCCTCCACTGACACTCTGTTCCTATCCAATTGCTGATTGAGACTCTGTTCCCAAAGTAACAGAGAGGTCCTTGTGGGATGATGGAAGGTCAGATAAGGTACAGAGCTTCCCCTCATTTTTAAATACTTTCTAGGCAAAATAGTTGTCTGTCACTTGTGACTATTCTAACCAGAAATATGATTACATTAGGCAGAAATCCTCTGGAACAGAACCCAGCTAGTGAATATATCACCATTTCAATTACTGAAGGATCTCTTTTATGCATCCGAGAGCCAACAGAGTTCTACAGATTTGGAAAAAAATCTATTGAAGTTTCTCAAAGTACATACCAACTAACAATTTCTCAGTGTACTTTCTCCTTATAAAACCATATTCTACTTTCATGTTGGACTTTTACATTTGAATACTACAGAGAGTCTCTTCCAAAAACTGAAGGCATCTCAATAATCACAGTGTGGTGTTTCAAAAGATCACTGGATTAAGCTGCAGCATAACTAGTTCCAGGATCAGTGCTGTTATTCACTGGCTGGGCAAGTTTCTTCATCAGGAGAAGAGGGGCCTGGGCCAGGTTGTTTCTGAGACTTGTTACAACTTTGAGTTGCATTATTCTATCAGAAAAAGGCTGTACATTCCAATGATTACTGGAGGGTAGTTACTGAAGGGTAGTCACCATGCCTTTGTCATCCTCAGAGCCATCTGAAGCTTCTACTAATTTCTAAGATTATTTTATCTTCCCATCCTTCAAAGTAGTTGGAGATATAGTGCTTTAAAATTCCATGTATGATGCTATTACTAGAAATTTAATCCCAAGCCACAAGTACACCATTAACTAACTATCCACAGCCTCCACTAAGTAATTATTTACTGTATAACTTTTATTTAATTTTTACTTTTGCCAAAGTAATACTTGAACATAAATACTAACTCTTACTCTCCTGAGGGAATTGCTTCCTAGGGCAACAAGCTATGTTTTGGCTACGTATCTCAATATTGATGATTTTTTTCCTAAAAAAATGCTTATCCTAATATTTCTGTATCTTTTGGTCTCTATACTATCATTTTTTTAGATACAATGATAATTTATCTTTCTTAATCATTCTCAATGACAGACACAATTACACAAATGCAAACATACTTTGGTGCACTGCTGTCCCAATTAAGTGATAGCACGTAATTTTTTTTCAGCTGAACTCGAGAGTATATTGCTTAGATTCCCTTTTCTGTAGAGCTCTGTAGAACTTGTTCTTAGTTTTTTGTAGTGTTAACAGCGTTCTCTTTATTTGCTTAGGTTTTTAAATATACATCACAAATTCATCCTAAACCCTCCACCATATCTGATGTTTTCAATATGTTCAAACACACTTTGTAGTTCATCAGTTTTTCATGAGTTTTTATATTTAGAACATATAGAGACTGAAAACTTTAATCATTCAATTGGAAAACACAGACTTGAATGGCTCAAGTGTTGTCAAGTCATTTAGCTGAAAGCAGAAAAGGATACATGATTAAACTATTCAACAATCTTGAAGGCAATGTAATTGTAGAATATAATAGAAAATAACTGGGGAAATAATAAAATTAGATATTCTTTACACAGCACTTATCACGTAGTAGCAATTAGTCACAGAAACTTTAGAACAATCCATTAAGGTAGACAACATCATTTTCATTTTATGGGCTACATAGATTGCCTTAGAATTGATAAGAAATGGAGACAGGACCTTAACTCTGAATGTCCACCTCCAATTTTATTGAGGTGTACTTTACACATTGATATGTAACCTTTTTATGTGTACTTTGAGATTTCAAAAATGCATACAGTCGTATAACCACCACCACCACTGTCAAAATGTAGAATATTTCCATCACTCTGAAAACGAACCCTGAAAGTTTGACTTCAGAATATGGACACTTAACCACTCTCTTCAAATCCTCTCAAACAGTTACATGCAAGCTTATTGTTAGCATAGCAGGCAATTATAGCACAGACAACATATGAGGGGCTTTCACCTTATGTTTAGAAGGCTTCTCAGAGACTCTGTCCTCCCTGTGCAATGCCATTCCTCTATTATTATACTCTCATTATAATAAAAACAAGAACAAAAATTCATCATAGCTCAAGTCAGGAAAATACATGGCACCCCCCCTCCTCCTTCCCACTCCAAAGGAAAGCAATGCTAATTGACTACGGCACTCTTCCTGCTTAGCCCAAGGGCAGCCCAAGAATCCTCTCAACATGGCATTTCAAGCAGACATGACAAAATCAATACAGGTTGCAGCAAAATAAAAATTCCTTTGCTTCCCTATGGTCGTCGGGATCACTGGCGTTAGAGCCACATAAGCCTGCTTTAAGTCCCAGGTCCACCATTTAGCTGTTATCGTTGGGCCAGTCATTTAACCTTTGTTGGCCTCACTCTGCTCTTTGTAAAGTGACAGTGAAGATACAGGATGGTTGAAAGGAATATGAGAGAAAATCCATATAATTGGGTCCTGCTAGAAAAAGGTGAACGTGGCTTTATGTAAGAAAATTCATGGGAAAAAAATAAGATGGGCAACTGGTGGGACTATCTGGCTCTGGAAGCCCACAGCCTCAGGGAGCACACTGTACCAAAACGTGAAGTCCAGGGCCCCCTGGGTTCCCCACTGGGCAGTAGAGGAGAGGGGTGCAGGGGACCTGGGAGAAATGGCACTCCCCAGAGACTCCTCTCTTAGCCACGCTTTCCAGGTATTGGGACACAAACTCTGCAAACTCTCTTAAGGCTCCTACCACCCGAGCAGGTAAGAGGGACTTCTTAGCAATCCTCTCACGTCTGTTTTCCTTCCGCCCACTGGTGTGCTGCGGAGTGCCAATTCCGCTAACCTCCCAAATAAATCACCGTTAATGAAGCATGCTGCACACACAGACAGCAACAGGCCTTTTTTAATCACCTAAACTAAAGAAGAGCTAAAGGTAAGCACAAAATGCTCTAATACCTAATATATTAGGTGTCAGATTTAAAGTGGCAAGAAGCGGGTGACTTTCAGGGCTTTTACTTGGATACTTAGTGGGGAAGTAAAGCTTACCAGTATATTCATCATCACGCTCAGCTTGCCGATTGCTCGGACAGCCAAATCAGATATCTGGTGGCCTAAAAGGAAGTCTGTGTCTACTTAATCAGAAGCAGAAATAAGATTTCAAATACAAAACCGCAAATTGTAATAGGCTATACAGATAAAGGGACTGACCAAAATCTATTACACGCTGTTCTTTACTCACAAATTATTAACTGAACTTCCACTAAAAGACATGAAGCGTGATATAGCAAAGGATAAGACAGGGTCTGCCCTTGTGGAGATTAGTTTATCCTACTGGGGGCGGGAAATAATATTACATCTACTACATTAAGGGGGCAGGAATACTAGACAAGTGGATTAGTATTAGTCAAGCATATATGTAGTCTATGATCTTTGGACACAGATCCAAACTCAATCTTGATTCCTCCAACTGTCATCTATAGAATGGAGACGCTGCCACCTACTTTAGAAGTTTATAGAGAAGTGAGATAATGCCTGTAAAATGTTTACCACCACAATGCAAAAGCAACAGAGGATCAGTTTTGTCTCACCAAGAAGGAACTCTAAAGCCCTGTCTTTAAAAGAAGTGAAGTGCGTGACATGAAACCACCCTTGTGGAGATTAATTTATTCTATGGGGGGAAAATAATATTTTAGCTAAGCCACAGTATAGGATATGCATGTAAGCCTTCCATTTCATCCAACGGTAAATAAACTGTTTTCAAGGTCCTGTGCTATTGTTTACAAAACAAAACACCGTATTAGAACATTCATCTAAAAGCATTTACGGAACATGTGAGATATGTGGGGCATTGTGTTGGACACCGGTTATCAAAAGAAAGTTTAAAAGCCCATCCAGCTTTCATTCTGGTGCACTTCCCATGTTTATTTGCCCATGAACCCATCTTCATGAATAACAGACCAATTGCCTTTGAAGCACACCTCAGTGTCACCATCCTTCAGCCCACGACTATATACAGATGGTGAAATGTCATTTGACAAATGCTATCGAATTCTTATTTGGTATAAACTAGTTTTCCAGAAACTTACAATGAATTAAACATAACTAGACTAGCCTCACCTCCATTCGTTTGGGGGTTTTATTTTATTTTTTATTTTTTTGAGACAAGAGTTCCACTCTGACGCCCATGGTAAAGTGCTATGAATATCCTAGCTCATAACTTCAAATTCCTAGGCTCAAGAGATCCTCCTGCCTTAGCCTCCTGAGTAGCAGGAACTATAGGTATCTCTCACAAAGCTCCACTAATTTTTTTCTATTTTTTAGTAGAGACAAGGGTGTCTCACTCTGGCTCAGGCTAGTCTCGAACTCCTGAGCTCAAGCAATACTACTGCCTCAGCCTCCCAGAGTGCTAGGATTACAGGTGTGAGCCACTGCACCTGGCCCATTTTCTTGTCTTTTGTACCCAAATCTGATTCTGAGGCATGAAAGATAGTAAAGTGATAAAAACAAAAAGCTGTTTTTTTTTTTCCTTGAGTATGTACCGTGGGCTTGTTACTATACCAAAAATATCAAAATCTTCACAATGACTTGAAGAGGCAGGTATGTGGTTATTCCCACTTGTCCAAGAGGAGGAGAGGGCTGTGAGTGACCTACTTTTTTAGTATACCTTCCCCACCTACTTACTTCTAGACCTGTACCTGGCCAATGTGCTCAGAAGCCTATTATGATAACACTGACATTCTCCTGCAGGCACACACACAAATGAAAAATAGAGAGGAAAGTCAGGAAACTTCTTTGTAAAAGTTGCTGTTCTCGGCTTTGGTGGGGATGCTTCATTATCAGATACAAATTAATGAGACTGAATTAGAGCATGTGGACCCAGAGTCATTAGCATGTTACGGGATTCCCTCCGCCCAATATGTACAGCAAAAACTGTGAACGTGACAGTTTTTAAAAAGTTATTTATGGCCCTTATCAATGGGCAGTTAACCATCTAGTTAGTTTAACAGCCAACATAGGTGGCAAATGATAAATGCATCTTTGTTTAATCAGGCTGACTTAGGCTAAATTGGGCAAACACTAGCTGGTTCTGAGAGGACCAGATTTCAGGCCTGGCCTATCACATGTATAACAGATGTCCCTGTCGCTCTGGGTGTGAAGTGAGCACATGCTGCCAGTCTACTTTTAACCATTCTATTTATGTTCTTCTTTAAAACGAGATAGAGTGATCATTTCCAGTTTAAAAAGTGACTTTTATCCAACAATTTCCGAAGGATGCTGTATTAATTCTTAGATTTGCACCCAAATCTGATTCTGAGGGTTAGGGTCCAATCTAATAATATTTTAGGCAGAAAAACTGAGACATAGAACTATGGTGAGTATAGAAGATTTAGTAAGTTAAGAAGAAATGCATGCATCTTTGACTAAAGTTAATGCTGTACAGTGGAGAAACTCAGCAGACTCACGTCAATCAAGTGGTCCAGGTCGGCACCAGCAGTGTTAGGACGTATTGGCCTCACATCCCCTACGATATGGTGCACTGAGAGGGACACAGTATCCTTCTGTGGCATCTTGCCAACATTGTATGACCTCAGTAGAATCCTGACAAAACATCAGAAACCGAGTGTACCTACAACATCATTGATTAGTGGTTTTCAAAAGTGACACAATCACAAAAAGCAAGAAAAAACTCAGGACCTGTCACAGACGAGAGGAGAATGAAGAGAAATGACTCCCACAAAGGGAGATTTGGATCGGGGCCTGGAGGAGGAGTTGGATATTCGTAAACAAAATGACAATTTTAAAATCAGGTTTGTTGTTTAGTTAACCATATTGTACCGATGCCAAGCTCCCGGGTTTGGTTACTATACTGTAATAATGGATGATATTACATAGTAACATCAGGAGAACCAGAGTGAGGGGCATATGGAAATTCTGCACCATTTTTGGTAACTTTCGTTAAGTTTCTGCAAATCCATAATTCTTTTGAAATAAAGATAATGTCACAAAAATAATTTCCTAGCCAGATAATCAGACTATTTTCCTTTTTTTTTTTTTACAACAGTGAAGTTACCCTTCTTCAAAGTAATATGTATACATAATATCCTTGTAGATGTCATGGTTTGCAGTATCATTTCCAGAAAACGCTCAAGGATCACAAAAGTTTGCCCACAGAAAACAAGACAGTGGTAGAAAAAATTATGTGGAAAGAAACAGAGGTCTGGCATCCAAGATGCAATCAATATTCCCAATGTTGATACTTCATTGTAAATTAGTTAAAATCAGGCTGCTGGACAGTGTAACTAAGGTATTAAAAGAATTAAGTTTACCCTTTTTAACTTAAGAAAAAAATAAAGCCAGAATTGTGTACTTCTTGTATGCTAAAAATGTAGCATTCAGGTTTCCCCTAAATTTACTTGTTTACTACCAGAAATGAGTTCTTTGCAATGAAATGTGAGATCTAAGTTAAGCAAGATAAAAATACTAAAGTAGGAATAGCTGCCACACTCCAATTCTGCTTTTGTTTTTGTTTTTGCTCTGCCATCAAACTTCCTTCTTAAATTAGTAGTCTGGGCCTCATGCGAGGAGAAGAAACTGGAATAATTTTAGTTATCCGTGGAAAGTAAGGCATTGCTGAATCATCTACAAAAGAAAAAAAATTGAGAACAGAATTCTAATTAACAATAATATAAATTTTGAGACTAAGTCTGTTTTAGAGATCTGGCAAAGAACAAAAGAAAACCCTAAATAGTTGAATTTACTTGAGGAAAATTCGATTCCGTGATTTTTGCTAAAGGTATGGGCCAACAATCAAGTTCAAGTGTTGATTTTATTACCGACCAGCCTCTCTTACTACATCTCAGCTGCAAATTGCAGGGCAGTATTTTCAAGTTTTAAGAAAAAAAATTTGATAAAATACATCCCTTTGATGACTGTTTATATAACTATAAATACAGCAAAGCTCCTCTCTGGCTTTTTCAAGCTTCATATCTCAGGCTCAGACTGTTTCTGAGGCTACCTATGGAAACCCTGTGTAGGGGAAAACCAAAGAATCCCTTGGGATACAGGCACCTTGATGGATGGAAAAGAATGATTTATGTAATTCAATGAAATCATTTTCCAAGTGCCCAGTCAGTGCAAGGATGACAGACTTTTGCTGAATATTTCTGTACGTATTTTAACTCTGCTCTTGGCTCACAGTGAGCCATCATGTGGGCTGGTGCAGTGGTGATGGAAATGTGTCAAACTGTAACGACAGACTCGTGTCACTCGTGATCCCTGGCTTCAATTCCTTCCAGAAGATTCTCCTTTCTCCTGAATGCACACAGTTAAGTAATAAGTCTGGGAGCCATGGCGAACATGTTCAGAAAAATCAGGGGAGGAGCTGAAAGAATGTGTTACTTCTCTTTTGTTGATGTTAACACAGAGGGAAGCACCTCTTTGGTTCCAATCGTGAGCCCTTATCGGTGGTCATCACCCATTTCCTTATTAACACTCAGTCCTCTGTCACAACCCCAACAGCCACTAATTAAAAACTCCATATACCCCCCGTACTTCTAAGCAATGTTGAATAGACATTCCTCGTATGGCCAAAATACAGGAAGAATACAGAAATCACATTCCTAATAAATAAATAAATATATGTACATACATATATATACATATGTATACACACACATATACCAGGTGGACATAAAGTTCATGTGTAATCTAACATAGTTTAATATACTACATTACACACGAACTTTATGTCTATCCTGTATGATATATACATATACAAAATCACGTTTTCTAATAGTACATGACTTACGTATATATATGTGTGTGTGTCTGTACATAACCAAAATTTCCCAGAGCCCAACCAGTTGTGTAGTTTGTTCGGTGGGAAAAATAGGTTAAAAAACCAACCAAAAGAAACAAGTTCACATCTTTTTTCGTGTCTCAGTGTGCTAGCCTGCCAAGGTGGACATAGTTTATGGAGAGTGAACACAACATTACTCTGCATTCTAATTGAGGATAGACAGCGTCCAGAAATTACCTCCTGCCTTTGTAAGGAAACAGTACAGGTGCCCAAAGATAGTCAGGGTGTGAAATGATCCGGGTATGGAGTATGCCCATTAGTTTTATTGTCTTAAAACACACCTAAGGCAAACCTCTTCTGAGTTAATTGCTGCTGCCGAGGAAAATGCCTGGGTTTGCCTCAACAGTCAATCCTTCCTTCAAGTGTAACACTCAGGCTAGCCTCTCCGTGCCAGTTTTTCTAACTGCAAATATATAATAAAGCCTCCTTTGAATTAAAAAGAAACAATATTTTAATTACTCAATTTTTACAATCATTTTAATACCCCCTGAAGAAAAGACAATGTAATGTTTACAATAGGAAACAGATGATTTTGGGGAGAAAACAAAAAAACAAAAAACAGTACCTGGATCTTGGTTTCTTACCATACTCAGGAGGTTTGAGAGGGAAGAATCTGGAGTAACAGTTCCTTGGGAAGCTTTAGAGCGGTGTAGGAGAGACCCATCTCTGAGCAGCCAGCTTTCCAGTCCACCCTCCACACTCCAGCCACTGCCACATAGTACCACCCGGATGAAGCCATTCCCTCCAACCTACTACCTATTTTTACAAAGCAAGGGAAGATCTGTGTATACCAACTCCCACCTATCCCTGCATGATACATTTATTCTACACTAGACTCACAGGATATGTGAGCTGAACCCATCAGGCAAGCTCGTCTCCTCCCTTGGTACCTGCTACTCCCCTCCTTCTTCCCCTCTGAAACTTGCTTCAAACTTGTAGCTTAGATGAACTCTTGCTCAAAGCTTTCTCTGATCTCTTACTATAGGTTTGGCACTTCTCCTATGCGCTTTGACAGTATTCTGAATTTCTTTTATTAGCGACATCATCACACATCAGTCTAACCTTTGTCTTTATCCCCCTTAGTTATTTTAAATGCTCTAAAGGGAGAGCTAACGTCGCTCTCAGTCATCAGGGTGCTTGCAAAGTATGCACATAGTAAGTCTATGTTGACCTGATTTAAACTACAACGCATCTGTAATTACCGGTGAAAAAGCAGAAGAAGGTCATTTGCTCAAATTTGCAGCAAGAACTAATGTGGCAAGAAAGGAATAATCAGAAAGTTACTCCGAACTATTTAAGATTCGTATTTCCCCAGCTACCTTGGTGGTCAAGAGTCTGTGAGTTGAATCAGGGATTTTAAAGAATGTCGATAAAGATAGGTGTATGGACTGTGAGCAGTGGCTCACGCCAGTAATCCCAGCACTCTGGGAGGCTGAGGTGGGTGGATAGCCTGAGCTCACAGGTTTGAGACCAGCCCGAGCAAGAGCAAGACCCTATCTTTAAAAAACAGCTGAGCATTATGGCGAGTTCCTGTACTCCCAGCTACATGGGAGGCTGAGGCAAGAGGATTGCTTGAGCCCAAGAGTTTGAGGTTGTCGTGAGCTATGACACCATGGCACTCTATAAAGGATGACAAATAGAGATTCTTGTCTCAAAATAAAAATATGCATACAATAATCTATACAAGGTATACAAATTACCAGTGTGGAAACTTGTTTCCAAATCACAAATATCTAAATATGTCTAAAGTTAATATGATAAAAAGAGTTTCCAGGTCATATTTATTTGGGGAAACTAGTTAACCAACATAGAGCACTTTACTGTAAGATGCTTTACAAAGCCTTTAATAAGACTGTATGACATTTAAGTGTCTAAGAAGAGAAATATTCTGAGTGGTGTTTCCCAGATATACTTTTTCATCCATGAGTGTCCCAGGGGACAAAAGTTCCTCGAAACTCATTTTGGGACGTGTCTATCATCTATAGCAAGGATTGGCAAACTGTGGCCAAAGGGCTGAAGCCCTTACTGTGGGATTTGGACAAATCCCTTACAAATTATGGCCTTAAGGCTAAATCCCAAAGCCTATGGGCTAAAGCCTAACATCTGTTTTTATAAATAACATTGAACACAGCTACACCTTCTCACTTTGGCCTTGTTCATAACTGCTTTTGTGATAAGACGGCAGAGGCAGGTAGTGAGACAAAGATTATATGGTCTATAACATTAAAAAAGTCTGTTTACCCCCTATTCACAGAAAGAGTTTGCCTAACCCCAATTTACAGTAAACTTTGTTCTACTCACAAGATTTAATTTTTCAGTCTCCCCTGAGTATGATAAAGATTTACCTAAACTCAGCTGACCCCACTCCTGATGTGTTACACAAAATCACTGTACAAATGCAGGATGAAATGACCCACCAATCTGGAGAAAAGTGTCACAGAGCTGACCGGTGGGACTTTCCAAACTGAAATGTGAACTCAGCAAAATGTGTTTGAATTTTTGTGCTTTAAATTTCGGTTACAAATTAATTAACACAAATTCTTAAACTAGCCAGTTAAAGCTCACAGACATAAACACGATTATTTTAAAATATCCTGAAACGAATACTTGAAAATACCTTATTTTGATAATTTATTAAAATATGAAATATGCTGGAAATTTTAGTGAAGACAATTGAATATTTAATCCATTGGGGAAAAAAGTCATACTGGTATCCTAAATACTTCATTGTAAATATTAATTTTGATCACACAGGAATACAGCTGAACAAGGTTTGTGATAAAAATCAATTTAAATGAGATATCATTTCATGTTACAGGACACAGACTATTTATATCTTTTCTATCCCAGTTTAGCAGTGACAGAAAATACTTTACTTCCTAACAGCAGTGAGCTTTTTGGTGTGTTTGTTTCTCCACTTGTTAATCCTTACAATTCAACTCATTTGACTATTGGTTTGCTCAGGGCACAGTCATCATTATTTTCTAAATTGCTAGCATCCACTGCATTCGTTTAATAGAGAACAGTAAACCGCAGAGAAAGAATTCAATTAACAGTAACTTTTGGTGATGTATACTATATTTACAGAGATATTTTCTGTATTGCTATAATTCAGCAAAATTAGTTTGAAATCCTGTTTATTCAAACGCTTTTCTCTCCCTCCTGCTCCATCCATCGTCCATCTCCCCGCAGACGACCTGACTGATACTGTTGCTGGGTTTCTCCTTGGTCTCCTCCTCCCAGGGACCATCGCAGTTGACATCGGATCCCCTGGGAAAACTTTTCAATACCTTTAGGCTCCTTTTAGAAGCTAAAATTGAAATTGGTGTTTTGATGGTTATTTCCAGGCAGCCCTTTAGAATTTCAAACAAAGAAGCTTTGTTTCCATATTTTTGGTCTTGGGATGAGTGGCCTAAATACATCTTACATGTTAATGTAAATGAAATTAACAACAAGGGCTGTTCAAAAGAACAAAAACAAGCAAAAAAATACCTATAGAGATGTAAATAGCAGATGCCCCAGAATAAGAGTTAATTGGGGATACGGAAATCTAATCTACTGTTCCCATGAGAGTTTTCAGTTCTCCTATCTTTTGTGATGTGAACATCCAGGCTAAGCAGGGCTCTTCTCTTTAAAGATACAAG
This sequence comes from Otolemur garnettii, assembly GCF_000181295.1. Lineage (NCBI taxonomy): Eukaryota > Metazoa > Chordata > Mammalia > Primates > Galagidae > Otolemur > Otolemur garnettii. Next base: position 9,040,799 of record NW_003852410.1, read on the forward strand.
GGGGTTGTTTGTTTCTTTGTTTGTTTTATAAAATATGGTTCCTAAATCCAGATCAAATACTTCATGTGGCATTTAACCAATAACTTGGTCATCTGCTCCAAACCTGGGAGGAACAGCTGGTGTACAGTCACTGTGAAATGACATATCAGTGTCTAATTGGGCAGCATCGTTAAGAGGTGAGGAGCACACAATCTGAGCAGGTCAAATGATTTCCCAGAACATGCAGTGAGTGAGTGACAGGGACAAGACTGAAACTCCAGGCCCCAGATGCCCACTCAGGTCTTCACCATGACATAGCAACTCCTGCCTCATAGGCCATCTCCGTTCACTTCCACTGACTTCTCCCCCCACATCTCCCAGTCTCCCGGCCACACCACGGTGCTTCTGTTACACTAGTTTTTGCATACAGGAGCCTGCTGCATATTCCATTGTCTGCACAGGTTTGTTTTGATAGTTTCCTCTGCCCCATGCTAACTTGAAAAATGAAATCCCCTCTTTGAGATCTACCTCCACTGTCACCTTCCAAAAAGCCAACTTTTCCCGATGCCTACGGATCAAAATACCACCTCTTCTCTGAAATAAAGCACCTTTTCCATACCTTCCCTGTGTGCTTTGTCAAATATGAATTTATAATTGCATAGCTATTCCTTTATGAGGATGTAAGCTCTTTGGGGTTTGAGTAGAGTCCACAAGTTTACAAATTTTGCTGCCCCCACAACATGTACGGCCCTGTAACTTGCACATGGTAGGTCCCAAAACTATGTCCCCTAATTTACAAGGACAGATAAATGTTTCTGGTGACATCTGTATTTTTCAAAATTTACTCTTTAACCTTTTCTTTTAAAGTCAGAACAATTGAAACTGTTGTCCTGAGAGCTCTCTGGAATTTCCCGCGATTTCCAGCATTCTTAATACCCTATTCCCTGGGTTTCTACAAGAATATGCATGAATGTTCCTCCATTTTTTTGAAGGGGGAACAGAGTCTCATGCGATTGCCTTAGGTAGTGTGCTGTGGTGTCATCATCGCTCACAGCAACCTCAAACTCTTGGGTTCAAGAGATCTTCTTGCATCAGCCTTCTGTGTAGCTGGAACTGTAGGCACCTGCCAGGAATCCTGGTTAGGCTTTCTACTTTTAGCAGAGAGGGGGTCTCATTCTCCCTCAGGCTGGTCTCTATCACAAGCAATCCACCCACCTTGGCTTCCCAGAGTGCTAGGATTACAGGTGTGAGCCATTGGGCTTGCCCTGGCCTATTTCTGCATTTTGAATTGTTATGCTTTTAAAAGCACTATGCATCTTTAACCCATTGGAGCCAAGATATATGAACCCATTTAAGTGAGGTCTGGTGCTCCTGTGCTCTGGCCTCACTTATCTTAGTGTTGCGTTCACCTTAAGTAGGTTTTATCCCCAACTTTTTATACTGAGAAATCATTCACCTTAATAGAGTAGCCAGTGAAGACAAGGTAGTTTTTTCTTCATGGTTAAAAGGAAAGGGTATCTTTTTAAATAATAAATCAGATAGCAAGACATTCTGAATATCCATTTTAGCCAATTTTTATTTCCTCTCTGATGCTTCACTGTCTAAGACTACAGCAATATTTAAAGAAATTTCTTTTCTTTTTTTTTAGAGACAGAGTCTCACTTTGTTGCCCTTGGTAGAGTGCTGTGACAGCAACCTCCAACTCCTGGGCTTAGGCGATTCTCTTGCCTCAGTCTCCCGAGTAGCTGGGACTACAGGAGCCCACTACAACGCTCGGCTATTTTTTTGTTGCAGTTTGGCCGGGGCTGGGTTCAAACCCAATACCCTCAGTATATGGGGCCAGTGCCCTACTCACTGAGCCACAGGCACAACCCAAGAAATTTCAATAAACCTTTAAAAAGCCACTGAAATCCAGTAATTCGAGTTAAAGTTGGTTACTTACAATACATTATGCCTATCCATAAAAGAAACTGAGATGGGAGTGAAGTTACAAGGTCTATAAAATTATGAAATGAGTAACACATGTCTGTGCATCCTCAGAGGGAAGCTATTCATTTCTTTTCTGGATTACTCAAAACCTTCACATGCCTAATAAACTCTAAAACTTCTCAAGGGCGTCTGCAGTCCTCAGCTCCCACCCCCACACGGTTAAGTTCAGCCACCTTTTCCAGGCCTTTGACTCTTAACTCTTCTCCTAAGTATGCCACTCCCTGGAGTTGCGGTTCCTGAATTTTACATGCTTACTGAATATTTCTTCTTGAACCGATCCTTTTGGTTCATTCAAAAACATCTCATAAACAACTCAGCCCTCTTCTCCATAAAACAACTTCTGAAATACTCAGTCTACGTAGGTTAAGGGGGTATGAATAAAGAGCACACCCTTCTGATTCTTAACACAGTCTTGGAGCGTTTGCAAACGTACCAAAGGGATTGCTTCTGTCTGTCCCATGACCTCTGCAACATCTAAATGCACACTAAGGAAAAAAGAAAGAGGTGGCAGTGAGGGCTGCAATGGCACTGCCTGTTCTGTCTCCCTGTTATCCTTTCTGAAGCTGAAATCGACGAAGCCCACGGTTTCTCCGAAGATGAATGCATAGCAAAGTCCAGAGCTAAACCTCCTATCCGCTACTACTCCCTTGCAAGGCCCAAATCCCAGGTGACTCCTCGGGGCTCCAGCTGAGTGGAACACAGCACTGAGACGGAAACAATTGATTACACTGGGGCTTCCACGACTGCCTCTCCACCATGCCTTATTATTTGTTTATTAAATGGTTTTCCTCTGGGTTTTATTTTAAAAGGTTGCTTCTGAATCTGAGTGCTTTAAATGGACAGCTCTGTCTTCACCCGGTAACTTTTTCAAACGTAAGGTTAGGTGCTTCGCTCTTTATTACAGCTGCAATATCATTAGGGTTCTGGTCCTTTCGGGCTGAAATATATTCTCCCTTATTTTTCAAACTAATGGTAGCCGGTACACTGCATATTTTTCTCTAAGTGACAAAACATAAGTTTCCCAGAGCAATTGGGGACTAAAATAAATTGTAAAGATTTATCTCGGCGCATCCTACGGGATGTCCATGTACATAATCTGGTGGTGACCTTTCACAAAATTAACCTGTGTAAGGCTGATGACGTCGGGTACAACGGTCTTAAGCCACATTCTCTCTGGTGACAATAGAAGGGGTGGAAATGTGTCTTTTCAAGGCCATCACTGATACAGCACAAGCCTGGGCAGGTGTTTGCTAATCTTCTAGTTCCACAGAGAACCTTGAGTCCTCTTTCTGAATCCTGACCTGCTATCCAGCCCAAGAAACCTGCCACTCAGTCACTCCCCAGGACACCTGACAGAGCAACATTTTACCTTCTTCCATTTGACTCAAGAGGCAATTCTGCCAGTTCATTTATGAGTGAAGACAAAATGCCACAGAGCATCTCTGTGATGACAGAAGCCTCATGCTGTGAATTGATCTTGCCACCCTGAAATGAATCTGGAAATATTTGTACCTTAATCTCCTGCAGAAATAAACCTTCTGGAGTTCTCAATCTGACATCCAGCAAAATTTGTACTGTATCAGCTGTTGCTAGGCTCACTGTGAGGAATAGAAAGAAAATGCAGCAGCTTAAATCCTGTGTTTGGGAGATTATTTCTTGTTGATATTCTCCTTTGCAAAAAGATTTTCTGGTGCCAGTTCATTACCGAGGTTCTGTCTGCCATCCTCTCTGCTTTCTCTTCTTGCTACTTTTCTTTCTTTGGCCTCAAATCACATCTCACGATCAAACCTTTTAACCCGAGTCTATGGAAGGCCTGTTTTGGTTATCTGACTATTAGAGATTCTCAAAATGTAATTGCAGGCTTCTTATTTATCCGGGAGATAAGATGGATGGCTGAGAGGCCAGTTGGCAATAGCTATTTCACATCCAGGCCTACTTCTAGCATCCTTACTGATCTTATCAGGAACAACTGCCCACATAATTTAACCTGGTGTTATGCTCAGGCTAAAAATAAAAATAGCGTTGTTAAGATGGCATTAGATAGTCAGGGGCACTGCGCTACTGCCCAGAAGGTAGGTTGATAACTGCGGCGTGAATATCTTGCACCAGGTCACTGTGTTCACCGGTAGTTAGTTTTAATGGCCTACGTGGTCTCCACATAGCTGGTTTAAAATACTTGGAAAAACCCGTGGAGTGCCTTTTAGTTTCACAACTCAATTCTACAGAGATAAATATTGGAGTTGCCAAGGTCAGCGGCCCTGCCTAATGGTATCCCGGAGAGCCCGTCAAGATGGCGTCTCCACTCCCTGCAAGCTAATTAAGAGTTGAAAGAGGCCTCCATCTCCCAGGCACCAGAGCAGCCTCCCTCAGCACATATTCTGCCCTTGGCGGTCTGAGAACAACCTGACATGTACTCTGGAAGGTGCCACTGTGCATGCTTCAGCAGATTTAAGGGACTCTAACCTCCGCCATTGGTTGCCAATTAATTTTAAACCAGATGTCTTAGAGAGGTAATGTCAGGTATCCTGAGAAAATTTTAGGTGACAAATGTAGGATTAACAGTGTCACGCACAGTGAAGAGTATTCAAATCCCAGAGTTTTTCTTCTACTGTACCTGTTTTAGGGAGAAAGAAGCTATGCTAAGTGCTTTGGGAACTCTATCCACCCTGCCCATCCTGCCTAATTCCTTCATAGGGACGAAAGTGGTTTTATCTCTTGACTTATTTGCAAAAGAAGGTTATTAATAGTAAACTGCAAAGTTTTGTTGGCAGAGGAAAGTCATGAATACATAAATGGCTATATGACTTAATACCGTTTATTTATTAATACCCTCGCTTTACTCCAGAAAATAACAAAACAAAACAACCAGGGAAAGTGCCCCAGAATCCCCAAACTTCCTTATCTCTAACACCTGGTATTTAAGTTGCAAGTTCAACAGATAACATAAAGGTACTTGAAACTTCTCAAAATTCAAATGAGTTTAAGCGTGCAAACTAAGAATCCCTGAAATACCCTATATGTGGCCCCAAGTCCCAGAAGACTCTAGAAAGAGCTCTAGAAAACCCAAAGGCTAGACTAGGAAACAGAAGCATGGAATTCAAGTTACACGTAAAGAGTTAAGAAATTTCCCGGCTTGGCGCCTGTGGCTCAAGTGGCTAAGGCGCCAGCCACATACACCTAAGGTGGCGGGTTCGAATCCAGCCCAGGCCCACCAAACAACAATGATGGCTGCAACCAAAAAATAGCTGGGTGTTGTGGAGGGCGCCTGTGGTCCCAGCTACTTGGGAGGCTGAGGCAGGAGACTCGCTTGAGCCCAGGAGTTGGAGGTTGCTGTGAGCTATGATGCCATGGCACTCACCCAGGGTGACAGCTTGAGGCTCTGTCTCAAAAAAAAAAAAAAAATTCCCACACCACAGTTTCCCCATATGCAAAACAAATGTTTCCAAATCCTAATCCTAATTTCTTGTTTCCATATTTCTGCACTCTCCAATACATCATTACAGGTACAATCATTACTTGACAGTAATCAGCTGTTTCCCTTCTTCCTCCTTTATTCTTTTCATCTATCTCCTCTCTAATAATGGGCAACTAAACAGAAACCTTAAATAAGCATAGACTAAAAATTATTCAACAAACATTGATTAAGACAAATGAAGAACATAAACATTGTTACCAACAAATTCTGCTTTTCCTTGTGATTGACGCTGAGTATTTTTTACTGGCTATTGGTTATTAAACTATGATTATGAAATTGACATCTATTAGCCATACTTCTATATATTGGATCTGAAAATAATCTATATCAGCATTTCTGCAGACAATGGACTAATGGCCACTGTTTGAAAGAAATGTTCGATAGCAGCAGGTGGCAGACGTGGAGTATCTCGAGTAGAAGCCAGACAAATACAATTCTGTCCCCCACACTCTCTTCTGCCTCTGCTTCACAACCACACACCTTCATTCTCTCAGTTGACTGCTTCTGTTTTGTTGTAAGACTGTGCCCAGGAGACACGTCCTTCCAAACTAGCTGTTTGGAGACTCAACTAAGTGGGGCCAGGGAGTGTGATGCAACTCCATGTAATCAAATAGTAGGTACATTTTAACATACAACCACACCTACCCTCAAGCTCATTACCAACCAAAAAAGGACATAAACCCCCGAAAGGAAAGCAAAGAAATTATATGGCTGGTAATTTATGTTGACTTCTTTGGATGGGTCTTACAGATAGCAATTTTTCTAATCATCTATTAGCTTAGCTCAAAACATACTTGTTGATAGACAAACGGATGATGCAGTTTATTCCATATTCTCTTCCTCTGCCACTTTAATTTTTAATAGAGGATCTGTATTTTTTAAAGACATTCTCTCAGTATAGTTACTGAATCTGCAAGAAAAAAACTAGAATAAGTCTGAGTTCTCTTTCAGCTCTAAACCTTGAAGTGTTGAGTGATCCGAGGCGATTTATAGTATGCAAAATAGCATTTCTTGAAGGAAACTGTTTCCTATCCTAGAATATCATGTATTAGAAGGAAAAAAAAATACTACTTTATCTCAAAGATTCCATACGGTCTTTGAAGTATGTAAATGTACAGCATCAGGGAACAAAGCTTGGGAATCTGCTTACTGATAACATTAATTTCATATGTTTCCTTTTATTGTGAAAAAGATAAAAAGAAATTAAGTTCGTGAAAATAGAACACCTCATTGATTTTTGCATCAAGGCTGTGTGGTTAAAGGACAAAAAGTCAAAGTTGGTTTTCCAAATGTAAATAACAGGAACTTCTTATATTGAATTTCTGTGGGGATTTATACCCAGGGCATTTCCGAATACTTTTGTTCTCAAGATTACTATCTTAGGTGGAGATTAAGAATAAAGTAAGGAAGTTTGCAAGCTAAGAAAAATCTAGTTTTTTCTCTAAGACATATGTCTGAGGAGAAGGTAGTGCCTTGATAGAGATTCTAAAGACAAAAAATTAAGTTGCAGGTATGGGGCAACCTGAGGTTAAAGTATTCACGGATAAGTACACAATATACTCAGAAAACTACATTCGGATTACTAAAATTTAGCATTAGAATTGAATCTCATCCCTACATTACTGTTCTCTATGCTGATGGTTTATGCTAATTTCAAGAATAAATTGCCATCCTAAATTAGTCAGTTTCACTCTTATCTTGCTTGCAGATAATCATTAAAATAATTACAGAAAATCAAAAAATTTCCATAACCTTTGACCTAACCTTCTTATGATCAGCATAGTCATAGGTACTACAGAATAAATTCCAACAGTTTCAAAAAGAAAACTAAATGTTCCCGAATGGGAATAGTTACATCAATAATATTTTGGATATGTAAATTTGATGGGATATTGTGTGGTGATTCAAAATAGTCCCTAAAGATTATATAAAAATATAGTATGTTCATAAAATATCAATAAATTAGAGAAAATGAGTATGTGTATATATATATTAACATGCATATCAGGATTAGAAATATGTAAAATACATGTATATAGGCAAAAAATAGGTGTGAATATATAAGAAAAAGTGACTGCCATTAGCCAACAAGGGATAGTCTAAAAGTTAGCCAATTTCAGAAACTTAACAATTAAAAAAAGGTATATGTATATAAAGCAGAAGTTATGAAAATTAACAAGTGAAACAGATAGCTTGAAGTCTAAATTATACCACCAGTCTGCCAAATTTGTAATGATTAATATGTTAGAGACAAGTTAGCATATTCATATATATTTTTGTGAACAGATTTAAATTTTTAAAATTTGAAAAATTTGAAGGCACTAGGAAAAGGTCTGTTTCTCCCTAGTTTCTGGTTCTTTTTTGGTTTGTGGCAGAACAACCCCACTGTTCACATGGCATTCTCCTCTGTGTCCTTTGGGGTCCAAATTTCCCCTTTCAAAAGGACATCAGGCATGTAGCATTAAGGATCCACCTTACTCTTCCATGACCTCATTTTATTTAATTATTTAATTTTATTTTATTCTATTCCAAATAAAGTCATATGCTCACATACCTGAAGTTAGGCCTTTAATAACAGGATGGGGAGAGGACACAACTGAGCCCAAAACGTGTTTATGGAGAGAGGGTGGGGGAAAGGAACGGACTTGATTTCACTTCCAGGAGGAGTGCTGTTGGAGATGCACCCTCATTGCATCCTGCTCAGCTGGCTTACTTCTGTAGGAGGATTAGTGACTGGGTCGAATAGTTAGGATATGGGGATGAATGAATAGATGGATAGATGGATGGCAATTCCTAAAATTCATCTTTCTAAACATTCTCATGATCTTGGTCTCTGAGATCAAGTAATTTCCCAAATGTTAGGGGTTAGATAGCCCTAAGGATGAATCTGATATCCTGAGTCACAAAGTACCAAGTGTCTTAATCTGTTTCAAGATGACGCCCATGCCAAATAATTCATACAGTAAATACACTTCATCAGATACAAGAAAGATCTTTATATCCAGAGAGAGATATAAGGCAAGAGACAGATGAACAACTGATCTGAACAGCTACAAATTAAAAAGTAGCACTAAACATCCTCATGACCAATGGAGAAATTATAGACATGCACACCTCTCTCACAAGTGCAGGAACTGTGAGTATTCACAGCTTTAACTCTTGGAATTTATACCTTGACATTACCCTTTAGACTTCCCAGGCACCATCTCAGATCTAACAACTCTAGTCTATACCTCCTTTCCTATGGAATTCACAGGGGCCTCTGTAATTTAGTAAGTTGTCAAAACAGGATTCCAACTGTTTATATCATCTCAATGCCAGGACCAATATAGTGTGTGGAAACACAAAGCACAAGGTTTTCTAAATTTCCCCTACGGAAAGCATGAGTGTAAAACATAACTCTCCACCAAATATAGAAATCATTTGCATATTTTCATACACTAGGGTAGTAAGCAGTACATACTAACTTAATAGACAAAACCACCACACAGGGTATTGTCTCTCACTAAAGGAGAAATCTGAGGAGAAGAAATATTAGGGACCTTTGTTAGAGTCACACTGAGCAAGCATCAGAGCCAAGATTTAAACTTCATAGTAGTATTCTAGACGTGATTATGTTCTACATAATATTATGTTCTACAACATCTACTTGCTATCAAATATTGCACTTCTGAAACCGAAAAAGAAAAAAAAAAAAACTATGTTTGCTGACCTAGAAAAATTGCTAGTTTCTGAGATCTTAAAAATACATTCATTTTTCTATGATGACACTAAAACTCAGTGTACCATTTTGATGCGACCTCACCTCAATGGGATCAACTGTTTCTATGAAATTATTTGAGAACACTAATTTAATATATTCAGCGTATGACAATGTCTTTCAGGGCAAGCTCTCTGAAAATAGTGAATTAAATAAAAATTGGTCTCAGCTTGCAAAATCAAATATCACTACCAGTCACTGGGAAGTACGGCAATGATTTTAGCTCTCTAAATCTGAGCCAGCCTAAAAGCAGCAGGATTAGGCTTAGAAACGGGGATGAAAGAATGCAGTTGAGTAAACTTTCCATCCCGGTGAACTTTTTAGATTTGAAATTTGCCCACAGATCTAGGTTGTTTTTGAAAGTTTCCCCGATATATGAAGTCACCTTTGAGTGATAGGGTGGTAGACGTGGGTGTGAACTGCTTCACCCTTAAATCTCTGCCTATGTGAGAGTCCTCTGGATAGTTTTCTAAAGAAAATGAGGCTTCGTGTGCAACACAGTGGCCATCTGGCATTCCAGCTATTGCTTTTCTTTGTGACACAGAACATCTACTGGTCCTTGCTCAGCACTAACAGCAAATCAGTGGGTTTGCTCTTTGAACAGCATTCTCCAAAAACACAGCGGTGGGAGAATGGAGGATTTCTTCAGACTATCAGAAGGCAAAGAGTTCCAGACTGGCCCTTGCCCAGACCAGACTCACAAATTCCAAAAGTGTGCTAATAAAAGGAATATGTTAGGCTCAATCTATTTTGGGGAGAGTCTTTCAAACATGTTTAAACTAAAGTTTTCACTTCTCCTGGAAATAATCCAAAACCTAGGTGAAGAAATGACAAGAAAATGTCAAACAATCAATCAAATCTTTTAGGGTTCCTGGATGATTTTTAACATCAAGAAGCAGGGCTCCTGTTAATAACACTTAGGGGTAGATTAGAATGCAAGAGTCTCTGTAGTGTCAGAGGGGAACCCCATCAACATATGAACGGGGGTGTGGGATAATTACAAAGTGCTGTGACCAAGAGGCAAGCAACTCTCTGGAGAGACAAGGGAAGGACTATGGCTTTAATAAAAATCTAACCAGCTTTTAAGTCAGCTCATAGTTGAGGGAAAAAGGAGAAAACATGAAGTACACCAATTGTTTTAGAAAAAGCACAGAAATCGCCTATGATCAAATGAAAGCAGGTTCAAAACTGACACCAGAAAGAGACACCTATTTGGAAACAGAGGAAAAACAGGAGCTCTTGCATCAGACAGAGACGGCTTCAGAAAGAACTGAGGGCAGCTTTAAAAGGGGACCAGAGAGCGTCCAACTGTGGAGAAGATGTGTCATCAGGAATACCAATGAACTTGCTCTATTTTTGTTGAAGCTCAAGATGGAAAGGCATCTCCGGGGCGACTAGATTTCAGAAGACACACTGACCAATCATGTTTAAAAACTAGGCAGGTATTCCTATTTAAAGTAACCCTCAAGAAAAGAGCAGGAAGGAGCACCGCGGTACCCAGGCTCAATTCTTGTCATTAGACAGATAAGGTGTTTTCCAGAAGAGGCAAGGCTTGGAGAGTTTACACTCCAAGTTTACACAAAGATAAAGTAAGGAGTGTGAAGAATTTATCTCCAACAACATTGCTCAATTAAGACACTGACGTCTTTAAGGACATTTCTATACAGCCACCTAAACCCACCCCCATCAAATTCTGGGGATGTCCCTAGAAGGACCCACAACAGCAAATGTTTCCCCTCGTTTAGTGAAAGTCCTCAAGAGTGAACAGCAGCTTTTAGCAAACACTTCCAAGGTGACAGGACAGAGAGCCAAAGGAGGATGGTGTAACCAATTAAAATGTCAGAGGACATTTAGATAAAAAGACGAAACAAGGCCGAGACTCTTAAGTCACAGCCCTCAGCTGTACAACAGTGCCAGGGGAGAAAGAATCCACAGTTCACACAAACAAAGCACGGCTAAGATCTCGGCTCCGCACAGTGTCTCAGAAAAAGCACCAACCCCGAGTTCAAAAACATCGCAGCTGGAAGCTACCTCGCGCTTAGGCAATGCCAGAACTGGAGCTAGTCTTAAGACGAACCAGTCTATCGTCTACATTTTCTGAGAAGTTGGCAAGGCCCAGAGAGGTTAATGTCACATGTCTGAGTTCACAAAGAAAAGTCAACACTGAAACGGGATGTAAAGAGGATTGTGCAGTGATCAGTCAAGGATGCAACTCATTTTACATATTCTGCTCTGTTGGTGACTTTAATAAACTTGTAACCCCATGAGTCACACTGTCTATTCACTGAAGTATGATCTTCTTTTCCACTACCCTTCCACCGCTGTGGATTTATGCATACTTGTACAGGCATTAAAGAAAGCAAACTTAGGAGGATCAGAATGTTATTATCAAAAGACAAAAGTACTTCTCATGGAAGACAGAAAGAGCATGAATACTGCTCTAGTTACACCTTTAAAAAGTAAACAACTGTTGGGGCGGTGCCTGTGGCTCCAAGGAGTAGGGTGCCAGTCCCATATGCCGGAGGTGGTGGGTTCAAACCCAGCCCCGGCCAAAATAAATAAATAAATAATAATAATGATAGACAACTGTTGTTTTGCTATGAGTATTTAACACGGTTTTTACTTATATTTGGTAAAATAAGTGTTTAAGGGTTAGAATATATTTATTCTTGATTTCTTTTCCTCATAATGACCCATGAGCAAAGCAAAAAGTTTTAAATTTGGTTGCTATTATAAACTTGTATTTCCTTAATTAATTACTTTCCACTTTGACAGCTTTGATTATTAAAAGTATAGGTTCTAGGATTGGCTACTATTTTGACTTTTTACCCCTAGATGAATCAGGCCAAAAGAAAAAAACAAAACAAAACATCACTTTAACTTGCTATAGACCTAGGAGATACTATGCGACAGAACGGAAAAATACCAATCTCTTTACTTCCCTTAACTCTAAATAGATGATCTTCCAACAGGCAGGAAATAGATTTGCACGTAGATACCAACAACTGAATCAGTCACAAGTATACAGGTTGTAGAAACTGAAAACTCTTAAACTCTTAAAACATTTGAAAACGGTAACACAATAGTTTCTCATCTGAGAACTGAAAACTCTTAAACTCTTAAAACATTTGAAAACGGTAACACAATAGTTTCTCATCCCCTAGTACTGTAATGCTGGCTCAGTTAATTCGTATAAGGTTAAAATTGTCTCTTACAAGACCAAGTGTTAGAGTTAACACTGCCACGGGTTATTTCTGTTGGATGTCAGGGACGTGCCGTATGTTCTTATTATGAATATCAAGACAGATTTTGACTTGAATCTGAATTTGCTAAATTGCATGCATTAGCCTCTCCGGGCATTCCTGACCGTTAGTACAGGGGAAATAATTCTACTCATCAGACTGAATCTTCACTTCTCAAGACCATACGAAGAGAAACAAAGTAGGTCAGAAATCTCATTAGAAGAGTCGGGAACAAGTCACTGTCTTCTGTTTAATGGAACGAGACAGCCAATGACTGATAGAATAAATGGACATCTAACATCAAGTCGTTATACCACCCTCGCACTTGTGGCCAGGGATAGTGCGAAGATCACAACATTGTTTAAGCAGGGTAGTAATTAAAGGAACACAAGCCAGGGTAACAACTTGGCGGCCTAAGGACTTCTTGCCTCCCATGCTGGAGGGATGAAGGGGTGGTGAAGATGGAGGATGCCCCCTCATTTGTTCCCTCAGCCTCTCCCTTGACTAGACTGATTATTAGAATGTTCTGACTATCCTTAAGATAACTAAGAAAATATGACCCCCCTTATCCACCTGAGATCCTCCTCTTCCCTTCTTTTTCTGGTCTTGAATGGCCCCAAAGTGAAAGGAAAACACTCTGAAGGCAACAGTTTGTTTCCTTCTAGGGCCAAAAAAGAAGGAATTAAAATCTCAGAACCTGCTATTATTTTCCCATTGACCAGTGAAAACACTTAGAGTCCACAGAGTGTAGTTTAATATCATCAGACACATTTAATCTTCTTTTTTAGGATATTAATTTCCTAGACTCAGCAGCCATTTTTGCGTGCCTCTAATGACTTCTGATAATAAAGATAATCCACTTCCACATGAGGCATCCACAAAGATGGCACAATTCTGTTAAACTCCATATCAATGTAACTTGCAAAACAACATAGGAGACTGGGAAAGCTTTAACACATGGTTACAGGTTAAAAACAACTAGAAACATAAGTGCAACTTATTTCCTTTCATTGACAAATTTAAAGAGGATTATTTCCAAATTACTCAACAAAGAGTAAAGATAATAGAGCCAGCTAAACAGGATGTGAAAAATTTAGCTGATGCAATAATCAACATATCTATTCAAGAAGGTATGCCCTTCAAAACCAATAATGTCTACTTTCACACTGATTTCTCTCTCTTTCTTTTTTTTTTTTTTGAGACAGAGTCTCACTATGTCACCCTTGGTAGAGTGCTGTGGCGTCACAGCTCACAGCAACCTCAAACTCTTGGGCTTAAGCAATTCTCTTGCCTCAGCCTCCCAATTAGCTGGGACAACAAGCGCCCGCCACAACGCTGGGCTATTTTTTTGTTGGAGGTATGGTTATTTTTTAGCTGGCCCTGGACCAGATCGAACCCACCAGCCTCAGTGTATGTGGCTGGTGCTGTAATCACTGTGCTACGGGCAACAAGCTCACATTGATTTCTTGACAGGCAGGTTATTTTGTTTAATTGGATGGGTTGTTTGCATACAGCAGGCAATGTATGTATTATAAACTGTAATATATATTTATACAGAATATTCTACTCTATGCAAACACCAAAGACAATAAATCTGACTGAGCAATCTTACTACTGGGCATATATCAGAAGGAAAGAAAATCAGTATTCCAGAGAGATGTTCGCACTACGCGTTTGGTCTATCATTATGCACAATAGCCAATATATGGAATCAACCTAAGTGTCCATCAACAGATAAGAAAAAGTGGGATAGAAAAATAGATGACAAACACTGGCACACTGTTCATCCATTAAAAATAATGAAATTCCATCGTTCCAGACAACGTGGATCAGCCTGGAGAACATTATGGAAGTGAAATAACCAAAGAACAGAAAGTTAAGTACTGAATATGTTTTCACTCATGTGGAAGCTACAGAAGTTGATTTCACAGAAGAGTATAAGTGAGGTTACTGGAGGCTGGGAAGGGGGCGAGTAGGAGAAACTGGTTGAAGGATGGGAAATTACAGCTACCAGTTCTCGAGCTCTTCAGCACTATGGAATAACTACAGTTAACACCAATGTATTATGTATTTTTGGATAGCTAAAAGGGACAGAATAGAATGCTTCTAACACAAAGAAATGATACATGTATGAGATGATGGATATGCTCATGACCATGATTTGATTACCATACATTCTATGTATTAAAACATTGCTCTGCACTTCATAAGGAAGTACAATAAGTATGCATCAAATAAAAAGTAAGCAAATGGCTCGTGATGCTCAAGGTGGGAGAAACAATAGGGTAGCTAACAATGGAATATTAGACTTTTATTTATTTATTTATTTTATTGTTGGGGATTCATCGAGGGTATAAGAAACCAGGTTACACTGATTGCATGTGTTAGGTAAAGACCCTCTTACAATCGTGTCTTGCCCCTAAAAGGTCTGGCACACACCAAGACCCCACTCCCTTGCTCCTTCTCTCTCTCTGCTCCTCCTTTCCCCACCCCTCCCTTCTTCTTTCTCTCTCTGCTCTCCCCTTCTCCCACCCCCACTGTGTAATTAATTGTCATTAATTGTCCTCATATCAAAATTGAGTACATAGGATTCACATTTCTCCACTCTTGTGATGCTTTACTAAGAATAATGTGTTCCACTTCCATCCAGGTTAATACAAAGGCTGTAAGGTCTCCATTTTTTTAATGGCTGAATAGTATTCCATGGTGTACATATACAGCTTGTTAATCCATTCTTGGGTTGGTGGGCATTAGGCTGTTTCCACATTTTGGCGATTGTAAACTGAGCTGCAATAAACAGTCTTGGGCAAGTTTCTTTATGATAGAAGGATTAGACTTTTATATGAATGATGAAAGAAATCTTCGTTCATATTCTATCATAGAGGTGACAAGTTTTGCCTAAGCAAAAACTTAAAAAAACCTTAATGACCAGCTATAATTTCCATAAGCTACCACATTATCTACCTGCTAAAAGTATTTTGGGAAACTTATGGTGGAAGAAGTAAGTGAATAAAGTACTATTATCTCAGATTATGATTTTTCAAAGATTGAATTATTTTCATATCCTATATAACATGGCTTTATTAACAATAATATTAGTGATATTTAGTGTTTATTTTAATGGATATGCCTGCATCTCTGGCATGTACTATGCTTATTTCATAGGCTGATGGACTGAGCAGTCAGATTTGATTATTTTACAGTTCAAAGTCATTACTTCAGTTTTATTCAGATTGGAGGTTGAGGACTCAGTGGTGCACACATGGATGGTACTATGTATTCCTACTTTTCTGACATACTCAAAGATACACAATCAAACTCCAATCTGAATAAAACATAAGTAATGACTTTGAACTGTAAAATAATCAAATGTGATGGATTTCCTTTTTGAAATGTGACATGATGAAACAGGGGTCCTCTTTACAAAATACCGGGGCAAAAGAAACTGGGACTCTCTGTAGGGAAAGGACAGTCCAGTCACCATCAACTGGATACAATATAATTACAAAGAACTGTGAACGAGAAGGTAGCAACCCTCTGAGAGACAAGTGAAGGGCTTCAGCTTCAGAAAAAGCCTGGACAGCAGCCCAGCTCAGACAATAGTTGAAGGAAAAAAGTGAAAACTTAAAAGTACACCAATTGTTTTAGAAAGAGCCTATGATCAAATGAAAGAGAATTCAGAACTGAAACCTAGAACTGACGGCAGACACTAGAAAGAGACACAGATTTGGAAACAGAGGAGAAGCAGAAACTCTTGCATCAGTAAGACATAGATTCTTGCATCAGACAGAGATGGCTTCAGAAAGAACTGAGGGCAGCTTTAAAAGGGGAAGAGAGTACCCAGCTGTGGAGAAGATGTGTCATCAGGAATACCAATGAACTTGCTCTATTTTTGTTGAAGATGAAAAAGCATCTTTGGGGTGACAAGATTTCAGAAGACACACTGACAAATCATGTTTAAAAACTAGGCAGGTATTCCTATTTAAAGTAATCCTCAAGAAAAGAGCAGGAAGGAGCACCGCGGTACCCAGGCTCAATTCTTGTCATTAGACAGATAAGGTGTTTTCCAGAAGAGGCAAGGCTTTGAGAGTTTGCACTCCAAGTTTACACAAAGATAAAGTAAGGAGTGTGAAGATTTGATCTCCCAGCACCATTGGTCAATTAAGACACTGACGTCTTTAAGGACATTTCTATACAGCCACGTAAACCCACCCCCATCAAATTCTGGGGATGTCCCTAGAAGGACCCACAACAGCACTAACAGCAAATGTTTCCCTCGTTTAGTGAAAGTCCTCAAGAGTGAACAGCAGCTTTTAGCAAACACTTCCAAGGTGACAGGACAGAGAGCTAAAGGAGGATGGTGTAACCAATTAAAATGCCAGAGGACATTTAGATAAAAAGATGAAACAAGGCTGAGACTCTTAAGTCACAGCCCTCAGCCGTACAACAGTGCCAGCCATAAAAGATCTAGAGTTCACATCAACAATACACAGCTAAGACCTCTGCTCAATACAGAGAAAAGCACCAATGCCAAGTTCACCCACACTGCAGCTGGAAGCATCTTCTGAGAGGCAGGCAAAGTCCAGAGAGATTAATGTCACATCTGCGTTCACAGAAAAAGGAAACCCTGAAACGGGATGCAAAGAGGTTTGTGCAGGGATTAAAGAAACCAGTTGTCAAGGATGCGAGTCATTTCACGTATTCTGTTCTGCTGATGCTTTTAGTAAACCAGGCGTCCCGTCATGTTTTCAGTAAAGTATGATCTCCTTTCCTGCCCCTTCCCACCAGGGATACGTGCATATTCATGTAGTTATTAAAGAAAACAAACTCCAGGAAGATCAGAATTGTATCTATCAAAATGTAAAAGTACATTGTATGACTATAAGAGAGAAAGAGTGTGCAGACTGCAATAGTTACTCTTTTAAAAAATAAACAGCTATTGTTTTGCAAGTAATAATTACTTTGAATTCCATATGTGTTTTGGTAAATCAAGATTTTTAAAATGTGGGTGCATTTATCCCTTATTTCTTTTTTTCCTACTTATCCATGTATAAAGCAGTACGTTTTCAACTTTATTGCTTTAAAATGCTGTATTTACTTTATTAATCAACTTTTATTTTGGTAACTTTGGTTTTTAACAATTACAGATGGCAGGAATGGCTAGTGTTTGGATATTTCTTTTCCAATCAGTACAATTTTAGCCTTATAGAATAATGTGTCCTTTATATTTGCTACAAGGCCTAGGTGAAACTAGTTGATACACTGTGGAACTCGTGGCTCTGTTAACTTCTCTTAACTCTCTGAACTCCAACTACTGAAGCAGGGTCTTCTCAGAGCTCTCTGAGAATAAATTTAAATAAGAGAACAGAGAGGAAGGAGAATTTGGAGAAAGAAAGAAAGGCTTGGGAGCTGGGTGTGGAGAGAACGGTAGTTACAGTCAGGGGTAATTTGTTAAAGAGTAGGTGGGGTTAGAAATAAAACATCACTAAAATACATAATATAGAGAGCACGTATTGGTCTTGTGCTGGCCTTGATTCAATCTAAACTGACATAATGCAACATGTTTGGTAAGAAACCTGCCTTGGAAAGAGCCATGGGTGTGCAGGGCTATAATGTTAATTTCTACTTTCATGTGATATTATGTTTCTATATATAGTGCATACATTTTATATTAGGACACTAAAAATAGAACTGCATGATATTAGGTCAACCATTTCCTTCTGTTTATCTCCATATTTGCCTCTGCATATAGATTTTCAATAGTCTTAAAAAGCTGCATTCAGTACTGATTGCCTTCCAGATGCTACATTTGTTAGGAGTAAAACTTATGGAAAACCTTGGCATCTGAAAAGTGAAAATAAGAAAAAAGCAGCAGCGATGAGATGTTATACAGCAACAGTAATTAATGCAGCTTTATACTTTGCACTCAACATTACAGTAATGTGGTATATACAATAGAGATCTGGCGACTGTTGAAACACATTCTTCTTAATAAACTATCACAAGAATGGAAAAACAAGTATCCAATGGACTCAGTAATAATACAAAACCAAAATATAAATAACTACACACCCACATGTACAGTCTAGTGGGGGGGGGAGGCGGGAGAAGAAGGGGGAGGAGGGACGGTGATTGGCAGGTTCTCACCTAATGTGAGTAATGTGAGGGTGTTCAGCCCCGATTGAAGGGCTCAACGACAACTTGAACTTTACCTTAGAAATGAAAACAATGTAACCTGAACGTTTGTACCCTCCTTATTAATCTGAAATAAAAATAAATGAATGAATGAATGAATAAACAAATAACTGCTTTGGCCTATTTTGGAACACATTAAACGAGTCTCCTATCTCTGTCTTTCACGGACATGTACACATTTTAAGATGCTTTCACCTGACTGAAGCTTTACTGACTATATATCTTTAGACATTTCAGCCAGTTGCTATTTTCCCATTACCTTTAAGATTCAGGTCAAAGAGGATAACTTTTTCAGCAACATCTCTACATCTTTATTTTTTCCTCTCAGAGCACTAACATGTTTATGTCATTTCTCTAACCTATTTTCAATTGGAAAAAGAAAAGGCAGTCCCCGCAGAATACTTGGAAAACATCAAATACACTGGAGTGGTAATCAAATCCAATCCAAACAGCCTTCCAAGGTGTGTGCGGCGCACTGGGGATCGCCATCCCCAAGGCACTGATTCAGCCTCTTTGCTCCTAAACGCTCTTACCCAGGTCGACACATTCAGCAATACACAGTAAAGATCTAATTCCAATATGGGTACCCTTTACATTTTATTATCCTAATAGGAACGTTCAAGGATGAGAAAATCCTGACTTGATGTCTTTTTGCATCCTCAACCTTTGGATTTCACAGGCTGGACGGCACAATTTCCCCACCACTTTTTCTCTCGCAATGCAAACATTTTAAGCCTTGAAAGGGTGAGCTGGGATTTGGTTACATTGTTTTTTCCAGTGCGCTAACTAGTTTGTGAATATCCCTTCTTCACGTGGCAAGTATCTTGCTCTGAGTAAAAAGAAAGGTAAAATTCTTTGCTTTACTTTTTAAAAAATAAATAATTTAACTTCCTAGCTAGTATTCATATCTTTAAGCTTTGGAGAAATTAGAAGACACAGACAAAGTTTTTCCAAACATTTATTTTGTAGAGACTAAAATCTCTAATAATCTCGAGAAATTATTAGAGACAGATAAAGGTTTTTGAAACATTTATTTTGTAGAGACTAAAAATAGGAGCGATACCTCCTTTAACAAAGCAGA
Source organism: Otolemur garnettii (assembly GCF_000181295.1). Lineage (NCBI taxonomy): Eukaryota > Metazoa > Chordata > Mammalia > Primates > Galagidae > Otolemur > Otolemur garnettii. Next base: position 9,060,520 of record NW_003852410.1, read on the forward strand.
CCTATTCTTTGAAAATAATTTTCTTTTATACCTTGTTACATATTCTCTTTAAATAAATCCATTGTATTTCAGGATTGCTCAAATTTAAACATGCGTTAGTTAGAAGTCTGCAGTTCAGATCCAGCTATTCCTCTCTTAGGTCTACATCCACACAAAAACCCGTACGAGAATATTCCCAGGGTCATTCTTCACTGTGGTCTAAAACAGTTCAAACAGCCCAAATGTCCACTGACAGAAGAATGAATAAATAAAATGGGGCGCATCCATACAACGGAGTATTATTTGGCTATAAACAGGAACGAGGTGTTGATACATGCTACAATATGAAGAGCCCCTTAAAACAAGATGATAAGTAAAAGAAGCCAGGAACCAAAGACCGTGTGGAATGTTTCCATTTACATGAAACATCCAGAACAGGAAACTCCATGGAGACAGAAAGGAGATTCACATTTCCCTAGAGCTGGGGGAGGGTTTAGGAGAAATGAGGGGTCACTGGGAAGAGGTAAAGGGTTTCTTTGGAGATGATAAATATTTTCTGAAATTGATTGTGGTGATGGTTATATAATTCTGTGAACATATTAAAAACACAGACTCATTGAACCGTACGATGTAAACGTGTTAGTTATATTTTAGGATTATAGCTCAATAAAGCTGATTGGCAAAAGATTTGGTTGGCAATTCCACCCTATTTTTTTCCCAATCTTATCAAATATGCATACATCCACAGTTGGTTTTGTAATTGGAATTTCAAATGAGAAAATAGGACTATTTGTACGTATTCATTAGACAAGGGTTATTTTTATTGAAATTGAAAAAGTCAGTCATTCCTTTTGATTTTAAGTACACAGACGACTACTTAAATATCCCCATGGTATCCATGGATTCTGGGAAGCCTAAAGCTAAGGAGATGTCCCCCGGCCATGCCGTTTGTACATTTCACAGAGGACCTCTGCATTCTTGTTTATTCTCGGTTGCCTTCCTGGTCTGAAAACCTCCTCACACTGACTCTGGATTTTATTACAGGCGGTGACCTTCTGTAAGTTCAAAGCCAAGGTCATGTCCCTTCAGCTCAAATCCAGACTTGAAGCATAAATCTTTCTGAAAAGATCCCTCCACACTTGCATCACCAAAGCTTCTGACACATGTCACAATGAAGCAACTTTCATTAAGTTACAGCATTGAATGTAGCTTCATTTGACGGACTCTGAGAAATTGCTCTATCTTTCCCCATTCCCATGACAGCTGTCACCATGTCACAAATGGAGAGAACTTAAAAAAAAAAAAAAGGCCTCTTGCCTTCCTGAGAGTTGTCACCACCAGCAGCAACATAATATGCAATGTTACCAAGGAGAAATAAGTACCATTCAGGGGAACCAGAGAAGGCATATATTAGCAGAGCCCACTTTCATTGTTAAGAACCACAGCACAAGAAATATAAGCCAAAGTATCTTTCATAAACTCCAGAATATGCCATACAGAGCAGATCTGTCTTGTCTCCAGTATAAACCTTAATTCCTAGGTTCTAGAGAAAGTGCCCTTCCCAGGTAAAAGAGTCAAAATCTTTTACTTCTAAGTCTTTCATCAACTAAGGACAAGGCTTGGGTATCAGGCAAAGGCACAACAGATCAATTTAGGACAGAAGACAAAGATTTAGGACAGAAAGCAAAATATAGGGTATAAGCTTGAGGACAATACACAATGAGACGCAAACTTTTCACTTGACAGGTGTATGGAATTATCAGTCTGGTAAAATCCGTTTCCTCTTCTGATTTTAAATAACAGTGCAGTGAGAAAAAGATGCCCAAGAAATTCCTTAGTCAAAAAAAATCAATCTGGGGGTAAAACTGTTCGTTATTGTTATTTAAAATCAGAAGAGGAAATGGATTTTACTAGACTGATAATTCTATACACCTGTCAAGTGAAATGTCTGTGTCTACACCTACGGTGCATCTTACAAGGGTACTTGTGAAATTTACTAAAAGCAGAATACAAATGTCTTAACACAATAACCAAGAAAATGCCGTGAAGGCTATGTTACCCTGTTCGATGAAAATATTTCAAATTGTATAGAAAACCAGCACATTGTACTCTGCGATTGCATTAATGTACCCAGCTATGATTTAATTAAAAAAAAAAATTCAATCTGGATTGAAGGAAGAATTTCAGTAGTCTTTATCCTTATGACGTAAGCGCCATTTGCAGAATGCCGAGACTGACACACATGGGAGCCAATCCCAAGTTCAGAATCCAAAGCCCCACCCCGTCCTACAGCATCAGAACCTGCGCTTCACATCTAGTGTTTGAGAAGCACTGCCCAAACCATTCTTCTCCTAGTGTTACTACCTCATGTTCAGACTCTTGGGCCACTAAAATAATAAATTTCTTCTTATTAGCAGTCATTAAGTCAAATTAACAGGAGAAAAGAAATGTAATACAAGATAATACATATTGTATTGCTACATTAATTGTAATCCCAAGTTCAAAACATGATTTCTCACGCGAGAGCTACCACTAAAGCCTTAATATTGATGTCAGGCTGAGGGATAGTCTAAATCAATTGACATTTAAGACTACATCATTTGTTAGAGTCTCTGTGGAAAATGTAACCACCTTGTTAATACCGAGTATAGATTTCTGACTTTAAAATACTGCATCAATTTGAACCATGCCGCGGCTTTGCCTAAGAAGGCTGTGTTTTCTATAGACTATAGGAAGTAAAGAGCTTGGATTATACTGGTAGGTAAGGTGATGTACCTCGTATCTGTGAGGGACACCACGCGTTTTACCTATATACTGCTTAGGCAGGGTACATGCGTACCTGATCTTACGTCAGTAGAGGATTTGCTTGCTAATAATGGAGAAATGACCCCCTGAGTGCTGTGTGTTTGATTAAGGGAACAGAGCTATAACAGAGGGCCATTGAGGCTGCAGGTTCTATCATCCCTCTCATCATTCCCTAGGATCGCACAGGGCTAGGACCTCTTTACCAAAGCCTAGAGCCAGCTCCCTTTGGTGGTAAGCCTTACAACCTCTGTGTCTTTAAATGACATTACTTGTCCCCCCAGTTAATCACGACACAGTCCTCAGCCCTTGGACATCAGAAAAAGGACAAAGCTGTCGTCTGCGCTGTAAATCCCTCTAATTGGCCATTTTAAAACTTAGGTAAGCTCCGGACTTACCACAGGGAAGTCAGAAAGGAGAGAAAAGTCAATACACTTGGGGGAAAGAAATTACAAGGTAGACAGACACTATATATTTTAGTACCAATTTTCTTTTACACGTTGAAATGAAAATAGTGCGCTAAGAGCTCCTTTGCACTTAGTTGCTATAATATTTACTTCTAAATTATTGTCTTTAATAGTAACAGCACTTTGCAGTTATAAAACATCTTGTTCCAAAAAAACTCAAAATGTTTCCCTACATGTTAATTCAACGCTACTTAGGACTATATCCTAGAGAGGGATGGCTGTACTCATAGCTACAGAGTTACAAATGGGTTTCAAAATAGTCAATTCAAACAACAGTCATTGAAGAGAGATAGAAAGGAAAACTCCTAAGAAATGAGTAACTTCTCTGGGAGGTAGAGGCTCTGCTTTGTCCATCAAAGCGGAATGAAGCAGAGGCCTATCTTTGTAGCCTGGTGGCCTAATTACAAAATCCTGCCCTCAAACAAAGAAGAATTCGCCTCAAACGCTTAGCTATTTTAGGCCCACATAATTTTGCGTTCACAAAAATATCTGAGAAAGTGCTTCGTTCTCCTACTTCACCAGGCTCTTTATGGGATCAAGTTCAATATCACAGGAGAATGTTCAGCTGGGGAAAAGAGTCGACAGGGCAAAGGGAAGTCGTGAGACGAGAGCAGAGCCACCCCGAATTCCACAGGTGCCCTGCAGAGTGCGTCTGTCTTCTCATCTTCACAGATACATATGCCATAGTAGAATACACGGACTTTCATTTCGTATCTTTGTCCACATAGTAGTCTGAGATAACTATTAATAAAATATATGGAAATGAATCAATGAGCACAGGCCACTTGACCTAGAGATGGGGGTCCCTCCTGCTGATCCCATCAGCAGGTACACAAGAAATTCTTGACTGTGCTTAAACCCCAAAACATTGTCTGCCTTATTCCTTTATCAGATACTAACCTAAAATGCCTACTAGAAAACTGAGTAGAATGTTGTCTGTGTTTTCTGTTCAAAAACAAGCATGACTTTGACCAGTTGTTAATCCCTCGAATGTGATGAATCAACAATAAATGTCCTCTACTTTCTTGATTAATCAATATCTATTGAAAATCTTATGATTGGCAACTTTAGACCCCAATTTAAAATGAAAACATTAAATGAAATATATTTATTGATAGTGTCACTAACTTCATACGTACATCTGTAATATGACTTATTAACTCTGACCTTTGCATATTGACAACCAGTAAGAAATATTAGGGTTGAAAGCCTTGCAGGAATCCTGACAAGCTTGGCTGCCTTCCCCCCTTAGATTCCTCTCTACAAGTCGCTGAATGAATTGACATCCTTTCTCCCTTTGAGGCAGAGCGAATGCCACTTTGTGTTGTGGACACCTTGTTTTCTTCCCTACCAATGAGAAATCCCTCAAGTAGTTTGCCATGAGGTTGAAAACCAGATGTGCATGAGTTTAATAGAAGTGTTTGGTTTGCAAACATTTATACATTAACTAGCGATATTTAAACTTTGTAAGCTATGGCAACACTGGCCTCCACGGCAAGAGCACTTTGGAGGGGCCCTCATGTGCTGTTCTGAACAGACACTGTGGACTCCCTACTGTCTGACAGCTGGTCCACCGCCCTCTTCATAGTTTCAGTCTGGTTTCTGCAGGCTATTCTAGTTCTTTGGCTCTTAACAGACCTATGGCTTCATAGGATAGGTATAGAATCTTAAGAGAAATGCAGAAATGGCTCAATGGCTCGCTTATCAGGAAGAAAGCACATATGGGGCTCTGGAAATCCTGGGGTTCATTTATAGTCACACTAAAAATGACTATTCTGTCTTGGAGCCTCTGCACCTATTAGAAAAGGAACAGACAGGACAATCTGTAGATCACTTCTAGACCTAAAGTTCCACGATTGACGGTTTCCTCATTGGCTAGAGTTATCCTTGGACACACAATAACTTATGGCAGGGCTGCTTGTAGAGGACGGCGTAATCTGCCTTCTAAAAATATACTACCTGGGCATAAGGATTATTTTGAGATAATGACACCTGAAAAACAACAGCTGCAAGAAGGGTCTTCTGATTTCATTTTAAAAGCAAGAGATAAAACTCCCATGTGAAAGATATTCTCTTTAAAGCAGAAAAAAGAAACATCTTATCACCAGCGACAGGGACTCACAATGGAGGAAATTCCGTACAAACAGACCCTGTTAAAGTCACTCTTACCTTCCTCTAGTTTCCCTGTATATTATTACACTCATCTTTCCACATTGCCTCTGCTTGTTCAACCTGACATACACCCACTTAGGCCTTCACCACTTCTTGGGGTCTTCATTTCCTACGGGACATCCCATGTGCGGGCAAGAAAATCTGCAGAGTTTTCTCCTGCTTGTTTTTCCTCAGCTTAATTCTCAAACCCTGCAGGAGACTCTATGAGGGCAGAGGTCAAGTCCTACCTCTGCTACATTTGCATGTCACTGGCACAACTTCTGCTCCATTCAAGAACCTCTTCTACAACTGTTTTTAAACACAAAAAAGGAGGATTATCAAATGAGCCTTATGTTAAACAATTATATCTATGGCACAGTGCCCATAGCTCAGTGAGTAGGGTGCCTGCCGCATACACTAAGGCTGGCGGATTTGAGCCCGCCGAGGCCAGCTAAACAATGACAATTGCAACATAAAAACAGCCAGGTGTTGTGGCAGGTGCCTGTAGTCCCAGCTACTTGGGAGGCAAGAGAATCACCTAAGCCCAAGAGTTGGAGGTTGCTGTGAGCTGTGACGGCATAGCACTCTACTGAGGGCAACATAGTGAGACTCTGTCTTAAAAACACAAAACAAAACAAAACAAACAAAAAAAACCCCAATTATATCTATAAAACTATGTGTTTTATTTACTAGTTATTTATGTTTTTCTCTTTTAAAACATCTATTAAAAATGTCTACCTGGATATTAGCTGAAGTTATCAAATGTTCCACCAGAGCTATTCACTTTACACTTTAGAAAAACTGTGTGCCGTCCAAAATTTACCAAAACAGATACTTTAGATGAATTGTCAGAGCTTTACTTCGACCTTCAAATGTGTCCCAAATTTTATCTTCCTCGTTATTTTAAGAGTGAAGACTGTCATGTACAAAATCAAGAATGTTTCTCAAATGAATCATTTCAGTCTATCACTTTAAATGAATATCCTGAATATTATTCACATATTATGAAAATGATCTGGAAAAAAATACTGATGTATCGTTATAACCAATGTATCACTCAGTCACAACCCTGGATAAACATTAAAGATTTTTAAAGAGCTTAGCTTACATACACACACACACACAGATAGACACTAGCCTAAGAAACTGTTTACTTCTCAATCATTTAAATGAGAAAGTTTAAAAGTAAAGTCATTTTTAGAGCTTTCACATCTCTTAAATGTACTCACATGCCACAAAAAGCTCTTTCAACAAGAAATATAATACTACAAGAGAGGTTAACAACAGCAATCAAGTGAATACCCTGTGGACTCCTGCAGGGAGAGGCAGGGAAGGGGGACTCCAGGGAAGGATTGTGTCACTCTAAATCTGCTGCTATTCTTCTAAGCACACAGCCAGACAGCTGGATGGGAGTAGGAGTCACACACCTTAAATTACCAGATTCACACTTAACACACACATCATAAAGATGCCAGAGACCATGTTTGAACACATGATTTGTTCTCCTCTGGGAGACGGGGTTGTTTTCACTTCTGATGTCAAGTATTATGCCTGTGTGTGAGCAGCTTTGCCAATGGGAAAGGCACCCAGACAATGCATTGAATTCCAACTAGCTTGGAGGGGAAGTCCTTACAAGCGATGTCGTTTAATGAGTGACATGGTTCATGGAAAGGTGCATGTCCGGCAGAACATGAACATTATCTAAATGCTTAGGAGACCTAAACTTATTACTCTAGACGTGATGCTTGGTAGAGGAAACGTGAAGAGATGTGGTTTCAAGAAATCATTCCGTGCTGTGCCACAATACACCCCAGAGTGAGAACTTTACATTTACTTCCTAGGAAGTTGGAAGTGACGTAATCAAAGTGACCTCTTCAATTCAGTCTTCCCGTCCTATTTCCCATGACTATTTGGGATAATATAGATGAATGGAGCGTGGGGTGGTAGATGAAAAAAATCCCAAAAACAAAAATCAAAAATTGGGAGTGGTAATTAAGGCAACTCACTAGCAATCAGGATAGACAGCCACACAATTTTCATAGATACTGGTTTATCAATAGGTATTAAACTAGGCAGAAAATGCCCATACGCTACCCTAGAAATCCTCATTCGAATAAGACAATCTAACTCTAGTGCCATAACATCCACTTCATTTAAGATAATTATATTTTTAACACTTGTCAGCCAGTACAATCAAGAGCCAACAGCGTTCCTTTTTCTCTGTATCCCTCCATTGATCCAAATTCCTTAATCATTTCACAGTAACATAGCAATACCTATGCCAACTCTTTTGGAATTAGTCCCAGCGCTCTTACACTTGACCTATTTCGTTCACTCACCACAATTTTCCTTTGTAACAGGAACCCACATCTCTTCCAACCACAATATGCTCATTTTTTTTTACATTCTTATTTACATTTTTTTTTTTCTGCTTGCTTACGGGGCCCTTGAATTTCTGTCCACCAATGAAGGGTTTCCTTCTGGAAAGCTTAAATTTGTCTCCTTTGCCAAATGCCTGGCCCAATCAGCTACTCTAAATTCTGTCCTATCTTCCAAATGCGTAGTTTACATCTAACCATGAGAAACACTTTATTCCTTTGCTGCTCCTTCTGATAAGCTCCTCTCAATATTAAATCGTCCCATTCCTCCCTTGAAATACAGATAAAATTTCATGCTAAAATGCGTTGGAATAGAGGCAAAGACATGTGAAAACATGTCCAAAATGGAGAGAGCCGTACTTATGTCTAATTTCCAACTTTATCTTTTTAATGACGCAATGTGAGAGTCTGATTAACCACTACAACTATTAAGTAAGTCATACGGAATTGAACATCTCCGGTTATCAGAGGTACTAGATTAAAACCAAAAGCTACCAAAAGATTACCCCTGAAGCTGCCTGGTAACTTTATAATCAAGGATTAGAGAGCCACCAAATGTTATCTGTCACCATTAAACTTTGCATTGAAATAGGCCGTAAGTACTGAATCCTTTTGGTTATAGAAGGATACATCACTATAAACAGAAAAAGTATTGATGATTTTACTTACAACAGACTTGCTCCCTAAAAAGCCAAGATATCTGCCCAGTTTAATGAGATTTGGAGAGTTAACTTCATACTCTGCATGGAGCACATCAGAGTATAAAGTTCAGTCTGTAAGTTCAATAACAAATAACATAAATATTCACACTCCAGAATAGTGAGACACATATACAGATATTTCCTACTGCTAAAAATTGAGGAAAAAAAAAGAATATTCTACCTGACATTTAAAAGCTGTTATGCCACTACCAGATCTGAAATAAGATGAGCAAACTTAAGTGATTATTGTCATCAAATGGCCACTTATCCATCTTAGAGTATATGTGAGTTTTTAAAAAAGTATCAATGTATATATTGTTAATAGTAAAGTATACTATGAGCCTGTAAGTTTTTATGCCATTCCAGCTATCTAGCCAATATGTATTTTTATTTCATTTAATAACAATAAAAGAAACCAAAATCACTATAATCCTAATGCTACAAATATAAACTCTGAAATTCATTTAGCTTCTTTCAGAACTTGCAAGAAAGATGCTCAGATGAAGTTCATTCACAATTTGGTTTGAGCATATCAAGAAGCACTAGAATCATCATGGTGGGTTTGGTAACTTCATTACCTGTTTTATTTAACTAAGTGACTTACCTAGAAATAAACAGTTCTGAGAGTACAAGACATACTTCGTAAAGAAAACTTTCCATGAAATATTTTTATTTCACTTAAGTTTCAAAAAGTAGCTGACTTGACTATGTTGTCAGATTATGTATTTTTAATGAAATAATTTAGGACTTTTATTTTTCCATACTATTTAACAAAACAATAATTTCTTAATATCTTGCTACATTGAAATGAACTGTCATTTGTGGATTTCCTTGTTTTATTTTTAAATTAAATATTGTTAGTTTAACATTTTAGGATGAATCCTGCTTAACTACTGTCAATGTAGGATATAAGATACTGAATTCCCTTACTTCAAAAATTACCTGGGTCATCTATACACACCTACACACATACCTGTAACTTTCAGGGTCCTTTCTACACACACATGCGTAGGGCCAGGTAAGTGAAATCCCAAACCGAGTGTACATCAGTATGCCCTGCAGACCTCAATGCATTAATTCTCAGAAGAGAAAGTAGAAATAAACAGGTTTTGTGAAAGAGCAGACAATCTCAACCTTGTTTCTAAAGTCGAACTTGACTTGAGAAGAACTCACTGATGAAAACCAGGAGAGAAGAATTTAGAGGGAAAGGAGGACAAGAGACAGGACAAGGAAAGGGAGAGGGGAGCAAGAGGGAGATGAGGAGGGAGGGAGGAATAAAAGAGGGGGGGAAAGGAAGAATAGAGAGAAACGGAGGAAGAGAGAAAGAAAACATCCTAGTGTTACATTGCTTAGGACGATGGCTACCCCTTAGACATTCAAAGGATTTCCAGGAGTGAGTAAGAGGTTAGAATGAGGTGCCATGAGATCACAGACTTTCCTAATCTATAAAGTATCTTAGAAATCATACTTTGTTGAACAGGAGGACATCAAAGCACAGAGAGGTGGCCAGCTGATTAAAGGTTGCACAGCAACTTAACGTGGGTTAGTCAAGCTCCTTCTGTTGCTGGAGACAGCCTCAGGACGTACACTTTGACAAAGCAGAGCCAAGCTTGCTAACATTTAAGGTCATCCAAAATTACGAGGGTTATTCAATTCATTATGGTTCATTCAGCCATATTCCCCTCTTAACGTACCACAGAGATAGTTTACTAATCCTCATTACTTGTCTTACCTTGACTGGCCCTACTTTGTGCTAAACCCGGCAACTCTGGGGACAGATCAAACAAGTTTTCCAAGGGCTCCGAATGTCAGGCGGCTTTACCCTCTGCTGACATGTTCCTATTCCCGGGATTCTTTCCACTGTGCTCAACTGAGGCACCTTCTAGGAGTACAGTCCTTAGGGTGGCACAAGAATTGTTTGCAGGCTCACTGGATAGATCCGCATGCATGTAAACACATCCAGAGATACACACTGTCTTTACATATACAGCACATGACTTTCCCTTTATTCTCTTCCATAAAACTTTAAATCAAATCATCATGGATTTAAACGTGCACCAATCTGGCTTTCCCTTCTGTCAGGAGACCGTACCTTAAACTGACTGGTGCAGGATCCAATCCCCTTTTCTACATATTAAACACAACTCGGGATGTGGTTTCCCAGTTTTATAAAATAATCAACACATTGCTAAAGTAACAGCAGCACCCTATAAATTGTGCAAACACACTCTGAGCTTCGTGGTGACTCGCTAGAAAATGTTTAACACTGTGAGATAGGAGTTGAAATTTCTAAATGTTTGAATGGACGCAAGAAAGTGCATTTAACTACATCAGGAAAATCCTCCTCTAGGGAAGCCAAAAGTGACTACAAAACATACATAAAGGGACTCAGGAACCTGGCAAAAATAAATTAGAATTGAAAAGAACACATATTGACTAAATTTGGTGGAGACAAATTAAACTCTGTTTACAAGATAATCGGACCTTAACTAACCCTATTTCTATTCTTATCATCCTCTGAAAACAAGATCACATCTTGTGCAAGATCATACACTTGACATTAGTCAGAAAAACAAGAATTATTTTAAAACACGGCTAAGGAACCTCAGAGACCGTCATGTACAGAAGTCAGCTTAGTTTTGTAAGAAGGCATAAGGCCATTCTTTAGGGTAAATATAACCATCAAAACCACTTGCTGCTGTTTTAGATTTCAGGACTAGACCCTCTCACACACTTACTTTGTTTCCAGAGGCAGACTTCTCTGCAAGGACAGCCCTGGGACTGCCTGTGACCCTGAGGTACCACGGCCGCTCTCCCTTCACTTCATCTCATCAGACGTTGCCCGTTCTTTATTGTTTGGTGATCTTTTCCCCCAAACCCAAGCTCTGGAAATGCCCATCTATTTTGAGTCTCTTCTCTCTTGCATAGTTTCTCTCAACCAAATCTAATGAGAACAGCCTCTGTCCTCACCACTGAGATGCTCCCATACTTCACAGTCTGTGGCTTTTCTCTGCCTTGAGACTTACTGCCTATTCAGGGAAATTGTATTTCCACCCTGGAAATTATTGGATCCTCAGGCTACAAGGTCTCAAGCTCAGTGTGGAAACTCTCGGGTAAGAATGATTGTAAGTTCACTTAGGGCCACATCAACTCTGACCATTGGTTCAAGTACTCTGAGCCACTTTTATTCAAATTCTATTTTCACAACAGCTCAATTGTTCTCATTTCAATCCAGGAAGAAAAGTGTGATTTATTTTTAGGTTAGGGAAACCCAGACAGAAAAATCCACAAATCCCTCTCCACAGTGATAACAATCTTTAATTTCAGTAAGGCATTGATCATTTGAAAGACACCACGAAAACGTTATTAACAATATTAAATTCTAATAGCATTTTTACGATCAATTCATCTTGCATGAATAACAAATATTAATTTGATAGATGGCATTGAGGGACATATAAAAGATGAATGAGCCAGATTTGAAGTGATACTTTCTACTTTTTAAATTCACAGCACTTCTTAAGAAGTGATGCATTCAAAGCAGTAATGGACTGAACGTAGATTTTTAAACACTGTCCCTTAAAATAAAAAAATAAAAATATATAAAGATATATATATATGTATATATATACAGTTTATATTTGCAAATATTCCCAGTAGTCATGCTCCCCTCCATTCTGCCGGCAAAGTTTCTAAACAGCAAACAAATGAAAAACAAGAGAAACTTTTCTGTTTCTGCATTTCTTAGTGGCAGCAGAGAGCAGAAAAATAAACTATCTTAAATTCCGGATATACTGACACATGCCTTCTTTTACGCAGACCTGCACATAAGATGATCTCTTTGCTTATATATTAGCGTTACTTACATTTTTCTTGCAACGGCCATAGGTACAGAAGAAGATAAATATATCCTCTAATCACCCTGGGTACCACAGATAATGCGACCATGCTCCCAAGTTTAAAATGAAGACAGTAATTTTTAACTTCTATAAAAGCATTCAGAAAGACCCGTTTCCTTGTATGAATCAATTATGTAAGAGATCTGACAGAAACAGCAAGCTCCAAACAGCTTCTACACTATCTCACCAGCTTGATTCAACAAAGAGCAACGGAACAGAAAATCAAATGCGGCTTGCAAAGTCACATTCACACGAAACTGTAGGGAGAAAGAGGGGGCAAACCTGATACTTACAGACTGTAAAGTAAAATGTCCCAGTTTCGCTTTACATGTTACAGCAAATCAAACAGAGATTTCAGCTCTCAGCAAGTCCCTGCTTCCACTACACTGATCATCCACGCAGAACAGGCCCTTATGGATTGCTTAGGCAGCTGGGAGATAATGGGACCATATTCTCAGCTGGGACTAGAGATGCTGAACTGCTCTCCGCTGCGCACTGCATGGCTCTCCGCCAGCATTAATCAAGGAGGACCCAGCTTCCTGGCTGCGTTCCCCAAAGGATCGACATAATTAGCACATGAATCAAAGACGCACACTGGGAGAATCGCGCACATCTCTAACTGGCTCTCCTCACATCGAACCTGATTAGGAAATGAAGTTGGTTCTCCGATCAAATGTGTTCAACCTTTCAAAAATACAGGGAGGCTCGCACAGCTGTTTATAGGTTTCAGGGGAGGGGTGGAGATTAAGGCTTCTTTCCCAGTGGGCAATTTATGTAATTCCTCAACTACAGCATATAATTACACTGGTTGTTCGGTACATGTGGTGGGTTTGCCCTGTGATTTGGTTTGTCTGTTAGGGTTCTCAGCGGCTCCCGGGAAGGTGATGGGGGCAGCACCATTTCCTCTGTGGATTCCATGATGTGCATATGTACCTATATTCTTTTCCGATTTAGTCAGTGGGAAAATTGGGGGACATTTTTATAGCCCCCAGAATGTGCTTCTTCACCGAGTACTAGAGGTCCGGGGCGTTAAAAGCAGGGGCGTTGGCTCGGTACCATGGACAGCTAGTATTCTAAAAGGAGCCGGAGAAGTAGATTCTGCTTGCATAAATGAAAGAGCAGTCTTCTTTATTCCATCTGCAACGTGTTGCAGAAAGGAGTTACAAAGCAGTAGCCTGTGGACATGCTTGGTTTGGCAGGAGAAAGATTTTGGAATTTGAATAGAATTTAACAGTTTTAAATAGAACATGTGTTCGGCTTTTTATCAAAACGTTGCCACACTCACTTTTGCCCAGATATGCTACCTGCTGGCCCCCTGAAGACATTTGTTTATGTAAATTTGACCTTAGTTAAAGCAAGCCTGGGTTACAGATATAAAACACTGCATTTCAGAAAAAGGAAGACTTAGCTCCTGTGTTACTCATTAAAAGGCTGTGATTAAATACAGTTAGGCAGAAGGTATAAGTTCTTATATTTGATAGCAGAGTAGTGTGACTGCAGTTAACAACATATTGTGTACTTCAAAATAGTAGAAGACTTTTGAGATGTTCCCAACTCAAAGAAATGATAAATTCTCAAGGTGATGGATGTCCCAAATATCCCAACTGGATCAGTAGACAGTCTATATATGTAACAAATATTAGATAGACTCAATAAACATGTACAAACATTTGTATCAATAAAAAAGGCTATGATTAAGGCTCCCACGTGATTCTCTAAAGTTCTATCACATGTAAACAGCTGGTAGATGAAGATCACATGTAATAAAGAAGGGAGAACACTGAGGAAGACAGAAATATGAATGTTAATCTGTGTCTTGCTGCAAAAAACAGGTGGTCTGGGACACAAGTACAAGGGGACTTTACCTAACAAATGTAAACATTGTAACCTAGTTGTCTGTACACGCACATTAATCTGAGAACAAACAACAAGATCAGGTGATCTACAATACAATCCTTCATCTTTCTTAGTCTTATTTTCTCGTCTATACAACAATGGCCTTGGTCCAGACCCCTGCAATACCATACTCTCTTATTATTCTTAGAGCTAGAAAGTAGCTTGTAGAGTAATAATAGAAGGGTATAAACTCATAGCAGCAACTTGAGTAATAGGGATGAAGAAAGTTCTGGCCCAAATTTGAGGGTGGAGGGTCTCTGCTACCTACGGGCACTCGGGATCAGTTGGCCACCAAGCAGCTATTTTAGAGAACCGGAAGCATCGTGCTCAGTAGGCGTGAGTAAAATTTAAATGGGTAGAAAAAAGAAGACAGGTAGGGCATAAACGGTTTTATCTAATTGGACAGGAAACTGTATCTACCTGAGAGCAAAACATCTGAATGAAAAACCAAAAGTCAAATAAGAATGTTTGGCCCTTTGTGGGGAAGGAGTCATTTCATATTTAACTTGGATCACTCCGGCTTACTTTCCAAAAGTAGAGAGAGGGAGGGCTTCTGTTCACATGGTCAGTTAGGTTATCTTTTGTGGAAAAATGGATGTCACGGAGGTCAAGACAACACAAATTGTTTTAGGGTTCTGATCCTGGTCGTAGGGCATAAAAAGGGGAAAGGGAGCAATATTCTCCTGACGTCTTACTCAATAGCTACAAATGCAGCTCTCCCAAAGGCTGTGTGATCTGGTAAAAAAGAAAGGCTACCAAACCCTTCTGTGCCCATTATCAACTCACCTGTTCAAAACTAGAAACAGGACCCCAGACAGAATTATTATCAGTAGTTAATAGCAACAACACGAAAGTAGGGAATAAAGAAATAGTCCAATCTTACTTTGCAAAAATGCATTTTACTAAACTTTTGAGCCACTTTGCGTTGGACCAACATGTTTTTACAAGTGTCTTCTGATTGCTATATGGTAACCTGTTTCTGCCTTTGAATTTTGTGGCAATTTGACCTACCTTGTAAAATGACTAGCACGAATTTCATGTTCGCTATTTTTATGTGGCTCATCATTAT
Organism: Otolemur garnettii; assembly: GCF_000181295.1. Classification (NCBI taxonomy): domain Eukaryota; kingdom Metazoa; phylum Chordata; class Mammalia; order Primates; family Galagidae; genus Otolemur; species Otolemur garnettii. The sequence goes on from NW_003852410.1 coordinate 9,075,862, forward strand.
TAAGACGTCAGCACATCTACTTCACACAGCTCGTGTGAGGTGCTGACAAAAATAGGTTAATTAAATAGCAATTGTGCATCTCGGTCATATTAGCAAACATATTGCTGAAGCAAATGAAAAGAGGAACAAATTAAAATACGAAAGTGTTTATTCAGTGGTACAGTCGAAATAAATAGTTTAATTGGTTTTAAGTTCTATTCAATCCCTGTTTGCCTGGTAATTACTTTGAGTAATCTTTGATTAAGGTGTGTGATAGATTCACTCCGACATCATGTGATTTGCACTTGTTTCTAATGGTAGGTGATAATTACTAACTAAAATTTTCTAACTTCCATCAGTTTTTCATACATTTCTCTCCGGAGACGTACCATTTAGAATACGAAGTGGTTTATAATAAAACCTTAAATCTGGAAAATGTCTTTTTTGGGGGGAGGGAGGCTTTAAAGACATAAGCAACCTGGAAGTCAAAATAAATTGAGCAAAGGAAAGGAAAAAGAGAGCAACATGATTAGTAACTGCAAACAACAGAAATTGTCTTCTCAAAGAAAGGAGAACCTGATATATTACCCCACAATGTATTTCAGAAGGCAACATATATACAGATTGTTTTAGACTTGGCATCGAAATTGCAAGACCCTGCGTCTCTTTGCGACTCTGAGGAGCGTGCCATTTTAACAACACTCTTGTCAAGGCTAATAAGAACCTGGGGAATGGGACTCCTGAGATCTCTGTCTGGCCATAATACAAGATTCAGCAAGTTAAATACAGCTCCGAGCTTCAGAAAATCTAGGGAGAAAATGAAAGGTGCGGCACCAATTTCCCAAGAGGTTGACCCTTAATCAATAGGTTCCAGTGCTTTGGATCTTTAGCAGCGAGTCACCAGATGGGCAGACAATGGCTTAATGCTTCTTCCAGAAAATGTTCATATTTTCCTAGTCTTTGCATTTCTCACTAAAAGTCAGAGTCAAACACTTAAGACAACTGTGACATTTCTCCAGCTGGGAACAAAATTTCAAAAGAAGGGATGGCTCTGCCCAAGGCACCCACTGGAATGTGAATCTACGCAGCAGCAACTGGACTTTCTTTTCCAACTTAAACCAGTAGAGCCAGTAATCAAATAACTAAGAAGTAAGCCAAAAATATGGTAGGCATGAGAAAGCGTATGGCCACTTTCATTTTTCAGGATGTAATCAGATTCCGATAATAACAATGACCAACATAGATCAGGGGCACAAAATTAAAAGTCTATGGAGGAAATTGTTTAAAAAAATTATGCAAAAATGGCACAAAAGTGACCCATGAGCAAGATAAAGTGTGCAATATTATGTCTTATTATTTATCTTCTACTACCTCTTCAGAAATTGGTCACCACTATTAGAAAAACATGTCTTTTAATTTAAGGGGTGTGTGTGTGTGTGTATGAGGAGAGAGAGAAGGGACAAATTATTGTATAAGTGATACTTCTTACTTTTGGGGTAGAAAGTGATTTATTATAATGGCCAAAGAACACAAGCCAATATTCTTATCATCAAAGAAGGGAGCAAAACTAGTTTCTCTCAGTTGACTAATTTTCCTTCGAACAAAAACAGAAAGTTTTAGAAGATTAATTTTTGGTTGTTACAATGGAAAGGAAGGACTGTGCTACTGGCTGCTGAACATCTGACAATGCCCGGGACAGCCCACAGCACAGAGTTGTCTAAAGTGCCACATTTAATTAACCCTGACCCAAAGGAAGCAGGATGGAGTTCCTGCACTTACAATCCCTAAGAACTGAGTGCTGAGATTAAAAGCTGACCAAGTATAAACCGCATGGCTCTAGATAGAGCTGCAGCTACCCACTCAACGGTTTTGCCTGGGAAGTTATTTTAGACTTTTCAGGATGCTTTCACAAAAACTACCATATTCAGCACAACGAGCTCGTTCCAAAGCCAAGAAAGTCCTCTAATTCTAGGTCTATCAATGCAAACAAATGTGGGCCTTTGGCAGGATCACCGAATAAAAAATGTCAGGTCCCAGTGTTGCCGGAATTTCTCTCCATGCCCTGTCCTTTGGATCGTAGGGTTTGAAGAATGGAATCACAGATGGTGTGGATCAGTGACAAGACACAGTTAATGGATGGGAAGACGGAGTGAAAGATTGGTAAGAAACAGAGGGGGAAGCAAAAGCGGGAGGACAGAACCTCTGGGAGCCATGGGGGTGAAACCAAGAGGGAAGCCCTTGAGTCTGATCTCAGGGTTAAAATCCTATCCTGGGGGTGGGGGAGGTTTGGGAAAGTGTGTCACAGTTCAGATCTGTGGGCAGAAAATGACCCTAAAATTAGCATAGGTCCCAGCAGTTTTTGCTCCAGGCAAGGAATTAGGGTGTGTGCTCCCTACTCAACCATCAAGAACTCACCAGGGTGCTTCGTTCATGACTTTGCTAGAGCCCCAAGGGTCTGCCTGGAGTGGGGCCTTTTTATGCCTAGAGATGGGGGTCTGTGATGAGACTCTCTTGATTTCAGAGCTCACTCAGGCCTCGAAAATGGTGGGGGTTGGGTCCCTGTCCAGCCCTGAGAGCCCAAGATCTCACAGCCAATATAGCCATCTGTGCACCAGAAGTTGCTCCCCCCCAAATCAAGTATCATTATGAAAACTTGATCTCAAGCCCTCTGACAACCTCTTACTGTGTCAATGAACACAACTCCCAGATAAATGAGCTCCATGTAATTCATGTAATTCTCTCGTATATCTAATTTCTTTCCATCCCTGTAATTGTTCCTGAATAGACGACCAGCATTTTACATGTTCCTCTATAAGGATTCTGATCTTACTGCTGAAATTCGTCAAGGTTTAACACAGAGTTGGGATTTAATGCAAACGCACGTCAATTCACGGACTTTCATTAGGAAATCAGTTGTTAGAATGCTTTTGTTTACTTACTCATTCAACAAATATTTACTGAGCACCTACTAAATTCATTGTCAGTTTAAATTATTGGAGAAAGAAATTGAATCTCTCAGCATCTGCTTCCCTTCCAGGCTTGATGCGTTTATCTCGTAACCCCTGCATCATTCTGTCTGGCTCGGAAAAACTGTACCGCACTTCTCATCATCCAGTAAAGTCATTATTATTTATAATCTGCTTTTTCACTAATGTGGTGCTCCACGGACTCTTCGGCTCTGGTTCTGAGCTCCTCTGTCGGCTCCAGGGAGCACAGAGGCGCTGGGTAGACGGCAGGGGCTTTTTCATTTTATTCTTTGGCATCCCTTCCATCAACTACAAAAAGCCTTGTTCAGGCTTTCACGCGAGGGGAGACACAGCTAACCTTTGTTTCTTAAAGGGAAACTATCTCTCTCCTCTTAGATGTGCTGGGGATGGAACAAAATGAGAAAGGAGGTGCCCAAATGGGGAAAACTAGAGGAAACAAAGCTAAATCTCAAAGGTTCGGTATTTGGCAAGACTACCATAGTGTTCCAATGGAAAAAAAGGGTCTGTTTAGAATGAGCAGACTCCGTCATTACATATATTTTATGGAGTAAAAAGAGGAATGAGATGCCTGTTTTTCTTCCTGCATGCTTTGAGAAAGCAGGTTAAATTTATTTTTTCTCCTCCAACTGATTCCCAGATATAGAGGAAAAGCTTAATTTTAGAATACACATAAATCACAGCTTAAGGCAGAGTTCAAGTGTCTCTTTAAGCAGAAATTTTAAAAGCTCTATTCAGAGAAATGCTAAACTCATGCCCTTCTACTCTCTTCCATCCACAAGATGTAGTAACATTGAGAGCAAAGGTCGCTATGGGGAAACCAACCTTTAATTCTAGTCACCTAAATTTCATGTCATCTGTGTGACGTAACCATATAATCATGTGTAAATTTAACATGTACATTCACACTTAGGCTAAGGGATCTATTTACCCAGGTTGGAAAATTTAACAGGCTGATCCAAAATAAAGTGAATGTATTAACCTTGAAGTTGTTAGGCAGGATTGATCTAAAATAACATATGAAATATAGTAACTCTGGATAAGACTACAGAGCACTCAATTTCAACTTGATCATCTAGATTCCCCTCTCCCCCAATTCTTTTGGAAAATTTTCAAACTTACATACAAGTCTAAGAATGGAGCAATGGATACGTCTATGCTTTTGACCCAGAACCAATGTACTCTCTCCCCCCACCAGCTTCCCTCCTTCCTTCTCTCTCTGTAATACTCATTTTTTTCAGTCCTTCAAGAGCCATAGTAGCTATCAAGACACTTTCTTGGTAAATAATTCTCCTACAAATACACCAAATGCTGTTTCTCAAAAAAAAAAAATCCACATTCATCTGCATACCATGATACAATGTACTGATGCAAGTGATTCAGCAATGCCACCAAACTATCATTTACTAGGTAGTCTACACTAAATCTTCCCAATTCATCCAATGATGTCCTGTGTAACAAGGTGGGTTTCTGTTTTTCTTCCCATTTCTGGGATCCAGGATCCAGTCAAGGCCCATACCGTGATTTCTGTGGCTTGCTTTCCTTTCAGAGACAGTGCCCCTATGTATTGTTTATTAAGAAACTGATATAATCAAAGAACCTAGGCTCATTATTTGATAATGTGTCGCTCCATTTGAATTCTTCTGATTGGCTCTTTGTGATTAATTCAAAATTTCTGTAAAGAATACTATGGTAGAAGTGACACAGGTTTTGTTCCTTTGTCCTGTTGTTGGCGACATGAAGTTGATTCTCAGATTTCTCTGTTGTAAATGTGCAGGTACCATTTTAATTTTTTAATTAGTCAATGATATTTGGCAGAACCTTTGGGGTCGAGCAAGTATAATTTTCTCCAATAGCCTTCCACCCAGTAGTTTTGACACACATTGATGAACCTTGATTGAATCAAGTTGTATAATAATAGTTTACAAAACACCAACATATTCTTAAATCTCAATAATCTGTGTAATTAACAGATCTTTCAATTTCTTGTTTTTGTTTTTTTTTTTTTAAGGATCTCAATTCACCCACTCAGATCATAGCAATGAATGCATTCAGGAAATATTAGCATTCTGAAGTTTTCTTAGAAACAGAGGGCAATAGCAACTAATTCAAGCTATTAGTGAAAGTTCCAGGATACAGAAAGCATGAAGATGGGAGAAAAATGTAAACTTTACTTCTGAAGAGATGAGGGGAATTGGTTTTTAGAAGAGAAGAGGGAAATTGCCAAGATTAAACTTGGAAATTAGTCTCCTTAATGTCTTAAACTGAATAATGAGATATCCTTCTTTATACCTACTAATGTTAAAAAACACCAGACTTCTCAGATCAGGGTCACTTTCAACTTCTGCAGAATGCACGCTCTATCAAGGAAGCAAAGAGTTCCTTCCAGGCATTTTTACTTGTACCATTTATTGATCTTTAAATTGTTCTATTTTGTTGTAGTGTTTTTCACCTGGAAATAAATAAAAAATGAAAAGCCGTACTTGAAATCCATTCTCAGATAACAGAGTGCCAATTTCAAAAGTGAAATCTAAAAACATCCTCTTCGTTTTTCAAGTCATTCAGTGGATCCCTATCAAGTATCTACGTGGTAAAACCAAACACTCCTGATTCTTATAAAATCCCCCTCAATGACCTCCCGTGCTCACTGATTTGTGCTTTCCATTCCATTCATCAACCAGGAATTCTTCCCCTTCCTTGAAAAACCCATGCTACTTTTCTCTCTCCATGCAAATACAGTCTCTTTTTTTCTCATAATGCATTCTCATACCTCTATCCTTTATTAAGAAAATCCCTCCAATATTTTAGAGATAGCGCCAACTGCCAAAGTTAAGAGTGAAAATTCTGGAGTCAGAAAGCCTGGCATCTAATATTCTCCACTTACTAACTATACGAGCTTGAACAAGTTACTTAACTTCTCTGTGCCTGACTTTCTATAAAATGGGGATAATGATAGTGCTTATCTTACAGATGATATGAGAATTAGATGAGTTAAATCATGTAAAGCTCTTAAAAATGCCTGGCACACTAAGCACTCAATGAATGATAGCTATAATAAAGATGAACACGGTTCTTTCTCAATCTTTTATTACAAAAATTTTTCAAACATAGAGAAAAGTTGAAAGACTTGTGCAGTGAAAACCCATGTAACTCCTACAATTTATATATATACTTTTTTTTTTTTGAGACAGAATCTCAGTATGCTGCCCTCGGTAGAGTGCTGTGGCATCATAGCTAACAGCAACCTCAAAATCTTGGGCTTACGTGATTCTGTTGCCTCAACCTCCCAAGTAGCTGGGACTACAGGCGGCCACCACAACTCCTGTCTATTTGTTGTTGCTGTTGTTTTTATTGTTGTAGTTGTCATTGTCGTTTAGCAGGCATGGACCAGGTTCATACCCGCCAGCCCCAGTGTATGTGGCCGGCACCCTAACCACTTAGCTATGGGCGCCGAGCCTATAATTAATATTTTACTATGTCTGTTCTGTCACATAAGTAGCCGTCTATGCATCTCTCTCTTAATTATTTTAAGATGACACATTCTTGAACCCTCTCTCTCTGTTCCCCCCTTCGATCAGTCTCCACTTCCAGGACAGCTGCTCATCTACACCACCTTTGAGTTCACGAGACACTCACATGCATTGCACTGTAAACACTGTGTATACACCTGTTTCTTCTTTTAGACTTTGACCTCCTTAAGGCAAATATCAGTCTCATTCAGTTTTGTTAACCTAGCATCTAGCTCAGTGATACAGCTCAATAAATGTCTTGAGAATTAATGAGTGCTTTTTTTTTGTTTATGTGTTGCAGTTACAGGGCAATCCAAAAACATTATGTTTGTCAGGACCGTGTGGAATTTGGCAATTCAGTAAAAGTATCAGCAATGAGAGATATAAGAATAATAATAATAGCATGGTAATTAAGAGTTACAAAAGAGCTTTTGTCTCAAAGGCAGGATACCAAAGTTCTACCTGATCTGGTTATTAGTAAAATGTTCTCTGATAAGTCAGCTCACTTCTCAGGAAAGCTCATTCTTCATCCGCAAAATTAAGGAAATGTTCTAGGGACATGGTGGACTAAGCCTCCTCCTTTTACAGTCATAAAAATGCTAGTTAAAAGAAGGAAAGAAAATATCAATATTATTTGGGAGCATATGTATACATATTGCTGAGTCTAAGGGGAGAAAAAGGGCCAAGCTAGAGTAGGGAGGTTAAGCTGACAGTGGCGCGCACGGTGATAGGGGCCATGCTTGCTGGCTGGGACGCCACACCCCACATCTTTAGGAGGGATGTCCATACACTGTCTAACATGAACGCACTATCTGGAATTGTGCAAGAAAGTACTTCTGGAGCTAGAGAAGGAATTTTAACATATTACAGGGACAGGCTGGTGCCCAAAGCTCAGTGGTTAGAGAACCAGACACAGACACTGGGGTGAACCTGGCCCGGGCCTGCTAAACAACAATGACACCTGCAATAAAAAAAATAGCTGGGTTTTGTGGTGGGCACCTGTAGTCCCAGCTACTCAGGAGGCTGAGGCTAGAGAATCGCTTAAGCCCAAGAGTTTGAGGTTGTGTTGTTGTGAGCTATGATGCCATAGCATTCAACCAGAGGGCAGCATAGTGAGCCTGTCTCAATAATAATAATAATAATAATAATAATAAACTACAGGGACAGAATAAGACATGAAAAGAACAACTTTAAGACCTTGGCTTCACAGGATGTGAGAGATGAATAGAACTCCATCTAACTCCCTCATACATAGAAATGCTAAAGAAGGAGGCATGGTGGGCTAAAGAACACCTCCTCCATATGTGCCAGTCCTAGTCCGTAGGACTGTGAATACAGTACAGGTCAGATTGGGTATCCCTTACCCAAAACGCGTGGGGCCACCCTCACAATGTGCACATGAAGTGAGACCTCGCCTCGTGCCCTCCCTCCTTCTGTGTAACACGCCCCCTGGGTGAGGGGCCCTTCTACAAATGGAACTCTACCCTGGAAGTGAGAACAATGTAACCTAAAAAGTGTACCCTCATATTCATCTGATTTAATTTAAAAAATAATAAATAAATAAATAAAATGCTTGGGGCCAGAAGTGTTTCAGATTTTCATACTTTTTTCTTGATTTTGGAATATTTGCACATATTAATGAGATATTTTGGTGATGAAATCCAAGTCTAAGCTGAAATTCATTTATGTTTTTTATATACCTTATACACATAGCCTGGAGGTAATTTTCTTCAGTATTTTAAATAATTTTGTACATAAAATAAAGTTAGCAAAAGTATCATTATCTCAGCCATTCATGTGGACGAATTGGGTGAAAATCAAAAGGTTATCTTCAGATAATGACTCTGTGTGTGTGTGTGCGCGCACGTGCGTGAGGGAATCAAGCTGATGCTCCTGCCCAAAACGTTTCAGATTTCAGAGAATTTTGGGTTTCAGAGTTTCAGATTAGGGCTGCTCAATCTGTACATTAGTTAGTAAAAGAGACCTTGGAAATGTGATTGATTTAAAGATCTTAACATAGGGAGGTTATCCTAGAGATGGGTGGGCCCAGGGTAATCACCAGGGTTACTTGTAAGAGAGAGATGGGAGGATCAAAGACCTGTCTACACAAGACAAGAAGACAAGCAAAGTAGGGTTGAAGGAAAGAGACTCAAAGATGTTGTTTCTGGCTTTTAATATGGAGAAAAAGCTCACAAACTGAGGAAGACAGGTGGTCTCTAACAGTTTAAAAATGTAATAAGTGAAAAAAAAAAACCTACAGTCTTCAGAAGGAACTCAGCCCTATTTTTTACACTGCTGGCCTTCACAAGAGTAAGACAGTAAATTGGTATTGTTTTAAGGACTTCGTTTGTGGTAATTTGTTATGTAGCAGCAACAGAAAAGTAATATAGAAGGTATGATCTGCTAATAGATTTAACTTCAATCAGCAAAGATAAAAAGTCCACACTTATACTACCTAGTGGTAGCCCAAAAATCCCAAAGTAAAATGTTAACACAAGAACTAGGCAAACCCTAAAACTCCTTTGGGGACCCAGGAGAAATTAATTCAGACCTTTTTTATTTTCTTTTTCATTTTCCCAGCTACTAGATGACCAGGGACAGACTTTCTATAAAGAGATACATCCACCATCCTGAACACATGGGTCTACCATAGTTAACACAAAACCTGCCAAGACTATGTCATACACTGACCCCCCTCACAAGGAGCAAACAGAAGCTGCAGTTATTAGCTGGCATATAAAGAGCTAATAATAACTGAATAATATGAAAGTTATAATAAAATATTTAAATTCATTATACAAATAAAAGAACAGAAAGCACAATTTTGAAAATCTATACCACGCATCCTCAAACATGCAGACTGCCTAGGACATTTATCCGGCCTGCCAGGTGTTTTTGCCGCCACTGCCTGTCCTGCTTAGCAGCTGACTCGTCTAGGGGCCCACAGTCTAGCCTCCAGTGGTCTGAGGGACAGTGACCTGGCCCTCTGTTTAGAAAGTTTGAGGACCCCTGGATTCTATACATATGTGTGGAAAAAGCGAACTTGAGAATGTGGGACTTTAAAAGAGTCTTCTACAGGGGCCGGGAAATGTGCTACATCTTATAGGCGTGATACTAACACAAGTGCATATAGGTTTGTGAAGACCCATCAAACTATACATGTAATGTCTGCGTATTTTGGTATATGCAAATTATCCATCAATAGGGAAAAATTAAATTAAAATATCAACAGAAGATTAACTATTAAAATAGTTTCTACGTACAAGTGAATTAGATCAAAAGATTATCTTCAGAAAAAATAAACATACTAAGTATTGAAAAGTTTCAATGAATATAAAGCTTCAGTGAACGAGTCACATTAGTGTACCAGAGAATACCCAAGACAAAGAGACAAATCTTAAAAGCAACCACAGAGAAAAGATAAATTATCTGCAAAGATGTGACTATTAGACTAAAATCAAAATCAGAAATGAGGGCAGGAACAGAATAGAATATTACTATTTTCAAACTATTAAAGCAACCATCAATGTTTAATTTTACATTTTTATTCAACTTTTATTTAGCTAAATTTTAACTAAAGAATAATGATACAAAAAGGAAACACATTTTGGGAAATCTAGGTAATCACTGACTCAAAAAGCAACAAGAAGAATACGTATAGTAAGTCTTTTTAGAGACAAATCTAAAATATTAGACTGCAATTAGTGGGCCTCATAAAGAAGTTGATTCAAGTTAGCATTTTAAACCCTGGTATTTGGGGGGGGGGTAGATAAAAATGTTGATTAATTTCAGACTTTTAAAGTCCTATATGTATAAATCTTAAAAATTTAAAGACTGAATTCAGCAATATCTCAGGATACTGTAGGATGTTGATATACAATCAACACACAAAACTTCATTGCTTTTGTATATACTAACAATGAATGTTAGAAGGCATAGCTAAAACACAATATCATAGAATAATTCCAAGAAAATCAAATGTTTAGATACAAATTTCAAAAAACACATAGAATCTCTATATACTACAAATTAAAACATGGCAATGAAAGAGATAAAAGAACAAAATAAATGGGAAGATATCCCATGTTCATGAATTGGAAGACCCGACATAGAAAACATGTCAATTCTCCCTGAATTAATCTGTGTGTTGAACAAAATCCCACCAAACTCCTTGCAAGTTTTATTTTTGGGGGGTAGCCATTTAAAAGGTGATCTTTAAATTTATATGAAAACACATGTTTTAGCTCTAGAATATCTAAAAGAATCTAGACAGAGAAGAATAACTTGGAAGAAATCACTTCACTTAATAACGCTTAAATATAAAAACATTAATCATGGCAGGATTATACGGACAAACAGAAACATAGATCAATGGATCCAAATTAAAAACCCAGAAATAGATGCACACAAATATGTCCAACTATTTTTTATAAAATTTTAATTATATACGATCCAAATACCATGAATTTCACCTTTTAATGCATAAAATTCAGTGCTGTTTTTAGTATATTCATGGAATAACCATCATTATCTAATTAAGGATACTTTCATCATCCCCAAAAGGCATTCCATATTCATTAGCAATCAAACTGGTTTTTTTTTTAAATAAACGTACATAACAATATAAAAGAGTAAGAATAACCTTTTTAACAAATGGTGCTGGAGCAATTTAGACATCCATAGACAAATGAGTATTAACCTAAATATCATAATTTACCTAAGCATTAATGCAAAATCAATCATACACTTAAGAACAATATTTAAAGCCCCATTTTAGAAGAAATGAGAAAAAAAATCTTCAGCATTAGGGTTAGGCCAAGAGTTCTTAGATTAGACACCAAGACAAAACCAACAGAAGGAAAAATTGATAAATTATCTCATTAAATTAAAACTTTTGATCTGAGAAATACCCGGCTAACAAGATGAAAAGATCATGTATGGCCTGGGAGAAAATACTTAACAAACCACATATTCATCAGAGACCTATGATCTATAATACATAAGAACTCTAAGGCTCAACAATTAAAAAATAACACATTCAGAAAATAAATAAAAATAACACACTTAAAAGGACACACAGAAAAGAGTAAAAATAAACATCCAACATCACTAGCTGTTAGGGAAATGCAAATTAAAACCACCGTGAGATATAACACAAAACATAATGAAAAAACTACACGCTGGGCAAGACAAGGAAGAACTTGATCACTCATCCACTGCTGGTGAGCACACAGAATGATACAGACCCCCTGGAAAACATTTTGGCAATTTCTACAATAACTGACCTGAAATTACAATCCAACTCAACCACTGTGCTCCTGTTAGGACTTGGTTATTAATGAGTATATTGCCAAACACAACCAGTATCTACTATGACCCAATCAAATTCTATGAAGTAAGTATTCATATAAATTTGCACTGATATATAAAAGTACAAATAAAACAGGAATGTCCAATGAATTTATCACACTTTAGTATCTCATGATAGAAACAACTTTACACTGGCACTGATTTACTATATTTCTGTGGAGCATTTGAAATTATTTCTTCCATTTATAAGTCAAAGAGTAATTGATTATGCATGGGGTATAGGGTATTAAGGTGGAGAGAGAGAGAGAGAGAGAAAGGAATTGAGCAAGTGAGTAACTGGGAGAATTCACTCAGCTCATGTTTATTATCTGCTTGGTGCCAGTCACTGTGCTGGAGAGCTAGACAAATAAGATTACAATTATAGGATTTATGTTCTATGAAGGGAGAAGGACAAGAAATAAGGAACCTATAAGTAAATTCAATAATTATAGTTTTAGCTAACTGCTCTAGAATAAAAAAGAATCATAAGATAAGTAACACAAAATTTTGGCTCTTCATTATTCAGCAAGTTAGACAGGAACAGAAAAATGACACAAAATAAGTATCACTAATCAGCAATAGTAATAGAAAATATATAAAATTTTACATGCCATAATGCTGGTGTAATTTCACCTAATGGTTTTGTGAGACTAAACCCTCCTTATCTATCAAATCCCCTCTTACTAAGATCACTTAGGTTTCTATATATTGTTGCTTATAAGCAAAGGACGTTAAATAGTTCACGATCCAAGTCAGTGTGAGAGCTACTAATAAAGTGTATGAAAAATGTACCAACGTTTGTATTTTCCAAAGACAAGATAATGAGATAAGTCATTTGAAGGTGAAAATGCTATGGGAATGCAAGCTAAGAGGTGTTGATTTTTAGATATTTTGGGGATTCGTTTGTAGGAATCTTGGGTGTTAAGAATTTTTATGTGATTTAATAGGGGCAAAATATCCATTAAAGGTTTTGAATTACAGTGAGACGAAAATAACAACATCATCCCAAAACTACAGATGTTGACATGAATGTGGAGAAAAGGGAACACTTCTGCACTGCTGGTGGGAGTGCAAGTGAATATGAGGTTTACATGGATGGAGCTGGAACATATCTTTAGCAAAGTATCTCAAGAATGGAAGAAAATGTATCCAATGTACTCAGCCCTACTATGAAACCAATTTATAGCTTTCATATGAAAGCTATAACCCAATTATAGCCCAAGAATATGGGAAAAGGAGAGAGGGAGGGGAGGGGAGGGGGAAGAGTTGGTGAAGGGAGGATAATTGGAGGGACAAGGCCTACGGTGTATCTTACAAGGGTACATGTGAAACTTACTAAATATAGAATATGTCTTACCACAAGAACTAAGAAAATGCCATGAAGGCTATGTTAACCAGTTTGATGAAAATATTTCAAATTGTATATAAAACCAGGACATTGCACCCCATGATTGCATTAATGCATACAGCTATGACTTAATAAATAATAATAAAAAAGGAACACTCATTACTTATGTCACATGTCTCCTCTTGGAAGGACAGTGGTAGGATAGTAGTAAATCGGGAAGAAGGAACTACAGTCCCTTCTATTCTTTTATTCTGAAACAAAGTGTGCCTCCTGGGCGTGGTATGCCTGTAATCCTAGAACTCTGGGAGACCAAGGCAGGGGGATCCATTGAGCTTAGGCATTTGAGATCAGCCTGAGCAAGAGTGAGACATGAGATCTCATTTCTACCAAAAGTAGAAAAATCTATCTAGGCATTGTGGTGTAATTTCGTTGTCCTAGCTACTCAGGTGGCTGAGGCAAGAGGCTCACTAAACCCAACAGTTTGAGGTTGCTGGGAGCTATGACATCAGGGGACTCTACCCAGGGCAACAAAGTGAGACTTTCTCTCTAAAAAAATGAAAGTCCTTTCTGTTCTCTTCTGCAACCACACATAACATAGCTTGTCTCTTGGGGAGAGGTTCAGGAGACTATAAATGTGCAAGTAACTAATTAGAAAAATCTGTTTAATTCAGGGATGAAGTATGAGCAATCTACGTGTCAACAGATCTAAGCCATATTTTTCACATTGTCAGAAATAAATGTTACACATTTTTATTCATATCAGTCTGTTATGTTTGGCGCCTGATTGCCTAAGAACGTATCCCAATATCTCAGTAAAAATGAAATGAGCTATTGAACAACAACCAGGTAGGATTAAACTAACATTGACTCTAAGCACATCAGCTGTCATTAAGAATAAATGGCTTTCCTACTGGTAGAATCTTACAGCACTGATACATTTCTGGATGATGCGAAAATTGGAGTTTGTATCCAAAAGAAACAGTTGATTAACTTTCCTGTTTTTATAACTACTACACAGAAAGTGTAGTATGTTGACAACTAATATCCCCCAGGTAGATGAGGGATATTCTTAACTCTAACTTCTTTAGTCTAACTTTTCCCAGCAAGCCCATGTAGGAATCTAACTCCCATCATCACCTGGATGGTAAGGAACAGGAGACAAGTGGCAGGATCTGCATTTCAGCAAGGTACTCCGGATCACCATCTGCTTTTTCTGTGCCATGCTCCATGGCTGAATCTCAGATCCAACTTTGAGACTTACTGCTAAATTAATTCTGAGGTTGAGGTTGAAGTTTGCAGTGTTTTAGACCAAACCACATCTACAGTAACAAATGTAGTGTATATACCACTAGCATAAACAAATGTTTCGAGGAACAGTCCTCCAACCAACATTTATTGACTAAGTCATATGTGCAGGTGGCTGGGATTTAATACAGATCTAAATGTGACACTTGCTTTCAAGGTCCTTGAAATCCAGTAGAGAAGTTTAAAACATACAGATAAGTATTTTAAGATAGGTTTTATTAAAATGCTGTGGAAACTTAGGGGAAAGAAGATTATTTCCTACTCGGCACTTTGAAAAACATTTTGGGAAGGAAGAGGTGTTTGAAATGAGAACATAAAGCGTCTGTCAATTTTAGACATTCAGAGATAGCTATTAAATGTTGATTCTGATTCTCAAGGGGGCATTTCAAATAATCTTTCACTTCAGCTACTCTTTAATAGAAGGGGCCTTTTCTAGATAAATATAATCTTCCCATTTTGGACACTATCTGTGATATCTCGATTCTGTGGAGAATTCAATGTACCTTCTTCCTAGGAAAAAAATTATACCTACAAGTATGATTTTCACAATATCTCAAGAAATTTGTGGACTCTGAGTTAAGGACACCTGCTTGAGTTCATGAGAATATTATTAATGGAAAACATATTGTTTGTAAGTATTATTTTATATTTTCCCATAAATGTATACACAATCTCAATATTAGAATTAAGACTATTATCATTATCCCCATTTTTTCAATGAAGAAAAATGAGCTCCATAGAAAATAAATGACTCTTCCAATATTACTAACTTCTGAAAGTTACTGAGATTATGCCCAGTGTTCATTTCAACACTTCCCTCCTCTCCTAGAACTCCACTTCTCTCAGCATCATTCACAATATCAAAACCGACTCAACTACATGTGAGAAGAGAATAAAAATATGAATAGCTCAAATAAAGGAGGAGTTCATTTCATTCATAGGAGAATGAAGTCAGCAATCCAGAGCTGGTAGAGCCATTCTACAGTCATCAATTAAAGCCAAAGACTTCTTCTATCTTCTCCCTTTACTATTGTAGGACAGCATTTTCATCTTTAAAATCACCACTTGGTCCTAGAGAACTACGAGAATCTTACCCAGACACCAAAAGGAAGGAGGAAGAGTGGAAAAACAAGACAGCACCATTGCCAGCTCTGGGAATTCTACCTTTAAGGAGGATTCTCAGGGGTCCTTCAACAATATTTCTGGTTACTAGACAAAATTTAGTCACACGACCATATTAGTTGTGATGGCACTATTAGTTATAAAATTTTATCTGGGCACATGGATGTCCTATATAAAATTAGTATTCTGTAGTTAAAGAACAAAGAAGAAGGGGCATATGTTGGCAACTAGTGGTTCCTTCCAAAATCAATACTCAACACTAAATATTCAAACCAACAATAAACTATAGCAGCAGATATCAGTGGACAAGGATTCTGAAGATGGGATTTCTAGTTGATGAGAAGACACACCTAGATGTCCTAGCTGTGTGTAGTTTGGTTCTCCTAACCTGCAAGATCCACGAGGCTAGAGATGTGAATACCTCCCAGATAACCTTCACCTCCAACGGTATCTGTCCAGAAATGCTTTCTTAAAGAACCTAAGATGTTACCTTACCCTCTTATGTTCTGAGGAATGGCATTTTCGGATATGTAAACTATTCCAATGTCTAGAATATTCTAGTTTAGCTTCTGCAAGGACATTAGAGTAGCCCCTTTGGTTCAATTATTCTAGAACAAATATTCATTTCTTTTCAAAAGAAGAAAGAAAGAAAGAAAGAAAGGGGACCCAAAAAGAAGTTCTCTAAAGAACTGAGTGTGAATAGCAACTGTATCACCTTGGCACCCATGGACGGAAAGCACTCTGCCTATTACCTTTTTGATAACTGGGCTAAAGGATAGAAATTCACAATTAAAATCAAACATTTATGCCTACAATTTAAGAACTTCAAGATACTAACAGTAAAATATACAGCTGCTCATAAGAACTACCATTTATGCAAGTAAAATATTCAATCAATAAAAACAGTTCTTAATGCCTCAGGATAATCAATTTTTTATGTTCATAGAATTAAATCGGTGTAACTATATAACCATCAACTCTTTGTATCATCTTCCTATAAAACCTGATAGATTAAAAAGACTACAGACAATACTGTTTGAACTATAAACTACCCACCACACTTCACTTTTGTTAATTAGGGTCCTGGCTTATATTTCTTCCTAAACATTATCAAGGCAGACAGTTAATTCAAGTTTATTTGCTTCATTCCTTTCTGTCATTTACTGCAGTTTCTCAACTGGAAGGACCTAACGTGTCATAAAAAGAGATTAAATAGAAAACTAAGTAGAAAATTTAATAATGAGCCAAACGACTGAGACTTTCCTTTTTAATTATTTCACCAAAGAGGAAAAAGTGTCTATTAGGGATAACAAGGTCACCCATAAATGTGTAAAATATAGGAAAGTAAAAGGGGAAGGAATGGCCCTTCTCAGCTCTGAGATCTGCAAAACAATAAATACACCTGCAAACAGAATCTGCTCTTTCATCCTGCCAACTTGATGGCCTGAACAAGAGTCCAGGGTGTGGACTCAGCTGGGTGTGACATCATAGTTCTTAAGATTGTTGCAATAGATTTAAGATAAGCTTCCAGGACCAAGCTCAGCAACCTGGCCCATTATCCCAATCTAAAATCTCTCTGAAATTTGGTACAGTTTTGGAAGGAAGGGCTCACAAATGCTATGAATCAGGTGCCATAACAAAAGAATGCAAAGTATCTGTAAAGCATATGAGCCACTTCTCAGGTCAGATACAAATAGTCCGTAATAAGCCCCTATCGTGTGTGAGGCACTGTGCTAGGAATCTGGAGGGCAACCCTTCCTGCCTACAGGGACATTTCAATCCAGTTATTATTGGATAACTTAGAAGGAAGGGTACACAGATTTTTGTAATCCATCAAAAATAAAACCACATGCATTAATGTACACAGCTATCATTTAATAATAATAATAAAACAACATGATACAGCATAAATTGCTACATTTTCTGATTCACACGTAAGTAACATGGTGTCAAGGACTTAATCCTTGTCTAGCAAGTTCCTAGTATAGATTTATGAGACAAAATCAGAATTCATTAAATGATTCAAAAATGATCACAGGGAGGTTGCCAGTGTAAATAAAACACCAGAGTGCAATAAAACCAGAGCAGGTAGACTGCTCCAAGATGGAAGATTGACTTTCTCACTCTTCAGGAAAGAATGAATTGCATTGCTATTCTTACTAAAAATTTTAATTATGAGAATACAGATATCTTTAGAGGCACTTCAACCATACTGAATATCAAAGGCCAGAAATATTAAAAGTACTATTAAAGCAATCTGAACCACAGATGAAAAGATAGGTTGGACAGTATAGTTTAAACTACATAACACAATGTTTGCAAATGGCTTCTGCAGCCCGTAAGGGTCTATAAAATTTTTAATAATAATAACTCTTTTATGAGACATAGAAATAGTATTTGTTTTATCCCAATGGTTTATTGTACAAGGACTAACTTGACTCAAAAAAAGTTTTTAAAGACTGTAACAATCACCAATATACACACCATTTTTGCTAACATTTTGCCATATATGTATTTTTTTGCTTGTTTGTTTTTCCCTGTCATTTTTTGACCCACTGAATAGTCAGGAATGTGGTGAGGAGATCACGCTAGTATAAAAATGTTTAAATCTATTACTCTTCTCAAACTCAGTTTCTTAGTTTTTAGAACTACCTTTATTTTTATTGGTAATGATAAAATCTATGCATCTGGGGGTGAATTGGTTGATATCACAATAAAGCTCTTTTCTACTATTTGCTGGGTAAAGTGAAAGGGGGAAGAAACAGATTAAATACAATACATACCCTTAAACGGCTTCTTTTACTGATCCTACAGATTGATGTAGGCTCTGAAGAAGCATATTCCTTATTTTAATGTAGAAGATATCTACCCTCCTGGGAGAAGTTATTTTGTCCCCTATTTTTTCTTTACTTGGAAGTTTGTACATACTAAGGAACATGTTGGTCTCTACGTCAGTGATGTAACATTTGTCTGTGTCCTTAATTTGTGACTGTGTTTTAGCATGAGATTTGCCCTATAGCATGCATTTAACAATACATAAGAAGCAGATAAAATCACTCACAATGCCACAAATTGTCCAGGTTTCAAGATATTTTCCATAAATTAGGTTGCTGAGTACAGAAATGGAAAATTGCAAAGAAGTTCTATATTAGACTATATGAGGAACAGCCACTTCCACCAGACCAGGATACGTGTGTTTTTGAAAGACCTCACTGTTTATAAAATTATGCACTAAAAATATGGCTTATGGGAAAAACAAATGTGGAGTAGGCCACCAAAAACCCCTGCAACTCTATAACCACAACATTAACAAAGACAATTTCATTGGTGCCACCTTCAGAAATCATCCTGGATCATCTAGGTAGGCAGCTGAGCATGGCTGGAGACTGTCTAGGTGATACTTAAAAATATGCAATTTGGGCTCAGAGCCTGTGGATCAAGTGGCTAAGGCGCCAGCCTCATACACCTAAGGTGGTGGGTTCGAATCCAGCCTGGGCCCACCAAACAACAATGACGGCTGCAACCAAAAATAGCCGGGCATTGTGGCGGGCGCCTATGGTCCCAGCTACTTGGGAGGCGGAGGCAGGAGACTCACTTGAGCCCAGGAGTTGGAGGTTGCTGTGAGCTGTGATGCACGGCACTCTACCCAGGGGGGCAGTTTGAGGCTCTGTCTCAAAAAAAAAAAATGCAATTTGATGAGAATGGGTGTGATAGTTTCCTGTAAAAAGGCAGAGGGCTTTGAGTCAGTAGGGCTGCTGCTAGTCTAGGCCCCAGGGGAGGTACACCCTGCACACACAGAAAGTCTTGCTCAGATGAGGCGTGCCTTTCTAGGGAAAAATGTCCCTGGTGTTCAGGTTTTTTGTTTGTTTCTTTTTTTCTTGCTGTCAATAGAGCTAAAAGTACTCTTGTCTATATAGCTTTTAGCTGAGAGTTTTTTCTGTCCTGGTGAAGAAAATCATTTTAATCCTGCTATTTCAGAAACCTCTGCCTAGGAAACATAACACGACTCCCATGTTCCCTAATTTACCATTTCTGATGAGATTATTAGTGTTTGCAAACAGATGTAAAACAGCAGAACAAATGACATATCTTGTCTCTACACACTGGCCTTTTTACAATGAAGCTCAAATGGACACATGGGTTAGACTCCTCCCCAGCATTCCAGGGAAGAAAAAATGAATAAAGCAGGCGGGGAATGCTGAAGGGTGGAAAGTAGATAAAAAGAAAAGAAAAAAGAATAAATTCTTTCATTTTCTATACAGCTAAATGTGTGGTTTATTATAAGAACAAGCATTATACTCTATATAAAAACCTGTTTTTGTTTTTGTTTTTTAAGACAATCTTACTCTATCACCTTGGATACAGTGCCATGGCATCATCGTAGCTCACAGCAACCTCAAACTCTTGATCCTCTTGCCTCAGCCTCCCAAGTAGCTGGGACTACAGGCATCTGCCACAGTGCAGGCTAGTTTTTCTA
Source organism: Otolemur garnettii (assembly GCF_000181295.1). Classification (NCBI taxonomy): domain Eukaryota; kingdom Metazoa; phylum Chordata; class Mammalia; order Primates; family Galagidae; genus Otolemur; species Otolemur garnettii. The sequence goes on from NW_003852410.1 coordinate 9,095,935, forward strand.
CTTTTACTAGAGATGGGGGTCTTGCTCTGGCTCAGGCTGGTTTTGAACTCCTCAGCTCAGGCAAATCACTGCCTTGGCCTCCCAGAGGGCCAGGATTACAGGAGTGCGCCACCACGCCTGGCCTGGAAACATCTTTTAAACTTAGCAACAGGTAGAAAAGGCATTCTTCTGAGGAACTGGTACTGATATGAGTAGCACTACTTGGGAGCAGGGAGGCTGTAAATTAGTGCAAAATTCTTCCCAGACTGGACATAAGAAACCTCAAACCTTCCAAATCTCTCAATTCTTCAGAACACAGTACTCCAAAAACTAAGAAATAACATCAGTGTTTCTCATTTCAGCGGAGTTTTCCCATTTCATCCAGCAGAGGATTAAAGAAAGGGTGGGTGTGGAAGTGTGGGCTTCCTTCTCTTAGTTCACCCTCTTTCTAGTTTTATTCAAGTAAGGAAAATGGGTAAATGATGGTACCCACTACATTTGTTACCCAAATCTTAATGAGGCCTGGGAAGCCTTAGTCACTATGGTGACTGCTCTTAGCTATAAGGTGATGATTCTAGGATACCTAAATATCTAATGTCTTTTGTTGAGAGGGCAAAAATAATTCTCAACAAGTTTCTCATCCTTTCAAGATTGGTATAAGCTCCCAAATGATCTGCTACATTGCGCTATTTCAACATTTGACAAAAAAGGGAAATGAGTTGGTACATGCCACGATGGAAAATATTTCAATATAAGAAAACTCACAGGAAAAAAAACAAAACTAGTTTGCCAAAACAAAGCAAGGACTGATGCCAGGAAGATATCTAATGGAAATCAGCATGTCTCTATAGAGCGAGGAAAGATGAATGATTCTATTGTATTATTTATTATTCCTTTTTATCTATGATTCTAGACTATCTATTATTAAAAATGGAGCCTATATTCAATTTAAATGACATTGTGCTAGTTGCCTTTCTTACTTGTAAGTATTGCTTCCCATTGAAGGGAATGGTAGCCTACAAATGCACACAGAAGTCTCTGTACTGCCACTGAATGCTGCCACACAGGCTCTGGAAGTTCAGACGTGCTGTGTACAGTAAGTTCTCACTTAATGTTATTGATAGACACTTAGATACTGAGACAAAGTGAAAGGACAAATAAGGAAACCAATTTTACCACAAGCTAATTGATATAAACAAGAGTAAGTTCCAAAGGCATGTTCCTGGTCCTGAAAACATCACCAAACTTCAAAATAAAGACCAAAATACTTCTATTATTAAACAGTGGAATAAAAGTGAGTCATCTATACGTTCAAGAAAGACTAATGAAACAAGTAAGAGAATGACTGGCCTACTTACTCCTATTCAGGGTCACAGGTGGCCTGAGCCCGTTGGAGCAGCTCAAGGCACAAGGCACAAAGGAACCAGGCCTGGACAGGACACCATCCCATCCCAGGCGCACTTGCAAATACACCCACACTCATTCAGACTGGGACCCCTTGGACACCCCACATCAGCTCACGTGCATAGCTCTGGGGTGTGGTAGGGAACCACAGTACCCAGAGAAAACCTACAGAGATAGAGGGAGAACATGCAAACTCCACACAAACAGTGACCCTCACTGAGAAGGGATTTTTTTTTTATTCTGACCAGCATTAAAACCAATGACATTGAATAAAAGTGCATTATGTGAGGATCTGCCGTACATTTTCCTAGCACACATGAACTTACATTGTGAATTGTGAAGCCTCCACATCTAAACATCTTAGATAATTACTAATAGTTGTGCTTGAAGGGTGAGCGATTGTAAAATGTGCAGTTTGGCTAATACCCCAGGATGTAAATCTGCATTAAGAATAATTATACATAGTTTAATTGCATTGAGAGTGTTTTAATTGGCAAGGTGCACAAGAAGGGAAGCAGGAGAAACTCCAAGTATCTTTTAATCTGCGCTGACTCACAGATTTGCTCTGCCAGTGCTCTATTTTCAGTCCTAAAATTCACTGAGTCACAGTTTAACTCTCCAAATCTACTGTCATAAACAAATATGCCATTTGTTAGGGCAAAAATTAATCTGCTACCAAATTCTGATATTGTTTCTTTCCAACTATATTTGGCAAGTGCCAGAGCAGACTGGAAAATGAAAGAAAAGTACAAAAGACAGTTTCTTATATATTCCTGAAATTACAAAGGCATAAGAAGAAAGAGACAATATCAGTGCAACTTCCAGCCAAAGGCGTTTCTTAAAATCTCAGAATCTCTTGTATATTAAAGAAAAAAAGGAAACGTTTCTTGAAATCTCAGAATCTCTTGTATATTAAAAAAAAAAGGAAACTCTGGTCAAATGCTAACAAATTTTTAAGTGTGTATATGTACTGGCATTATAAACACACACAAATACACATTTTGTTTTAGTCTGAGGGAAATGTGGCCATGAATATCTGAATGTGTGGGTAGTATCCTAGAGAAAAAGCTTGACCATGAGCTTCTTGAAGACAAGGATTATGTATTTTCATTTCTAAATCTTCTGGCAACACATAATTATTGCAGGGGCAGATAGGATGGGTGATTGGCTGGTAAACTGGTTGGATGTGCGAAGAGAAGGACGTAGTTTGGTTGCTGTACAAAGTGCAGCTTTCCTTCTTGTGACTTTTGTAGGTTAGGTTTAAACAATGACCCTTCCACCAAGATGCGGCAATACTTGAAGAAGACAACGTGTTGGAGTGGTAAGTGTATTTATAAATAAGTAGAAAACGGAATCAGGCTCAGAAATGATCTATACACCAAAAATGTTCTTACATTAGAAATTTCACCAACAAATTGGCTACCACTGGCAAAACACATGGGCGGCACCCGATGACTACATATAGCAGTATTTTTACAAACTGCTCTGTAGATCCCTAGTGATGGCTGGAGAGCTGACAGAGGAGAACAACATCAGGACAGAGTAGCAATGGGTTTAGTAGTCCATCATTTCACCTATGCTAAAAATTCCATTTTGATACACGTTTTTAAAAAGAATCGCACAGCTTAATTTTATAAAATGTACAAAATAACCCAAGTATGTTGATAATATGGAACATCTTGGGGTGTCATGGAAGACAGCTGGGAGAAAACAAAGGCCCTAAATTTAAATTAAGCTGCTTTCCAAATGGCCGATTTTTACCCATTCTGGTAAATCGTCAAACTGTTAAATATTCCTGTTATTAACAGCAAGGCTGATCCATTCCTTTACAGTCGTACCCAAATGAATCCATTATTTAGAAAACACCACAGACTTTATGGTAACAGCAACAAAAAAGGTCAGCCAAACTAGTATTCAGATAAAACAAACAAGTACTTGTCAGATATAAATTTTCATTTTTAAATTTTGTTTTGGTACTTTATAAATTTTTAAAAAATGTATACAGCTTTGCATTTGGGGGGCAAAACTGCAGACTTAAATTAATATTATATTTGTCCACAAAGAATTGAGTGAAGAGGTCTCTGCTCCTTCCACCAGTGATTCTGACTTGTGAGGTACACAATTGCTTCTTACCATCAGATTAAATCACTCAAAAATACAATTGTTTCACTAAGTTGATCATAATATTGTAATCAGATGTTTGATACCTATCAGGGGTTCTTAGATTCAACTAAACATTGGACTCATAAAATGATCACAGACCACTCTTTTACACAGGGTTCTGGTTCAGGCCACCAGCAGGGACTGTCTATGGATGTCTTGGCAGCAGTCCATACAACTTTCTGGGAGCCGTCTGCTTCCTAAATGACGATTTAGGTAGATAGAGTTAAGTCACATTGGGCATGTGCTGGAGTCATCCTAGTTTAAAAGCTTCATGCTCCACAGAAGCCAGTATCTCTTTTAACAAGGAAAAGCTTCCAGGGTCCCCACAAGGGACACACAGTTACAAGAGTCACCGCATTCCGGAGAAGCCCATGGCATTTCATCCCAATCTAGTATTCCCAGGTCATTTATAGTTCTCAATGCACATGCAATTTACAAACCACGGCTTATTTTTACATTGAGCAATGCTGTCTAGCCATGGAATTGAACATACTGTCCTACTGGGTTAGCACATAGTCAGTGTTCTAGATATTACCCATCCCAATAGGTATGTGGTGGTAGATCATTGTTTTAATTTTCATTTCCCTGATGACATGTGGAGCATCTTTTCACATACTTATTTACCATCTGAATGTATTTTCTGAGGAAGTGTCATGGGCCCCTTTTTGAATCAGGTTACTTGTTTTCCTATTGTCGAGTTTTAAGAAAGTTCTTTGTATATTTTGGATAACAAGCCTTTATCAGGCACATCTTTCGCAAATATTTTTTCCAGTCTTGTGGTTGTCACTTTATTCTCTTGGTAAGTGTAAGGTCTGTGTCTAGGTTTTTTTTTTTTTTTTCCCTACATATGGATATCTAATTTTTCTAGCACCATTGGTTGGAAAGACTATCTTTTCACCATAGTATTGCCTTTACTCCTTTGGCAAAGATCAGTCGACTATATTTATGTGGATCTATTTCTGGGCTCTGTATTCTGTTTCCTCAATATGATTGTCTATTCTTTCACCAGGACGATAGTGTCTTGAATTCTGTAGCTTTATAAAAGTTAAGTAGTGTCCATCCTTTGCTTTTGTTCTTCTCCTAACATTGAGTTGGCTATTTGGGGTCTTATAAATTTTAGACTTAGTATGTAGTTATCCACAAAATAACTTGCTGAGATTTTGAAGGGGACTGTATTGAACCTATAGATGGAGTTGGGAAGAACTGATGTCTTAATAATATTGAATCTTTCTATCCATGAACATGGGATGTCTTTCCATTTATTTTGGTCTTATTTTCTTTCATCTGAGTTTTGTAGTTTTCTTCATATAAATCTTGTGCATATTTTGTTAGATGTACATACCTAAGCATATCATTTTGGGGTGCTAATGTCAGTGGTACTGTGTTTTTAATTTCAAATTCCACTTGGTCATTGCTGATGTATAGGAAAGTGATTTCCTTCTATATTAAACTTGTATACGGTAACTCTGCTGTAATTGTTTATTAGTTACAGAAGTTTTTATGTTGATCTTTTTGGGACCTTCTACATAGGTAAGTAATGTCATCTGAAAACAAGATAGTTTTATTTCTTCCTTCCCAACTTGTATATCTTTTATTTCTTTTTCTTAATGCATGAGCTAAAAACTTCTAGTATGAGTTTTTGACAAGTAGTGATGACAGGGTATATGCTTGCTTTGTTCCTTATTTTAGCAGAGAAAATTTTGAGTTTCTCACCATTAAGCATGATGTTAGCTATAGTTTTTTGGCTATTCTCTGCAAAGTTGAGAAAGGTCCCCTTAATTCTTAGTTTACCAACAGTTTTTATCATGAATGGGTGGGGGATACTGTAAAATGCTTTCCTATATCTACTGATATTATCATGTGATATTTCTTCTTCACCCTGTTAATTGATGACTTTTTGATATTAATTGTTTTTTGAATGCTGAAATTGTTTTGCATATTTGAGATGAATCCCATTGCTGATAGTGCATAATTATTTTTATATTTTCTTGGATTCAATTTGCTAAGATTTTGTTGAGGATTTTTGCATCTTTATTCATTAGAGATATTGGTCTTTGGTTTTCTTTTCTTGGAATGTGTTTGTCTAGTTTGGTATTAGGCCAAATTTTTCTAAAAAATGTTCATTGTTTTAATTAAATGGTAAAACTTTAAAACTAACCTGTTTTCCTGGGTCAAGAAGAGAAGGGACAAAAGAAATGGTAACAGCAAATAAAATTATTTGAACATGTATGTTTTTTCCTCATTCTTAGAAATGAAAAGAAATATCTGTGAGTGAAGATTTTATTATTATTAAAAGGAGAAACAAAACCAATATTGCTGAAATGGAAATGTTTCTGATCATAGACTGCCAAAAAAGGAAAGTTGGAAAGAGGGACCATGAATTGGTCTTATTGAGAAGGGTTGGGGAAATATGAAGGAGAGAATAGATAGTTAAGATAAGCTTCCTTTATTGGTGTAGAAAGAAAAAAATAAATAAAGCCCTTTGCCCAAACTGTGTTCAGTATTTTATGTAGTAAAAACGAAAGAATAAATAAAATTAAGAGTTATGTAAGAAAACATACCTGGATCGGCACCTGTGGCTCAAGTAGCTAAGGCGCCAGCCAAATACACCTGAGCTGGCAGGTTTGAATCCAGCCTGGGCCACCAAACAACAATGACGGCTGCAACCAAAAAATAGCCAGGTGTTGTGGCAGGCACCTGTCGTCCCAGCTACTTGGG
>NW_003852410.1:9102313-9208565 GCF_000181295.1 Otolemur garnettii
AAAAAGAAAGAAAACACACCTAGATATGTGGGAATTTACAGTTTTCATTCATTATTTTAAAAAAATTAAAGGCGATTTTTATGGTATGTGTACATGATGCAGAAGAACTGAAAAGGGGACTTCTCGCCCTTGATCCTCAGATTTACGCTGCTGTGCAAATGGAGGTAGATCTGCTTAGGTGACCCTCTGAAATAAGAAAACATCAATTATGTGCTTTTCTCCCTTTGTACAATGCGTTTTCCTTTCTTTTTAAAATGAAAGAGTTTCAAGTCAATGCACCAACTATTTTATTTTTCATAAATATGTGGTCACTGCCCTTTCCCTCTGTTTAGATTATTGAAGATAAAAATAGGAACCTATCTAGAAGTATATTTCAAGCTGCAGTATTTTCTATAAAACATCTGACTCTTGATAATCCTCCTCCATATCAGGGCCCAAGTGATTATTTCAAAGTAATTTAAAAATAGATTATCTGTCTCAGCAAAATCTCTTGTTTGTTTTCTGGCCTACTAATAGCCTTTTATTAAGCAGCTGTTCCTACTGAGTTGACTGCCTTCTTGCTTGAATGGCCATGGCCTGTGATACCTCAGCATTTTCACACAGCTTATTAGAAGCAGAGCACAGTGGTGGAAATTAGTCTCTCCCAGAGGACTAGAGCTAAAATAACCCAATCCTGGTATCAGTAAAATCATCAGTGATTTCCCTGCCACATGCATAAACTTCACTTTTGCATTTTCACATTGCTAGAGTTAAAGACCTATAATACTGTTTATGAGAAATTCAAAGGTAGATGATAGAGTTTAAGTGCTGAAAATACGGGCCCTGAATGTGACCGTTTCATAACTAGTTATTACTAAGTCTCAGTTACACACGTGTGTTGTAAGTAATCTGTGTGTGTAGGGTTGTTGTAAATATCAAATGAAATAATGTATACAAAGCATTTATAACAGGGCTTATGTCATTGCAAGCACCGAATTATATCCTTATAAACATAATAATAATTATTATATGAACATAAGGCGTGGCATATCAAGATGAGTATTCCTCCAGCATCGACCACAAACCTAAAGTATCATTTATATTAGGAGCCTCCAATTTTGGCCAATTCCCATCCTAGGTTTTATGGGACTCACTTTTAAGAGGATAACACATTTTGTATGGGGGAAAGAGCCTTTTTAAAATTTATTTATTTATTTTTCAGGCAGAGTATCACTCTGTTGCCCAGGCTAGAGTGCCCTGGCGTCAGCTGAGCTGACAGCAACCTCAATTTCCTGGGCTCAAGCAATCCTCCTGCTTCAGCCTACCAAGTAGCTGGAACTAAAGACCCACTTGGGACTTCTGGCTCATTTTTCAATTTTTAGAAGTGATGGGGTCTTGCTCTTGCTCTTGCTCAGGCTGGCCTGAACTCAAGTGATCCCCCTGCCTCAGCTTCCCAGAGTGCTAGGATTGCAAGTGTGAGCCACCACACCCAACCACGGCGAGAGCCAATTTAGAGATCAGCTGCTTAGACCTCTTTTGCCTGCCTGAGGAAGCCAGCCTGTGGCAGACTTCACATATATTTTTGTTAAGTTTCATCTTATTGGTTTTATCCCAGCTTTCAGATTATCTAACGATTCCAAATCTTGGGGTTCTATTCTATTAGGTATCCCTTCCTGCTGTGTCATTCTCAAATTTGAAAGCGTACTCATCCATAAAGTTGGTGAAGCCCAGCCAAACACAGGGTCCTAAGGCATATCCCTAGAATCTCTCACTATAAGTAATATGGACAATAAAGACTCAGTAATATGAAAAATAAAGAGCAACAAAAGTAATTAAAAATAAGACCATACTAACAATTATTGACGATAGTAAACATTTTTGTTTCTTTTTTTTTTTAAGTTTGTTGAGGTATAATTTGCACAGTACAAAAATTCACCTAATTTATGCATATCGTTCAATTTAGTATATTTACACCAGTGCACAACCATAACCACAATCTAATTTTAGAATACTTCCATTACCCTAAGTTGACCCATTGTCCCCATCAATCCTCTGATCTATATTCCATCTATATACAAGGTCTGACAAGGAAGTTCACACACTTGCCACCACGCACTTATGTTGGCAGCATCATACAAACAACTCAGTGAAGTTCATAACCTTGGTACATCAATGTCTCACAGCAGAGTCATGTCCACACGTTGCAGTTTGCTGCTAATCGGCATTCGTTAGTCTTCTTGCATGTTTTTGTGTGTTATATGTGAACATCGAAGCTTGGATTAGAGCAATGGACAAATATTAAAATTCTTGTTAAACTTGTCACAGTGGAAGCGCAATCAAGGACACATTAGTCCAAGTTTACAGGGATAATTCCATGAAGAAAATGGAAGTGTACAAATGGATTATACTTTTTTTTTTTTTTTTTTTTGAGGGGACAGAAAGTGTCACTGATGTAGAGAAGTCAGGGAATCCAGTAATAAGCAAAACTGACAACAACACTGCAAAAATTTTGTCAAATTGGCTGGGCATAGCTCAGTGGTTAGGGCACCAGCCTCATGTTCTGGGGCTGGTGGGTTCAAACCCAGACTAGGCCTGCTAAACAAAAATAATTAAAAAAAAAAATAGCCAGGTGTTGTGGCCAGTGCCTCTAGTCCCAGCTAATCGGGAGGCCGAGACAAGACAATCTCTTGAGCCCAAGAGTTTGAGGTTGCTGTGAGCTGTGAGGGCACTCTACCAAAGGTGACAAAGTGAGACTCGGTCTCAATTAAAAAAAAATTGTCAAGTTGTGAGTCAAAATCATTGGCAGACTGTGAGAAACACAGAAGACCAAGTAAACTTTGATAGAGAAATAGGAAAATCTTACCTGAAAATCTTGACACAAGAAAGGTGCGGCTCTGGCATCGTAACAATGCACCAGCTCACACAGCACTATACTGGAACACACTTACTCATCTTCTGGCCCCCACTGACTTTTTTTCTTATCCAAAGATAAAGGAAATATTTAAAGGAAGACATTTTGATGATCTTCAGGACATCAGGGTAAAAGGATAACGTCTCTGAAGGCTATTCCAGCAAAAAGAGTTCCCAAGTTGTTCTGAAGAGTGAAGCAGGTGCCGTCATTTTTGTATACCTTCCCAGTGGAAGTACTTCACAGGTAACTACGGTGATATTCAGCAGTGAGGTCTGTAGTTAGCACTTTTTCCTATGATGAGTTTGTGAACTTAATTGTCAGATCTCACATATTGGCCTTTTCCGGACACATCCGATGAATAGAATCATACGATGCATCTGGCTTCTTTCACGTAGCCCAGTGTTTCTCAAATTCATCCACGCTGTAGGGTACATCCTTTGTTTGCTCCCTTGCTAAACGTTAACCACTGCATAGCTGTACTACACCAACACTGTACGTGTGTAGCTGTGTTCTAACATTTATCGCAATCTTAGGAGGTGAATCCTGCACATCAGCATCGCTGGAGCAGAGATCAAGAATCTGAACCTTGGAGAAACAGAAATTTACTCAAGAGCCTGCGGTGGGCAAGCCAAACTCTGAAGGAAGATTGGTAACCTACAATACCACCCCTTTAGTTGCGTGAGAATGACAGAGCGCAAGCACAGCGGAACTACTCACTGTCTCCGCATTTTCCACAAGGACAGCATTAAAATTGTTGCTCTAGGTCTTGCTGAAAACCAGCTGTTCTGTCCTAAAAGAATCTTTTGGCCCACAAGTCACCAACATAAAGGGAGATTAATTTTGTGTTACTTTTTTTTTGAAATTGAGTTTCACTCCATTGTCCTTGGTAGAGTGTTGTGGAGTCACCATAGCTCACAGTAACCTCAAACTCTTGTGTGAAAGCCATCCTCCTGCCTCAGCCTCCCAAGTAGCTGGAACTACAGGCATGTGCCCCCATGATTGGCTAATTTTTCTATTTTTAGTAGAGAGAGGGTCTTGCTCTTGCTCAGGCTGGTTTCCAACTCCTGAGCTTGAGCAATGTATCTGCCTCAGCTTCCAGCAGTGGTAGGATTACAGACCTGAGCCACCAAATCCAGGCTGTGGGACATTGTTTTCAGGTCATTTAATACCTATGCTTTTGGTCTGAATCCGCCATCTCCGGTATATGGGGCCAGCACTCTTCTCCTCTGAGTCACAGGCACCTGCCCAATACCTATGCTTCTCAAACTCTGAGTTTGTGGACATTTGGCAAGTACTCTGAAACTTCAATTACAAATTGGGCTTCAGGAGCACCTTTAATCCATTTTGCAGTCCGTATTTCAGAACGTCACTGATCAATACCTGAAATACTTACTCTGTGCATAAAATACAAGTTAATAGCAGGAAATTCAGACAACTACACTGCCTAGGTTTAAATAGCAGGTCAATTTTGGATAAGTTCCTAAACCTCTATGTGACTCAGTTTTCTCATTTTAAAAAAAACTCACAAAAGAGGTATTATTATAGATATTAATATTTTGGCATTATCATTTTCAATATAGGTAAGAGAAATGTATCTGGAACCAGCAATAGCTTTAATCATGGAAATTAAACAAACAAACAAAATTAGTATCAATAAACAAGAGCTGATAAGGGAGACTAATGGAAGGGGATAGATGCAGGATTTAAATATGTGGTGTCATCTGTCACATTTTGTAATATAACATAATGTAAAACATCCTCACAGCAAAAGAAAATCAGACTATTGCTTTCATCAAAACTAAACTTTGTGAGCTATGAATGTTTCTTCATGTCCTTAAGCTTACCAGATGGCACTTCACACAGAACAATGTGACCCTAATGTCATACCCTTATTACCTTATTGAATGGGAATATCTAAGAACTCAGAGTTTATAAAAGGGGGTATTCACTTCGGTGCAGAAGGTCAACAATTTGCTTTAAAGAGCTGAGTAAAACAAAGGGCATCTTTTTCTTCTTTGAACTTTTTTCCAGATGATCATGGCTATCTAAAGTGTATGGAGAAAAAATATCTCCCACCACATACTCAACTTCAGTATTCCTTTGTCTATTCTGTAGCTGTTTACAAAGAATTAAAATAATGACAATACCCACAAGGACAAGGGGAAATATTTGGCAAAATGTTTGAAATATCATAAACGCATACATTTTCAAACTTAAATGATTTAACCTAAGGTGAAATACCACTCTGTCTATAATCAAAACTGTTCACATGAAAATATTCAATGCATTTCTATTTAAAATAAGGAATGTTGAAAACAATCTAACTGTCCAAAAGTAATAGAGGAATTTCTAAGTAAATTGCACTGTTGTGAGGGGATAGAATATTGTGCAGCCATTAAAAACAATTACACTGTCCATGTTGGATACCTATGATGAAACATCAATATTAAAACTAAAAATAGAAACTATCTGAGCTGTAGAGGCAAATGAAAAATTACGCATTCATGTATTCAAGGTCATAAAGCATCACAGAAAAAATGAAAAGAGTTGATTTGTTCTAATTATATGAAATAATGGGCATCTCATGTGGCCTGACACAATGCAGGCTTGTGCTAAATGTAGTTTCCCTCTTAATCGGGAGTGAAGTTTGTCTTTTATTTTTCGTTAGATTTCCTATTATTACTACCAACACCATCATCATCATCACGGTGTGGCCCAGGGCTAAACGTTCAACCTCACTTACACATTCCTATGCATAATTTTCTTTCTGACCAATGTCTGGAGATGAAAGATGACTTTTCTAAATGCAAGTCAAAATTTTAAAAAAGGCTTTAATTCATAGAAAAGTAAAAATACATTGATTCTATTAGGTATACCTGATCATTTCAAAGACAATAGTTTAATTGATCAATTAATTAGTCAAAAGTGGACTGAATGCTTAAAAAGTGCCAGGCACTGAGCTACATGCCTCAAACACTAGCACAAGTAAGCAGCGCTGGTTTAGAGCACAGTGGAGGATAGAGAAAAATAAACACATAATTACAGCATATGGGATGAAAGGTTATGCTAAAGGAAGCCCTATGTATAAAGACCAGCACAGAAAGGGAATTTAACAAAGGTTAAGAAGGATACTGACCTGGCAACTGGGACAGGGGAGGGTACTTCAGTACATCAAACCAGAAGAAAAGGAGTTAGAGAAACAAGGAAGCTTTGGCAAAAGGAGAGTGCCCAGTTGTCATGGTAGCTTTCAAGCTTAGAAGAAGGACCAAAGGCAAGGGAGAGCATGAATCTCTGAAGCATCACCAGCCAACTGACCTTTCTGTAATGACGGACACATTCACAGGTATGTTCTAAAATCTGTGCTGTCCACCATGGCAGCCCTAAGCCCCAAGTGGCTACTGGATATCTGAAATAAGGTTACTGTGAACCAGGCATGTGGCTGTAATCCTAGTGCTTTGGGAGGCTAAGGCAGGAGGATCCCTGAGTCCAGGAGTTTCAGAGTAGTTCTGAGCATGAGCAACACCCTGTCTTTGTAAAAAAAACAGTCCCAGCTACTCAGAAGAAAAGGCAAGAGGATGGCTTGACCCCAGGAGTTTGAGGTTGCAGTGAGCTATGATGATGCCAGGAACCTCTAGCCAGCCAGGGCAGCAGAGTGAAACCAGTGAAGCCCAGTTTCAAGAAACTAAAATAATAGAAAGTAAATAAGTGTATGGTGACTTGGAAACAGAAATTTTAATTGTGTTTTATTATAATTAATTTAAATATAATTAATCACAGGTGTCTACAGGCGACATCATTGGCAGGCACTCTGAGTTAACTAAAATAAGTTCAGTATGGCCAGAGTTCAGACTACACTCTGGCTGAGCTGTATTACGGAATTACAACCTTTATCCGAGAGTCAGCCAGTGTGCATTTAGAAAATTTTCTGCTGAGAAAGGAAGAGTGGAAGCCAGAAATAAAGGGAAGAAACTAGTCAGGATGCTATCATAGTGCAGCAGGAGAGAAATACTGGCGGTTTAGGAGGCAATGAATAAGATTTGGAAATGAGAGCATGTAGGCCAAGAGGGAGACTGAGCACTCAGAGGTGACGTGCTCCTTCCAGCTTGGCCAGAGAGCATGGTGGTGTCATTAGGGGAGATGAAGAACTTAAGAAACTCAGCAGACGTAGGGAGGATGTAATTCCACCATCGTGGGTCCTGACTCAGCTACCTACTGCATGGGTGACTTTAGTCAAGGCTGCTAACTTTTTAAGGTCCCATGACGTACCTTTCCAATAAGAAGTTCTGAGGAGGAGATTGGTGAATTCTGTTCCATCTGATTTAAGGGCTAAAAGTCTTGGAAAGTACATTTCCAAGAATATTTATTTTTTGTTACCAAGAGCTTGGATCAAAGGTAACTTGTTTTAAAAAGATATTTATTATTAAAAATAATTTTTTGAGCCATGTTTCTTCATTCAATCCAATCTTGACTATGGATGTGAGTGTATGACTGTATTTGCTGGTAATCTGATATGCTGAATTATATACCAAAGTTATACACACATATAACAGAGTTCTGGTATGCATTCTTCAGTATGGCAAAACATAACATTATGTTTTATAGTTAATCACAGAAGAATCAGAAATAATAAATCACAAAATACATCTTATTGTCAAAGTCCCGCCCTTGTGGTAATATTTTTTTTTTTTTTTTTTTAGACAGAGCCTCAAACTATCCCCCTGGGTAGAGTGCCATGGCATCACAGCTCACAGCAACCTCCAACTCCTGGGCTCAAGCGAGTCTCCTGCCTCAGCCTCCCAAGTAGCTGGGACTACAGGCACCTGCCGCAACGCCTGGCCATTTTTTGGTTGCAGCCATCATTGTTGTTTGGCGGGCCCGGGCTGGGGATTCGAACCTGCCATCTTAGGTGTATGTGGCTGGGGCCTTAGCCGCTTGAGCCACAGGCGCCAAGCCGTGGTAATATTTTAATAGAAATTCTGCCCTTTTTTCCCTGTTTTTCCTTCAGCAGAAATAATTTAAATAGATTTCAAATTTATTAGACATATAACATATAGGTTAACATATATTTCAAATCAGATAGAGTTGTCTCAAATCAATTTTCACGGAGACCCTTAAAAGCTCAAGGTGGTCAGAGGACTGCAGGATTGCTACTTTTAGATTCAATCTGAGTTATATCACTTAGCATTTATTGTGAGAGAACAAATGTTAAGAATGAAAGTGTGGAAATGGAAAACGGAAACACATATGGGTGCGTGCACGCACACAGAGGATGTAAGAATTTGTCCTTCACGCCGTATGGGTAAGAATGACAATTTGGTAATAGCTACCTTTTATAATATGTAGAACTTTCCAGCTTGACCTCATAAGCCCTAACATTTTTCACTGGAGAAGTTCAGAATGAGCCTTCCAGAAAAGAATTAGGCAATAATAAATGAATCCATGCACCCATGCTTCTCTTTTTTTCAACCACAAGAAGAACTTCAAGCTTCCTGACTAATTAAGCAGGAAGATACAGAGTACAGCTGTCCTAAGCTGTACTTAGGACACCCGATTAAGAGTGTCCTAAGCTCTGTCTGTGAGTACAGGCTCTCTGAGTTTGAACTCCAACCTCTACCACTGACTTATGGTGGGACTTGGGCCAAGTGCTCAGCTTTTTCAAGTCTCATCTTCCTCATCAGTACACGGAAATAAGCAGAAGCTATTTAGGGTGAACACTATTACTCAAGAACTAATAGATTGTATTACATATTTATGATTTTTAAATCAATTACAGACATTATTCTTTTTGATGCTCAGATTTTCCCATTTTAGAGCAGCGCGGAGCCCTTGAGATCACTCCGTGCCCCTCTGCCATGATCCCATTCATCTTTGATTGCTTCCTAGCTTCCTGCGTGAGACAAGCTGGCTCCCCTCATACATTTCCTAGAAGTCAGGAATATTTATTTGCCAGGTGCCTAAGAAATGTATTCGTGAAACATTTCTTGAAAGAAAGCACTTCAGAAATGCCCAATAAAAGTTATCGGTTGGTATTTGTCATGGTATTATACAAGTTTCTCTCCCCCCACCGAAACGTGATTGTGTGATTCTTTCAAATCCATTTACCCGTTGACTGAGGACACATATCATTCCTTAACCCCCATGAACAAATGTGTAAAGAATGTAATTACCGTTAATGAATATAAATATAAGAAAAACAAGGGTAAATGGAAAGGATCAAAATAGGCAATCTAATACTTTTCTTTCCCCCCTAAAAAGGCTATAGTTCTTTCTTATATGGATTAGGGGATTCTAATGTCAAATGTGCTTCTGGGAGAAATCTTGTATTTCTTCTGCAATGGGGCCTGTTTATTCGTGTCGATATTGTTTATTGCTTCTGTTATCAAAGCCCTATGCTGTCTCTGCCTTCTTTCTTTTTTTGACTTTTTTCTCAAAAGGTAGTCTAGTTTCATCAACGTAACCACCTTCACCGCACTCTCCCATTTCCAAAATCATCTCACTGACTATTTAAATAAAATTTGCCCTTAATTTATGTGCTGTTAAAGCTGAGGAAATACTTTCAACACCAGATTCCCTGTTTCAATTCTGTGTATCTTAAGAAATATTTCACACCTGTGAGATTCTTGGTGGAAAAAATTATTCAAAACACATTTTGTGCCACATCTGAGCATTTTAACTACACGACAGAATGTGTGTTGTATACAGCTTTGACTAGAATAAGGCATTTATAAATGTTCTTGGAAGGTAAGACTCAAGACTTAGTACTACGTACAAGATACTGGCAAGGTTAATGAAAAGCTGATTGGGAAATGATTTTGACAACATAACCTACTAATGCTCAGAACACTTAGATGAGAGATTTCTTGATTTCCCATGGTGGCACAAGCCATGATCACTCTCCCCTCATCTTGGAATACGGTGAACCAATATCCCTCTGGAGGGACAGATGGCCTCCAATTCGACAAAGCCGGATGATTTACAAGTTTAACCTTTAGGGAAGACAATCTCAATACTACAGGAGTATTCTTTGTAGAATTAACTATTTCAAAAGGGAGATGATAATTTTTCCTCATTAAAAGGAGGGAGAAAACTCAGATGCCACTCATTTCAAAAAAAAAAAAATTAGTCTACTAGTTCTAGAAAATGCCTTCATTTGGGGGAAAGTGGGAGGATGGGAAGTGAAAGGCTGGCCTTCATCTTTTAACTCTCTATTCACGATATATTGACCTGTGTGTTTCTCCTGATACATCTGTCAAATTAATATATTCATGCCCCCTTCCCTTCTTTCCCACTTAGGATTCTTCTCCATTCCTTCCTGAATAAATCTAGTCTTAGTGGTCCTCTACAAACAAATCCTGGTTCTGTCAATAAAAGCTTCCAAAGGCCAGGCGCAGTGGTTCATGCCTGTAATCCTAGCACTCCAGGAGGCTGAGGCAGGTGATTGCTTGAGCTCAGGAGTTTGAGACCAGCCTGAGTCAGAGTGAGATCCCCCCTCTCTAAAAATTGCTGACCTGGTGAGCATCTGTAGTCCCAGCTACTCGGAGCCTGAGATAAGAGAATTGCTTGAGCCCAAGCATTTGCGGTTGCTATGAGCTATGATGCCATAGCACCCCACCACGGATGGCAAAGTGGGACACCATCTTTGAAAATAAAATAAAATAAAATAAAAGTAAAAGCTTCCAACTCTTTGAAAATTATAATCATTCTCTGGAACTTAGTTTGAGACTTCCATTTTTTTATCTGGAACATGGAGGAACTAGATAACTTCTTCCAAATCAAATGCACTATGATTTTTTAGTCTCTTTAGCTCACAGTGATCTGCCCCTATTATGAATTCTTCTAGATGTTATTACTGGCACCATATTCATTTAACAAAAATTAATTCGACCAGTAATGTATAGAGAGCCTTACATGACAGATTAATTTTTCATATACATGAGCCAAATCATTCTCCTTGCATAAGGAGCACTGCCTCGAAGGCAAAGAATGTATTTTATCATCTTTACACTTCTCAAAGCGGCTAGTCTCACACCCTCCATATAGCAGATGCTTCAACAGTATCTGGCCATTGATTTGAGATGGATTTATTAAACTATCCTCAGTTATACTTGGGAGATTGTGTAAACTGCTGTAACTCTAAATATGCTATATTCCTCCTAAAAAGAGAGCCAAAGCAGGTCGGATGTTATCATAATCTAAAGTGGGCAAAAAGAAACATTCATTCTTATGGGTAAATCTGCTAAGAGTCCTTCAAAGAACATAACATTACTGCGTATAAATTATGGGAGCACAAGTGTCTGTTGGCCTTTCCAGGTAACAGAGTAAGAGTGCTGTAGAAAAGTCACAGCATTAAGACAGGAGCATGAGACTAGATGTGAAGAGGATCATTTACAACCTGGCCTTAAAATGTGCAGGAGTTTAGAAATGAGATACGGAAGAAAAAAAGACCAAAAGTTGTACAATTTTATCAATAAAGAAAGTACATTTTTGGAAGGCAAAATGCTACTCAGTAACCATGTTTTATAAAAATAAGCCATATATACCCGGACATAAAAGCCATTTTATAGTACTGTGAAAAGCAATGCCACTCCTGCGAGGTACAGTTTTTACTGGTAAATAAATGTATAGAAATATTTCTTTCAAAGATTTTCAGTCAACAATTTCATCTCACATAAAAACACTAATTCAGCCTCCTTCTGATAAGCAGACTTTAGACAAGTTAACTCGATGAAAAGTTATTTGACTTTTTTTCACTACAACATTAGGGAGTAGATTCTAATATGTATCGTAAATTCAAATGTTATCTTTTACTTGGGGCCCATCACCCACAGACATGAAACAATGGATCAAGAGAATGGAATGTCTGCTTTTGTACTCCTACCATGTACCTCTACCTTTTATAAACTAGATGAAAAAGTGGTTGAAAAATGGCCATTACCTCCCAGCAGCAGATTGGGTATTATAAAAAAATCTCGAAATGAGATTTTCTTTTTTTTTTTTTTATTGAATGGTAACTGTGTACATTGATGCACTTTGGGGGTACAGTGTGGTGTTTTCACACACAATCCATGACATTTCCATCAAACTGGTTAACATAGCCTTCATGTAACTTTCTTAGTTATTATGTCAAAACATTCATATTCTACTCATAGAAAGATTCACTTGTACCCTTGCAAGATGAACCACAGAAGTGAACCCTCGAATCCCTCTCCCTCCACCCTCTCCCCCCTCCCTCCCCCTCCCCATATCCTTAGGTTGTTATTAGGTTATAGTTTTCATATAAAAAGGTTTAAATTAATTTCATACTAGGTGTGTGTACATTGGATACTTTTTCTTCCATTCCTGTGATACTTTGCTAAGAAGAACATTTTCCAGCTCCATCCATGTGAACATGATGCCAAGGACACAGTAAGTAAGGCAAGCAGACAGCCCTCAGAATGGGAGAAGATTTTTGCAGGTTATATCTCTGACAAAGGTTTAATAACTAGAATCCATAGAGAACTAAAACAAAATGAGATTTTCAACTGACCCAGTGTTAGAATACTCCTCTAAGTGTATGACAGATCTACATGGGAAAGGGGCCAGAGAGGAGTATTGAGAATTACCTGGTGTGTTCTTCCTTTTAAAAATTATCCTAAAAAATTGAAACTATAAAAGATTCAAAGTCCATAAAACTAGGCATAGATTAAGTAAGAGACAAGGGATTGTATTCCGCTATGACCGCTGTTAGGATTAACACAGCACAGAAAGAGCAATACCATCAAATAATCATTTGCAGGTTTTACCTGACTTGGTCACTTAAAAAAAAAAATCACTCAGTGTTTTGCCTGAATAGCTCTAACTTTAGAAGTAGAATATTGGAAATAATTGTCATATTTAAGAGGCAAAGAACGAAGTGACAAGATGTTTCTCAATTTAGCAAAAAAAAAAAAAAAGTGACACTTCATCAATTTATCTGGATTTGTGGAAAACTGTCACAGTAAAGAGTGATATTGGTGGTGGGCTAGCTAATTATTAGCCTCCCCCATTTCTGTAATAACAGTAAGATTTCTCTTCACCCTTAGCAAGGAATTCGGCCACAGGAATGAATTGTGATTGGAGTAGGTCAATTGTACCCAGCTTGGATCTCTTTGCCAGACAGCTGAGAACAGCCAGGGAGCTATGAGGAAAGTCTCACATGAGGGAGGGGTTCTGTGAAAACTTTTCTTTTTTTTGTAAAAAGGACAGGAATAAGAGAAAGCCTAATGGTGCATCCCCTTTCTCTATGTTTTTTGTTTTACTTTCAACCTTGACATGATTCCTGCGGTAATAACAGCGATCTTGAGATTATCTCTTGAGATGCATGAGGACTGAAAGCAAAGATACTAACAAGGGCAGAGAGGAACAAAATCGTCAAGCTAGTGTTAAAACCACGTAACCTACATTTTCCAATTGAATGAGAATACTATATTGTTCAAGGCAGATGTTCTGCAACCTGACACATTCCTGACTGATACAGCCCTCCCTGCAAAGGCCAGATACAGGAGCCAACCATAAAGGTCTGCATTTCTTAAATATAAGATACCCCATCCCTGGGCAGTGTCTGTGGCTCAGTGAGGAGGGTGCTGGCCCCATATACATAGGGCGGTGGGTTCGATCTGCCTCCGGCCAACCTGCAACAACAAAATAGCTGGGCATTGTGACGGGGCCTGTAATACCAGCTACTCAGGAAGCTGAGGCAAAAGAATCACCTAAGCCAATGAGCTGAAGGTTGCTGTGAGCTGTAATGCCACAGCATTCAAGGGCAACAAAGTGAAACTCTGTCTCAAACAGAAAAAAAATGCCCTGTCCCTAAGTGAGAATCTAGTCCTCTCTTTTAACAATCTGCTTACCTCATATACTTTGTGATTTATTTTTCTATGTTTATAAAAGTAGATGTACCACTAAAATCAGATACATCCTCTGCCCTGGAATAAACACTGGTAACACACCACATGGAACATGAAATGTCATGGGTTTGGGGACCTCCCTATGTGGTCTTCAGAGGACACCCAAACATAAGAATCCTGAATTTGAACGATTTGTTATTTCTTTACCCTTCATTTTCCTATTTTGGTTTACTTCATGTTATAAGAAATTAAAATGCCAAAATTTTCCAAAACTTTAAATGTCATATTCAATCTTATTTATAAAACTCTCTGTGCTTTGATTGCCTAAGATGAAAGGGACTCAGTTTATAAGAAGCAGCATGAGGTCCAAGTAAAAAATCAGTGGACTAGGAATCAGGAGAGATTGGGTCTGGATATGACTTTGTTCCCATTTGCAGACAAACCAAGGTTTTCTTGGGTTTTTGGTCCCTCATCTTTAAAAATGTGGGTAATACCCACTTCAAAAGTACGATGGGATGGGGCAGCACCTGTGGCTCAGTGGATGGGGCACTGGCCCCATATACTTAGAGTGGCGGGATTGAGCCCGGCCCCAGCCAAACTGCAGCATAAAATGGCCAGGCATTGTGGTGGACGCCTGTAGTCCCAGCTGCTCAGGAGGCTGAGGCAAAAGAATTGCCTGGGTCCAGGAGTTGGAGGTTGCTGTGAGCTGTGATGCCACAGCACTCTACCAAGGGCAACAAAGTGAGACTCTGTCTCAAAAAAAAAAAAAAAAAAAAAGTATGATGGGATAATGGTGAATAAATGAAAGGTAAAGTCTGCATAGTGGCCTAGTCTCTACAGGGACTGGGACACTACAAGGCCAAGTCCAGGTCTGTCACTGCCATATCTGATCTTGATTTAAAAAGATGAATTTGTTATGCTTCAATCTCCACCTGTATCTAAGAGAGTCATCTTGTACTAAGTAATCACTGATAATAATAACAATAGCAGTAATTAATTACTACATAACTACCATTTACCGGGCCTTCTACTCAGACTCTTACTTACATTATTTTAGATTTCCAGCACGAGGCAGACATCACTACTCACATTTGAGGAAGTAGTGGTTTAGAGACATTGAATAAATCACAAAGAGTGAGACAAACACAAGTTGAAAGGCTGAAATACGAACCCAAGTCTGTTCTACAACAAAAAACATTTTCTTGCTATTTATAAGTTTATGAGTTATACACATATAATTCAATTTTTCTATGAGCTTCCAAAAAAGTATGTTGGAGATGGTCATGAGAACTGTCCCAAGGGCAAATATAATTAACATTTACAGTTTCTCTGTCCTTACACTGAGCGGCCAAAGTACAGAAAGAGCTAACGGAGACTCTCTCTGGAAACTGACTTACACCCTTGATACTTTTGGTAGCCAAGGCCTGACCAGGATATTTTTTTTAATCTTCAAAAGATAACATAACTTTAGTACGTCATCTAATGGGGCCAAACAGGTATTACTGATATGGTAAGACTTTTAAAATAAAGCAAGAGTGGCATCTACTCCATATGTGAATACTAAAAATAGATCAGTGACTGAGAGTGTTGTCAGCTGGAAATGCAAAAGAAAAAAAAATTTAAAGCAAGAAATAAAGATTAAGGTCCTATGAAAAGAACAAAGGAACCGTTACATCTTCCCATGTAGAACATAACAGCTGGAATGAAAATAGTCTTTTGTGTTATTAAGATAATTAACATAGCACTTATGTGCTATTTTATTTACTTACAATGTTCATTTGGGGGAAGGTTTTGTATTAAATAAATAATTTAATTCTAAACAGAACGTATATGCAAACAACCCAGCTTTATCATGACAACAATAGTCAAAATGCATATAGGACGTCCCTTTAAATTGACCAGATATTGAGATGAGAAACTATCCCAAAAGCATCGTTCAAAGATGCCATAGCAATGAGAGCTTTCTCGCCACCCCAGCAAACTCACAATCACAGGCTAAAAGAAGGACTCAGTCCAGTCCTTTTAAAAATGTACTTTAAATTACTACTCTTCCCTCTCTCCCATGGAAATTTCTTTCATTTTGATTTCCCAGTTTTGTCATTTCAAGTTTTTAAAGGTTATTTCTAATCTCATCACTTTACACAACTCCTGTAGGTCTCAGTAAAAGTTAAGCACAGCAATAAACCCTACATATTATTCCACATATGCGTATACTTTTGTTCCAAGACGACAGTCTTAGGTGTTCAGAATAGGCAGGATATATCTGGAAGAATTTCATCTTCTCTATCAAGTACTCAAAATGAATTCTCTTATAATGCTCCCTAATGGCCCTAATATTTCACCAGAATAAGACCTACTAATCGGAATGTCCATTTTAAATGATCAGGATACACCTGCAGTAATTACTGGAGTGAGATTAGTGGGGCCATCCTGTGTTCGGAGGGTTTCATGTAGCAGGGGTGGAGCACACTGAAGTGCAGGTAACAGATCCAACTCGCTGGTGTCTTTAGTAGACAATTACAAAATACTTACACACTTGATGCTCTTAACCTTGCGTATGACACAAGGAATGCACACGGTCACTTGCAAATAACAATAATAAAACACCCCCCGCAACCTCTCGATTATGAATTACACACTCTATGTTAGGTGAAATACATTCCATACCAAAATGTTATATAGGTAATTTCAGTAAATTATAGACCTATAGTCCTTCATGTCAGGAAAGAATCATGACATCCCCTGATTCAACCCAGAAACTAAGAGGTTTCAAGCCTTAAGAAATAGCAGAGAGGTTTCCAATTTAACATATGGATTCGCTTGTCTATTGATTTTAAGTTTTTCAAGATACTGAACAAAAGATCACTCACATTTTTCACATGTTTGCTAAAACTAAAACAAAAGGAAAGCACTGCACAAAGTTGTTTTTCCTAAATTGATGAATAGTTAATGTTCATCAGGCCTGTCTCATGGAGGTCCTCACGGACAGTTCAATAAAATAATCTAAAAATTAGTAATGAGTAAGCAAATATTACTGTTTTAATATCTGTGCATAATGTTAAAATATACACCAAACATAATAATATGTGAGATATGTAACAATATACATGCTGTATATACATAATATCTCTTTAAATGTGCAAAACTAAAGCCTTAAGTACATTGACACCGTTGTAAAACCATCACCAACATCCACCTGCAGACATTTTTCATTCTCACAAACAAAAAGTCTGTCCTCATCATACAGTTTATGTGTTTTTAGCAATACAAGTAAGAAAATTTTTTTTTATTCTTCTCCAAATCTCCTACAGAATCCAAATACGTGGCCTACAAGGTTATGGAGGCCTCAGTAGGGAAGTTATTTCCACCTGGGTTACATGCCAGAAAAAGAGATTCAATAAATGTGGTTGCTACAAAATAACCTCAATCCTGGGATTACCTGCTGCCTTGAGAAAAAAATGGAGAATCAAATTTAGGATACCTCATTTCCTCTAGAGCTGAGTTTGCCTTTCCTCTGCAGCAGAATTCCTCAAGTGTGGTCCATAGTCTTGAGATCCTTGATAAAATGCAGATTCTCACTGCCAACTAGAGACTCAGTATATCAAAGCCTCTTTGGGAAGAGTGCAGGATCCCAAGCATGTTTCATTTTAATGGGTCCACAGGTGACTGTGACCCACACCAGTTTGATGAACACTGCTTGACTCCCTGCAGCTCTTGTACAGGGACTCTCAGCCTCCCTCCCATTCACCTCCCATGCACATACCTGGAAGCCTTCTTATCACTTCCTAAGCATGGCATTAAGTCACCGTGGCTGATGAGAGAGTAAAGGGGGTTATATCAACATTTTACCCTTAAGACAAACTCAAAGAACTGGTTTCTAATGTACCATAGCATTTAAAAATAATTTGTAAAAAAACAAAAACAAAAACAAAAACAAAAAACTATGAATTATCTTGATGGTCAAACTAAGAAAGAATATATATATTAATATTTTTCACCAGTGGTGAATTATGTGTGGCACACTTTGCAGATAATGAACTACTTGAGGTACACAAACAAGTGAATTTTTTTGACTTCCTTAATAACTTACAAAGGAAACCTGGAAATTACTGAAGTATAGAAATTTATGAGTATGCCACATTTTCCCAGTGATCTGTGGGTTAAAATCCTTAAGGCATTTGGTAGGAAATGTATGTTCAGAATATTAACACACCCATAGAATAATAAATAAATGAATAAATAAATATATAAATAAATCTTTCCATAGATGCTGTATATGCATAATCATAATAGATGTGACTCCATCGCTGCATTCCACAGCATATTGGTAAGACCTCACTAATATTTATGCTTTAGCGATCATATTAGACTATGGGCTAGTAGAAGTCCATGTCTGTCTATCTTTTGCATTTTGGGGTCAAAAGCATACTTAATGATGGAAGAAGAGAAATACTAACACTTGGGATAAAAAGATGAAAAAGAAGAAGAAAGTCTTCCTACCCATCTCAAATGGTACTCAAGTCCATAACTTGAACCTCACTCACCCTAACCAGCTGAGACATGAGACAAAATGAAACAGAACCCACAATAAATAATAATAAAATAAAAAACAGGTACCGTGTCATTATTGCTACAGCTATGGTTGCTTCTAAATTTTTTTCATTTTCCCAAATGCAAAAGATGCATTGCTTACTAAAGTTCCTTATTTAAAAATGTCTAATAAAAGAAGATATACACAGTAGAACCTCCAGAGTTGGCCACCTCCCTAAGTTCACCAATTTTCAGACTGGACCTGAAAATTGGTCCAGTACCTATCAGAACAGTAGGCATAGTTTCTTATGTTGACCACCTTGTTACAGTCCCTTGGGTGGTCAACTTACAGAAGTTCTACTGCTTTTTCTTTCATTCCTGATAGCTTTATTTCTAAGTTTGTTTTATTTAAAATTGAAGAAAATCCTTTCAAGAATGTTAGTGGTATGGTATTAGCTTGGTATACTATAAGTCTACAATGACCAAAACAGCATGGTATTGGCATAAAAATAGAGACCTAGATCTATGGAAGAGAACAGAAAACCTAGAGATGAAACAAGCCACATATCATCATCTGATCTTCAATCAAGCAAACAAAAGCATACACTGGGGGAAAGGATCCCTATTTAATAAATGGTGCTGGGAAAACTGGTTAGGCACATCTAAAACACTGAAACTGGACTTGGCATCTCTCCCTACTTAGAAAAACTAACTCACAATAGGTAAAAGATTTAAACCTAAGACAGGAAACTATAAAACTCTAGAAGAAAGTGTGGAAAAAAACTCTTGATGATAGTGGCCTTGGGAAAGAATTTATGAAGAAGTCCCCAAAGGCAATCACAGCAACTACAAAAATAAACAAATGGGGCTTGATCAAGTTTAAAAGTTTCTTCACAGCTAAGGACATAATCAGCAAACTAAGAGACAGACTTCAGAGTGAGAGAAGATATTTGCAAAGTATAAATCTATTCAAGGGCTGATAACCAGAATTTACAAAGAATTTAAGCAAATAAAAAAAAAAAATAGCAAACAACCCCAACAAAACTTGGGCAAGAGACATGAACAGAATCTTTTCCCATGAGGACAGGTGAATGGCCAAAAAACTTACGACAAAATTTTCATCACGTCTAATAGTTAGAGAAATTCACATCAAAACGGCTTTGAGATATCACCTAATCCCAGTGAGAATGGCTGACATCACAAGATTCCAAAGAAACAGATGCTGGCATGGGTACAAAGAGAAGAGAACTCTCCTGGACAACTGATGGGACTGCAACTAGTCAGCCTTTGCGTAAAGAAGCACGGAGATTCCTCAAAGAATTAAAAGTAGGCCTTCCATTTGATCCTACAATCCCATTACTAGGTGTCTATCCAAAAGAAAAAAGTCATTTCATCATAAAGACATAAAGACACTGAATGTTTCTAGCAGCCCAATTTACAATCACAAAGATGTGGAAACAACCCAAGTGCCCTTCAACACATGAATGAATTAATAAAGTGTGAGTTAATAAATACCATGAACAACTACTCAGCTCCAAAAAAAAGATGAAAAATGTGGCACCTGTAGTCCCAGCTACCCAAGAGGCTGAGGCAAGGGACTCATCAGAGCCCAAGAGTTTGAGGTTGCTGTGAGCTACCACAGCATGGCACTCTACCCAGGGTGACAGAGTAAGACTCTCGCTCAAGAGGAAAAAAAGAAAAGAAAAGGAGATTTTGTATCTCTTGTTACAACTTCGGTTAATTTGGAGAATACTCTCCCCAGTAAAGTATCCAAGAATGGAAAACAAGTATCACATGTATTCAATACTTAGCTGAAAGTTGTAGAATAATAATAACATGCACACAGGAGAGAAAAACTCAAGTTCAAGTAGGGGGGCCGAGAGGGGTATGGGCAAGTTCCCACCTACCGTGTACAAGGTAAGGGTACATGGCACACTTCCTAGGTAAAGGACACAACTACCACTCTGACGTTACCTTAAAACACAAACAATGTATTCTAATCATATGTAACCTCCCATTAATGCAAAAAACCCCTCCCTTAAAAAAATCGGATAAAAGCTCCAATTATAAAATGCCATTATGTCGTAAAAAATATTTGCAGTTAATAAAACTAAACAAAACATACCGCATGTTTTGCATCTGAAGTTTTGACCTTCACTGTAGATCTTTCATTTTCCTTCTCACATTAGACAAGTTCCTTAATTATAAAAGCTATTTCAGGAATAATTAAGAACTCCCCTTTCAGGAGCAGTGAAGTAGTTTATGTGGTCATCTGCAGAAGGTTATAATTTGAATATATTATTTCTTGGTTGGTTAACCTTTTGGGTAGGCAAGAAAAAAAATGATGGCATCCATTTCACTGATGACTATTTTTTAGCAGCCATATTTATTAAATGGCAAGGATATATGTGCCTTTACAGTTACAGGATGCAGGATATCCAGGCCCTAAATACCGTTTACCATCTGGAAATTTACATCATGGGGGGAGCTGAGTTGCTGAATTTAATTTTCATTATTAATAACATGATGGGATAAATTCCTATCGAACGGGTAAAACACACACTATCCAGGTGATGGGCACAATTATAACCTTGATTTTCAAACTGTACAAAAACAATGCCTGTAACCAAAACATTCGTGTCCCCCTAATATTCTGGGGAACAACACAGAAATACAAAGGGGCAATTATTACAATGTTCAACTTACAGACTAAAACTGATGTGCTGGGGTTTGTATAAAGCAGAATATGAATGACATGTCCTAAGTGGTTCTGTATACATAAGGAACAATAAACTTCATGCAGAAATCAAATTCGGTGTCAAAATCTGAGAAGTAGAAAACTGCCACCCAGAGTTATGAGGTCCAAGTACAGTTTCTGAAAAACTGGACAAGAAAGTGAATACCTGAAGGCAGTCCATTATTAGACTTCACTAATGCCACTGAACACACATGTTCTGACTCTATGTTATAAGAATCAGCTTCACAAATAGATGTGACGTGTTCCTCTACTAAGGCATATGGCACATCCTACCGTAGTGCCAGAGGCAAGTAGGGTTAGAATAAAAGCAATTGATTTTTATTTTAAAAATATAACCAGACTCCAATTCTTGTTTTTATCCTTTTTTTTGAGACAGAGTCTCAGTTTGGTGCCCTCACTAGAGTGCTGAAGCATCATCGCTCACAGCAACTTCAAACTCTTGGGCTCAAGTGATTCTCTTGCCTCAGCCTCCAGAGTAGCTGGGGAGCCCGCCACAACATCCAGCAAGTTTTATAGATGGATCTTGCTGTTGCTCAGACTTGCCAGACCCCAATTCTACAGAAAACTATAAATGAAAATATTAGCCAGGCCTGGTGGACTACATTTATAGACCCACCTATCTGGGAGACTGAAGCAAGAAGATGGCTTGAGCTGGGGAATTCAAGGTTGCAATGAGCTGTGATCGTGTCACTGCACTCTGGCCTAGGTAAGAAAGTGGGATTGTTCTTTTCTTTACAAAAAATAAAAATAAATAAAAACAAACCAAAAAAAAATTCATATCAATCAAATAGTATCTTTTTATATAAAAATGATATAAAGTGATCCTTAAGCTAATTTTTTTTTCCTGTAACCTAAATATGACCTGGGTTCATTGACCTTTGATGATATAAATTTTAGTTTCAGCCTGAGGCACACAGGAGTTGAATTTTGGGGTTATTTTATATCACATGTTTTTATCTCAAAAGTATACTCTTACTTTAAAGTTTTATCAGTAGCCTTCAAGTCAAGTTTTTTTTTTTTTTTTTTAAAATCGTCAGCCCATCTGACAGAAATAGCCTCCTATTTCTCCAGTTATAGTTTGGTCTTCTGCCTTTTCACAATTGTATTTGGACAAGAATTTTAGTCATCATCATCTGTGACAGCAAATAAAACTAAAAAGACATGTGAGGGCCAACAACTTTATTCCTGAAGACAAAGGAAATCTGAGACCAGTGAGTCTCAGAAACACTGATGTGGCTATTCCAAGTATAAATTGCACACTAGGTTTGAAAGACCGAGCATGAAAAATATCTAAAATACGTCATTAATAATTTTAAACAGATTCCATGTTGACATGATACTATTTTTGTTGTCCTGCATTAAATAAAATAGATGACAAATATTTTTCTTTTTCCAAACGTGGCTACTGAAAAATTGTTAAACTGCATATATAGCCAGCATTGTATTTCTAATGTGCAGCAATAGTGAATAATCGGGTGTGAGAACACTGGGTGTGGCTATGTATGTGGAGAAGGAAAGGTTCAGATTCTGTGAGTAAATGGAAAGGCACATGGCATAAGATGTGGAACATGAGGGGGACAGCAGCTGTAATAATAGCTGGGACACACGTGCTCTAACTGCTTCCCACGCATCCTCTCATTGGATAATCAGAACAACTCTACCATGCTCATTTTACAAATGAGCAAGCTGAAAAGTGAAATGATCCCCCCCCCCAAATTATACAACTTGTACGTGGTAAAACTAGGACTCAAATGCAGCTCTACCTGACTCTAGAACCCAGGCTTTTACCCAGAAAAGAAAACCTCAGCCAGTAAAGCCTTTTTGTAATGTTTGTTCTGTCATCCCACGCTCTGCACACACCACCCCAGCCCTTACTTCCATTTGCCAACTCATATCCATCTGAGATACATTTGCCAGAGTATGCCGTTCTTTGAAATTGCCAGAATCAATTCCACCTGCCTAAGGGCCTACAGCTTTTTATTTGTGTAGGGTGTGCTCATTCTGTCTGACTTATCAGTTTTGTGAAGGCAGAGAGTGTATCTCATGTTTGTTTGTGGTCTTCACAAAATCTAGCACATAATAAAAAGCCCCCAATCGTTATTAAATAAAAACAGGGGAATGGGAGAGGTGGGATAGGCAGGCAGTCTTGTGTTTGACTCCCTGGATGGTCATGAACCACGTAAGTCTCCGTAGGGGTAATAGAGAAATTTCCCTTTGCTCAGAATGTCTATCCCCATCTCTTTCTGTAACGAATACACTGGATTTAGGCCCAATCCTGATTAGCCAGTAACCAAATATAAGATTCACACAGTTGAAGATTTTTGGATGAAATTCGTGGATCATTATACTTGGAAACTCTTGTGTGAGAAATATACAATGTAGGTATAAAAATATTTTTATTCCTCTTTTTATTTTTGTCCAAACTTGCTGCCCAAACTGTAATTGAGCTGCAAGACTGATAAAAGGCAGGCTAAATCTACAAAATAGGTTTGTTTTAATGAAAAGAAAATGCCCCAAACATCAGCTTTCTGCCTCTCCAAAAGAACATGCTTTCGGAATAACAATGTGGCTATTTTTCTTTACTGAAGCCCAAATCACCACTAGTCATCAGGAGTTGCTACTTTTATCATCTTCTCCACGTGGGCCGCCATTCTTTCATCCTAAATCTAAATACACCCATTTGTGCTACATTGTAATAATTGATGAACCTCCGTAGGTTCTGGCTAGACACAATGCTAGTTTTTATCCCCATGAGCTACATCCTAAACTGTAATACAGGATAAAAGGCACAGTAAACCAAGCCAATATACTAAAGGCTAATCTCTGCTTTCCTGATTTGGGAAAGTATATTATGCTGTACACTTCTTTCTGGATCTTCTTGGTGACATAGAGAGATAGTATAGTGGCTAGAGCAGTGGTTATCATACTACTGACATTTTGGAGCAAATAATTCTTTGTTGTAAAAGGCTATGTTGGGCACGCTAGGATATTTAGCAATATCCCCAGCCTCTGCCTAAGGAATTAAATAAGCACACATTCCTCCAAAGTTGTGTCGACTAAAAATGTCTCCAGGCACTGCACATGCCCCTGAAATGGGAGGAGAAAGCCTGTCCTTTTTGAGAACCACTGAGTTAGAACACGAACTGTGACGACAGGCTGAGTTAGAATTCTAACCCCTTCATTTTGTAGTTATGTGATCTTAAGCAACTAACCTAATTTCAGAAGGCCTCAGTTTGCTGATAAATAAAATGGGGATAATAACTACCTTCTTGAAGGTAGTTGTGGTGATTTAAGAAATGAACCGATATAAAAAGCATTAGAAGACTGCCTGGAAATGTAGTAAACATTATAAATTATTTATCTATTACAATTATTATCTATATTCTATTAAAATGAACACATAAGATTTAATCTCAAGTCTGTAGTGAAATACAGTAGAATACTGTAGCTGACCCTCTTCTTCCACTGACCACCTCCCTAAGTTGACCTAATTTTCATAGACTAGACATGCACCACATGTACACATCAGTACAGTAGGTCTAGTTCCTTATGTTGACCACCTCCTTATATTGACCTGTTTGTTATGGTCCTTTAGGTGGTCAGTTTACAGAGGTGTATGCTAACTGGAAAGTCACTAAACATCGTGGGTTTCAGAGTAGAATAAATGCTTGTTCGTGACGCAGCTCAGTACACCATGAGCAGCTTGGGCTCTAGAATTAGACCATCTTGTCCTGTATCTAACTAACACTTACTAGCTAGCTATCCAGCCTTTGATAGACCACTGAATTTGCCTATATTCTGTTTTCTGAATCCCCAAAACCTGGATATTAAAACCCAATCCCCATAATGTTCGTTATTGTCATAATTAATTGAGATGGTGTTTATAAATTATCACCAGACTACTGGGCGATAGTGTAAACACGCTCAATATATGGTAGTTTTCCCTTTAACTATTAACCATTCTAGTTTTTAAAATACATATATGTGTAAAAGCAAGGGTCACTAAGTCATTTAAGGGTGGGGAACCTAGAAAGGGGGAAACCACCAATTCATTTGTATTTCTATAGCTTTGGGGGTATGAATGACAATGGGCGTTTCAACATGGGCCTTGAGATTCCTTAGGATATGACTAAGGGGAGCTACCAGTCTTTTCGGACAGAAGATCCTAAGAGGGT
Organism: Otolemur garnettii; assembly: GCF_000181295.1. Taxonomy (NCBI): domain Eukaryota; kingdom Metazoa; phylum Chordata; class Mammalia; order Primates; family Galagidae; genus Otolemur; species Otolemur garnettii. Next base: position 9,127,532 of record NW_003852410.1, read on the forward strand.
GTGGATGGGTTCCATTCATTACCCTGAAGGACATGGGCTCCTTAGATCAGAAAAGGACATTCCCTGGTCAGGGCATGGAGCTATGCATGAAGAGCTGTCTCCCTTCCATCTGCCGCTGTCTTCAGGGACCAGCACAGTGCTAGAAACAGAAGTTACTCCATACACAGTTGTTGACTAATACTTTGAAAACCAATGTTCCAGCCCTACCAGAATCTCTGGTAGAGACGGCAACCACATTTAATAGACTAATCTCTGGGAAAAGAGTCCCTTGAGACATTTTGGGGAAACCTGTCCTTAACTTTCATCCTTCAAGTCCAGTGAGTCAAACCCGGGATTGTTTCCATTTAAGATAGGCAAAGCCGTCATCTTTATCCATGTCATCGGGAAAATGGAGATAACACAGTGGTCATGTGCAATAAGGATAAATATTGATTGAAGGCCCAGTGTCTGCACCTACCTCCTCACCATCTGAGCCAAGAAAAGTAGCAGTCATAGCAAAGGTTCTGACTTTACTGTCCTGATAGTGGCATCAAGCATTCATGGAACCATGAATTAACCATGGGATTACTGTCTGGGAAATCCAGCATACACATGTTTATCTCTAGTGACCTGGAGAAGATTTTCAAAGTGGACACTGTCAGAATAGCTTAGGGAAGGACTTTTGGAAAAACAATAATTACAAGGTGATTGAAAACTTGAGAAAAAATAATGGCCAGAGTTAGGCCGTACCTAACTGGGAATACCAGGAAAGACCATCCTGAGTGACTGACTGGTGAAAAATTATATACAGGATGAGAAATTCAGGGTACTTCTATTATCAGGATGATATACTAGAAAGAGTGAAGGCCTTTAACTCCACATCTGCCAAGTTAGAGATTTGTTAGAGAGAAAAACGGTTATAACTCAACTCAGAGATGGATGGCCAGGTCATTTACAGTATAGCTTCGACCAAGATACATAACTCTCTCGGGTGCTATGGGGTTTTTTTTGTTTGTTTGTTTTTGTTTTGTTTTTTTTGAGACAGCTCACAGCAACCTTTTGGGCTTAAGGGATTCTCTTGCCTCAGCCTCCCAAGTAGCTGGGACCACAGGCACATGCTACAACATCTGGCTATTTTTTTATTGCAGTTGCCACTGTTGTTTTTATTTAGCTGGCCCAGGCCGGGTTCAAATGAGCCAGCCTTGGTGTAGGTGGACAGCGCCGTAACCACTGTCTTATGGGCACCGAGCCTCTTGGGTGCTACGTTAAGAAAGATTATGGGGTCAGCAGAAAAGACTACAAGTAACAAAATAGTGGTAGCATCCATAAATACAGGCAAAGAGGACTGATACGATTAAACTATATATTTGTTTTGCTTGCCCCAGAAATGGAAGTAAACCATAAAAATCAGATCGTCTCTTATAGTCATTGGTTATCCTGTGGCCCCAATTGTTGGCTGCTATAGCCAGAAAAGCCAGTAACAAAGTTAGCCTTTTGTAGCAGTGACATTAAAAAAAAAAAATAAAAAGACTTAAACACTTTTCAGCACTCTGAGCTGTGTGTAGTACCAACTCTAGAAATCATGTCCTTTTGTCTCCGCTTGCCTCTGTTTGTCTCTGTTATTGTCTAATTCGAAATACCATAAATAACGTGTTTGGAATATATTTTGCTTTGGCAATTCATTGCAGATGGAATAATGGTGGGACAGCAAATGTCATGTGAAAAACAGGGGCATGTGTGCATGGTCCCTGCATCACCTGTGCATTGTTCTAGTTTTCTAGTTCTTTTTTACTATCTTCAGAGATTTTATGGCATGCGTCCATATTTGGATAATTCTTTTTTCTCTTAACATTTTTTCTATTAAATCATAACTGTGCACATTAATGCATTCATGGAACACAATATGCTGACTTTATATACAATTTGGGATGCTTATGTCAAACTGGTTACCACAGCCTTCACCTCATTTACATATCTGGATAATTCCAAATGAACATTTCCTTTTAAAGATGGAGATGAACTCATACAATTAGGTGAAAGGAAAGAAGAAAGATTGAAAAAGTATGGTGGTGCGTGAAAATCTCCAAAGGAGCAATCACCACATAAGCTCTTTCTTAGGAAAGTGTTCACATCACCTTTGCATCAACATGGGGCAGATTATCATTCAGGAATGCGCTAAGGCTGCACGCCTCTTGCCTTAGGTATTAAGTGTGTATAATTTTCGTAACCATGGGATATCCATTTATCAAATTTGAAATGGATAGGGGAAATCTGATGCTGACACGTCTTATCAGGTAAGAAGGAATACTATATTCACACTTACATATATATATACATGGAAAGGGCGGAACAAGAACCCACTATGTGGAAAGGGAGAATTATAGAGAAAGGTACAGATGAAAGATCAAGTACTGCGTCAGTCACTAACACAAAGAAAATGTGCAGGAGGAAGTTTGATAGGAAAGCCAATACCCTGCTTTACAGTCAGCAGGCCAGAAAGTTAGGAGAACCACTGTTAATTCACTTGCATGTTCTGCCTATCACAAATCTAATAGGAAGGATATCAAGAAGAATCTCTGCTTATATGAAATAATTTTAATAAAAACCCAACAACTTGGCTTGCCTTTATCCATCACAAAATTCACGGTCATGGGCACTGATGTTGAGGGCAAAAAGTATGTTCTTGAAAATCTCAATAGAATATTGCATAGTTTTAACAAGTGTGACCATTTCTAAATGATCACTATCAACATCTCATAGAGACTTTGTAAGAGGGAATAGATATTGCTTAATTAATCTATTTAAACTTATTTTGAAGACATCAAAACTCATTTATATACACCTGACAATTAGAGATTTCCACTCTAAAATAAATAGTTTATATTGAAAAAAGATGCCAGAAAAAAACTTAGCTTAATACTACAGGACTATTATACACAGGAAAGATCCCTATTTCACATCTAGGTAAATCACATCTTGTTTTATAGGTTGACATTAACTTATAATGGTATAACAATGGACTCAGATATTGCAACGTTACCATTTGGTTTAACTCATAGCAGCACAGTGAGATTAAAATGTGGTCAAAAAAAATAAATAAATAAATAAAATGTGGTCAAATACTAATGAAGTAGGTGCATCCCCCAGCTAATAAATTACACTGAGCACAAGGTTGAACAATTCAATGCTCAGACTGAGAATTGCATAGAAGCACCATAGTTTGAAAAGGTGTAGTTAAAGAATGACATTCCATCCCTCCCTATCACAAGCAAACAAGGCTCTGCTTTTACAACGGGAACCTTGTTACTTACAGAGTGTAAGCCCTCAGCACCATCAACCAGCATAGTGTTCTGCACTTTCCCAATTGAGAAAAATGGTTAACTGACTGGATCTCAGAATATAACCTTATCTTGAGAGAATGGCATTGAGCCAAACATCCCAATGAATTATAGGCAGTCCCTGAGTGACAAACATCTGACTTACATACAACTCGCACTGACAAACAGAGAATACTTCAGTAAGTCTCCGAGTTACAAGCATTTGACTGATGTACAACTTGCACAAATGAATGGAGGCTATTACAGGTAGTAGGTTAATATACCTGTTCCAACGTACATGCAAATTCAACTTAAGAACAAACCTATAGAACCTAACTTGTCCGTAACCTCCAGATTGACTGTACACAGGGACATGGAAATGTCTGTATTCAGGTTTAGAAAATCAACTGCATAATGAGTCCAGTATGGCAGAACAGAGCACAACTTGGTAGCAAATCATGAGAAAGGTATCTGGGAATTTTAGTCCACTAAAAACTCAGGGAGAACCTTCAGTTTGTTACATACGTGTTAAATTAGCTAAAACAGGAAGTCAATGAGACTCCGCACACAAGTGTTGTAAGAACACATATAGAACACGCATTTGGAAATATTCACAATTCCTTTTTCCAGAAACGAGTCATAAGAAAAATTCTATGTATTTCTTTACTGTTTGGATTTGTAACCTTGCATACGTATGTGCTGTGACTTTTTACTTTATTTTACTTTATTTTTATTAATGGCAACAGGGACACTCTGGGCTGTGACGCTCAGGGCTTTTGTTTTGTTTTGATCCCATAATTGTCATTATTGAGAGACAAAAACAATACATTATTTTAAAAAACTAATACTTAAGGTAATAAAATATCAATGATGGTAGTGATGATAAAAATTTTGAAAATTACGTCTGGAATATTGTATCTAATATTGTATTCTAAATTTTAACAGGAAATGTGACAAGTCAGCACACACCCAGGAAAGACAGCGGAGGATGGTGTCAGGGGGAGAACAGCTAAGGCAGGTGCAGGTGGCTAAGTCTGAGGCTGATGAAGCACAAGCAGGAGAGAGGACTCTGGAACGTGGCTCCCAGGGGTTGAATCTCAGCACAACCCAGTACATTATCCAGCACAGGGTACCTTAATCTTAACCGCTCTGTGAATTCATTTCCTCCTTTGTAAAATAGAGATAGTAAGTGTCTTTACCTCAAAGCATTTAAATTATCTCTTTAAAATGAGAATTTAAAGGATTCCTGTATGTATAGCACTTAGTTCATTAACAAAGTAACTGCTCAAAAAGATGTGACTCCCAAAGAATTGAAAACAGTTAGTCAAACACTAGTACATAAATGGTCATAGCAGCACTAATCACTACTGCCAAAAGGTGGAAACAACTAAATGTCCATAGACACAGTGGGCATTGGTGGTATAGTGGTTAGCATAGCTGCCTGTCAAATGTCCATAGACAGATGAATAGAGAGATAAAATGTGGTACCTATATATTAATATAATGAAATATTTTTCACCCATAAAAAGGAATTCAGTACGGATACATGCTACAGGTACGGATGAATCTCAAAAACATTTTGCTAAGGGAAAGAAGCCAGACGTAAAATGTTACATACTACATGATTGCATTCCTATGAATTCTCCAGAATAGTTACATACAAAGAGATAGAATGCAGATTGCTGTTTGCTAGAATTGGGGGTGGTGTGTGGAGGAAGAATGGTAACAGCTTACTGGGAATGGGGTTTAATTCTACAATGATGAGAATATTTTAGAGCTAGATAGAGGTGATGATTGTAAACATTGCGGATGGACTAATTGCCATGCAGTCATTTATTTTTAAGTGGCTAACTCTAGGTTATATTAATTTCACTTGAGTAAAAATAAATAAATATAATTGTAGGTAATGTTCAGAAGATTAAGGAGGTCGCTGTATTAGTAGTTGGAGAAGGAGGATGACGAGGGGGAGGATCACCACCACTACTCTTAGGGAGGCGAGCTCAATCCCCCCTGAGGCTGCCCATTCCAGGGCCCGGGAGGTTTGTGTGGTAAAAGATCATGAAGTTGACATGCAGGGAGGTGTGAGCTCACATCATTCTGCTCTTAGCTGTGCAGAGTCAGCAAATGACCCAAGCTCTCTTCTCTTCCATTGATGATAAATAAAATAGGAATTACAAATTCCTATCTGATGAGTCTATAGTGTGGGTTCAATAATCCACACAATGCCTAGTACAATACCTAGCACAAACTAAGTGCTTACCAAGAATAAACACAATCTGAAATTAATAGATCTGAGTATCGACCCTGACTTTTCAAGGACTGGAGGAGAATAGAGGGGTACGTCTTGATCGTACAGTGGCCAGGATTTAGCACTATCCAGCTATTAACACAACAGTTAACTCTGCTGACCTACGCAGTAGTAACCCTCTGAGTCGGTCTAATTCTTCCTCTGGGACCACACAATAATGAAATCCCTTCCCAAAAGACACTTTTCAAGTCACATTTCTTCTCGAAGAGACAAAAAACACAGGCATACCTAGCTGAACACATAATTTGTTAAATTTAATTTTTACTCAATTTAATTTTCTGTACTTATTTGGAGATGCCCTTTCTCCATCACTGACAAAACAGCAAAAGTTTAACAGTACAAACGTCCTTCTCCTCATGCCCTTACCAGACAGTTAGAGTAGATTGCAGAAGAGATTTCTGGGCATGAGAAGTAAAGTTTAGAAGCAAAATGTCTCCCTGTAAAAAAAAAAAAAAAAAAAAAAACCTAAAGGAAGCCAGAAGCCCCCTTCCCCCTTTTCTGCCTCTCTTCTCCGATCTGTACTTTCTACACTTTGACTATTTACATTATTGTCTCCGGTAATGATCATTCGAGGGCTGACATTCACCCAGAGTGGCAGTTAACAGTTCATTACCGTTGTTAGTATGGCCTTTAGAATGATCAATAACCCCAAATGAAGAATAATGTTTGTGATAAAGCCAAACACAAGTTGATGATTTTTCCTTACGGATATTAAATTTGCCTACTGCTTCCTGCATATTTGTATGCGATTGCCCTTTACTGCCGCCCTTTACTGGAAGAACTCACAAGACCACCCCTACCTATAAGCGAGTCTCCTGCCTGGCCTAGTCCTGAGCAATCAGGGATGATTAGTTGCTTCCACACCACATTTATTGGTTTCACTGTTGTCTCTAAGGCCATTGACAGATGAAGGATGCCTTATATTTAGCAATTTAACCACTGCTTTTAGTTTTTTAAAATCAAAGACTCCCATTTTCCTCTACTCCCGAAAGCCTTACCTCTCAATTACTCACCCACAATTCACAGTTATAAATGTGATCAAAAAGATGTTTAAATGTTCACACGTTCAGATACTCACTCAGTCATTCAGTCATGGAACATTTTCTGACTATCAAATTAGTAAACAAAAGGCAGCTTGGAATAGAGAAAAGATCATTAGCAGAGTCAAGAAAAAAGCACAGAGATTCTGGAATCAGAAAGACCTAGACTTGAATTCCAGCCAATTTCTTGCCAAGTGACACCAGACAACTTCTTTGAGCCCCAGGTTCCTTGCTTATAAAAGGGGCCGGATATATCGATTTTCTCAGAAGGTTGTAGGATTCTGCAGATGAACATGACACAGGCACGTAAATCACTTCAATATTTTTGATATTTACACGATGAAAGTATGATTTTCCTTTCCAAATAACTTCTAGATTTCAATTATAGTTTTATAAATCATGATTAGTTCGTTTCTAGTAAAATCATCCTAATCATTTTGAAGATTAACCCAACAATAATTTATTCTGTTTATTGACTATAATTTGGGTTTTGTAATACCAACCTTTTATGTTAAAGACACGGTGTCCATGAAGTCCACATTGCAGACAAACTTGTATATCTATTTCTTGAATGCATTATAAATAAGTCTTAAATACTGTGATACTATGATAAAGTTCATAATCAAATGTGCTAAAAACTTTTTAGGATCCACATCCCTCAGATTTTCCTTGTTTTCTTAATAGTACATAGTTAAAAGACCATGAAGTCTGCAAACAATTTCCAAGCTCTGTCTTTAAAAAGCTACCCCATCACAAGTACAGCATTGAATCTCACAGCCTCAGGCTCTATCTTTAAAATGGATTTAATTATATTTTGCCTCATTCATTCACTTATTTCTTTTGAGAAGAGGTTTTATGTATATGGAAGTGTTTCATGAAGCAGGAAGAATTAGCAACGTGCAGCCACTGTTACTCATGTAAGGATTTTTTCTTCTGAATTATCTTTTGAGTTTTAGTGAAAAATAAATACATGCCCTTTCCTAACATTTTTTAAAAATAGTTAAAAATAGTATTTATGTTAGGAGTTTACAAGAAAGTCTACTGTGGTTAATAATTTAAATCAAAACATCCTAGGCATTTTTCCATTCTATAACATGATGATTCTGACTTGATTGACTTTTTTTTCTCGGTGAGTTAATCACATAATTACAAATTAGTAGATTATTTTATGCAATAAGATTGTTCCACAAATCAGGTCACTGTCATTTATCATTAACATTTCTTATCAAAACATATCAAATCGTACAATCTGTTAACACCCGCCTTGGTATATATCATTTTATTTCACTCAGATGAACATTATGAATAATTGCAAATATCTAATCAGGAAAGAAATTAAAAATTCATTGTAAAGTACAGCCACGAATGTCTACCACAATCGAGGCCAGAATAACAACAACACACAAAAAGGTAAATTTTTTTTGGAGCTGGAGAAGAGGGGAATAGAATCTCTGAGGTCTTGCCTCTAAAAAAGCTGCAACTGGTTACCTTTCTTTGCCATTGTTTCATATTTGTTGTGATCTTATCTGCCAGCTGGGATGAGGAGATAAAACTATGTGATAACTAATTACTTCTTATAGACTCTTATATGCTCTAGTCCTCTCCTTTTTCAACTCATGAATAGAGGTGACTGAAGGGATAGAAGTCTGCCCATCATTAAAGGTAAATGCCAATTCAGCGAAAAATATAAGACTAAAAGTATGGATGCCTTTAAGTTTTAGGAATCCTGCCCGGGCCCTCCCCCGACCAATGCAAGCTCATACTGTAATTATAGATGAGGATCAATTGGTACTTAGTAATTACTAGGCTCTAATCGTGCCAGACCAAATCCCTTCCCCAACAGAATCGCTCTCTAAAGCCATCAGAAGGCACGTAAGGACAGAACTGTTACAGCAGAGGAGGCTGCAGGAGCCGGGTGAATTCACATGATGCATGCACGCAGCGAGAAACACTTGGTGTTCCCGCAATAATTAACTTTGTATAGTGCTGGAGCTCAAAGGGGACCCCGCGACTAGCCTTCCCAACACTCATTTTGCAGAGAAGAAAATTCAAGTAAAATGACTTTTATCTGTATCAAACATCACTAAGTATCAGATGACACATAAGTAGTTGGTTCCTGTTCCCACTTTTCCTGCTCTCTATGCACTGCTGATTCTTTATATCAATGCTGGGTATGGTTATTCTATTTATTCTATTTATTTATTTATTTTGCAGTTTTGGGCCAGGGCCAGTTTGGCCCAGGTCACCTCCAGTATATGGGGCTGGCACCCTACTCCTTTGAGCCACAGGCACTGCCCTGGGTATGGTTATTCTTTCCCTATGTCTCTGAGGGCCATTTAATCGCATACATGAACTCCAGGTTACCCAAAATTAAGAGCTTTAATAATAAAAACACAAAATGTCCATAAGAATCAACAGTAACTATCTCCTTTTATAACCATGACTTACACAAAATACAGATTAAATTCTTGTCCTGAATTCCTTCCTAGTTTTGGCTTGTGAGGGAAAGATAGAATGGGTTAAAATTTACAAAAGTATCCATTACATTGATATGGTAACTCCAGGAGAAGTTGAACAGATATTTTTTTCTACTAATTTAAAGGATTTATTAGACCTGGGATGGTTTATTACATATAGAATCATGGTACAGTAATGAAGTGTCAATGAAAACGGAACATTCCATGAGAACAAAGATTTCAGGAAAATATACACGCTAATGAAAACACGTGGGATCACAATAATTATTTTAAAACCATTCTGAGGATAAGGAAATTTATAGGGTTATAGTCAAGTAATTACGAAAAAAGCAACATTGATAAAAGTAAGAAAAGGAAGGAAATAATTCTTTGATATTCACTAATAAATATACGTAAGGTAGAAGATGCAAAAATACATCTAAACAGTTTGATACAAAAATACTGATTTCAACCCTTTGAGGTTAATTTTCTTTAAAGAACCCCAAATCAAAACTGTTTAATTATGCAAAATGCTTCATTTCTCTAATTTCAGATCATAATGAAAATAAATGTATGAAGCTTGCTGGTGATGCCCCAGATTGTATAATCCTACAAAGACATTAACAGAAGCTTTAAAAATCTAATTAAATTTTAGAGTGCTAGTAATGTCGCCATAAGGCCCATGTAAGCCATTATCTACTTTAATAAAAATTAAATTCAGACAGTATCCATATCGGGATGACAACATACCTGGTTTCAAGGTCATTCTTACTTCCTTACTTCCTTCACTATTATCATAAATAAAATTGGTTAATCATAAAGGGGAAAACCAAATGCCTTCTCATGTCCTCTTTATTCTTTTAGGCCATGGAAAGGGATTGAGCCCTCTCTGTCTTTCCACACTTGTTTCCCACATGAAGGGAAGGGGCTCTGTCCTCTCTGACTTGCTCTCTCTTCCTTTAACAATCTGAGTGGTGGGCTTAGCTTGGTGTGAGCCTTCACAGGACAAGCAGACAGGACAGGACTGTCCTTTCAGGCCCAAATGGGCCTTTTCTCTCTTTGTTCCTTCAACTAATTTGCTTGAGTTAGGTCAACCCAGGTTGACTACTCCCGGGGACAGGTTAGGGTTAGTTCAAAGTGGGGGGGTTTGGGCTCCCTTCTAGCAGGGAGCCTGCACTTGAGGAGTTACTCAGCCTCCATCAATAAAACCCTGAGTAGCACTTGGCTCCTTTGTTCTCTTGTTAGACTGGTAAGAACCTAGACAGGGGACAAAGAGTAAGTGATAAGAACTTTATACCGCCAAGGGATGCTACTGACAAAAACAGTGGGATAAATCTGTTACCAAACTACCATTCTTATGTGGAGTAGCAAGAATCAACACAGCCCCTGCAACTTTTAAATAAGCAAAACCACAAACACATCTCTTCTCTCCCAGCTCCCCTCTTCCACTCCTAACTGGGCTTTTGACAAAAGAAGAAAATATCCATTATTTATTTAAAATGAATCATGGAGGAAATGCCTGAAGATAAATCAGTTTTTTTCTAACTCATTCTTTAAGAAGTTTTGTTTCTCTCCCACGTTCTACTGTATAGCACAGTCCGATCTTACATTAAGGCATTTATCTCAGATCTCAGCGCCCATGATTGACTCACCTCACCAAGCAGTTTTCCACCGTGGCTGTACCAACGACACTCCCACCTACAGTGCACAAAGTTTCCTTTTGCTCTACCTCCTCAATAACACTGTCTTTGTCTTTTTGATAATAGCCATCCTAACGGTTGGGAGGTGATGCCTTACTTGCTTTTCATTTGACTGATTTCTGAGCTTGTTGATCATTACTACAGGCTCACTCGCTTCTCATTCCCCTCTAGAGATTCAACTCAATATTTTATAATTTTTCTCTTTGAAAAAAAATAGCTTTATTGAAGTATAATTTATATACAAAACCCACTGTATATTTCTGATGTACATAATTTAATGAGGTTAAGGATATGGATGCTACATCCGTGAGACCATGGCCACAATTAAGGAACAGGCCGTGACTGTCACCTCCAAAGGTTTCCTGTGCCTCATTTATTTATTTGGTTCTGATGTTTTGGAAGAACAGTTAAGAGTGTTAACCTCTTAACAACATTTCAAGTGCACAATCCAATAATGTTCACTACAGGTACAGTAGATATTTACACTTTTTCATCATGCATGACTCTAAGTCCTCATTTAAGGAACAGCTGTCCATTTCTCCCTCTTCCAGTCCTTGGCCACTGTCATTCCATTCCCTGCCTCTACGAGTTTGACTATTTTAGGTACTTTATATGAGTGGAATCATGGAATATCTGCCCTTCTGTGTCCAGCTTATTTCATTACGCATAAAGTCTTCCAGGTTCATCCATATTGTCACAAATGGCAGCATTTCATTCTTTTTTAAGACTGAACATATTCAATTGCCTGAATATAGCACAAAATTTAAAAAGAACGACCATATGACCCAGAAATACCATGTCTGGATGTATGTTCCAAAGACTGAAATCAGGATCCAGCAGATCCGTCTGCTCCTATGTTGACTGCAGCACTATTGACAATAGCCAAGACCCGAAAACAGCCCAATGTCCATGGATAGACAGTTTGCCCATTTGTAAATAAGGAAACTGTCCTTTAAGTAATGATCCTGAAAATGACTTTCTCTATTACTTTTCCCTCTTTTAAACCTGACATGCTCCAAACACCACACCCTAGTTCGGAAAACTGTATAAAGGTTCGGGGTTTTCCTTAACTTCTAGCTTCATCCTTGGGTTAGGCAATTACATAGGTCCTGTGTGCTTCCTCTCAAGACCGTAACCTTTTGTTTGGAAGTGAAAATGTAAGTGATGAGCAATCTAAAAAAGGAATTGCACGTGAAAGATTGAAAATGTAAAGTAAAAGCTTCTGGAGATAGAAAGGCAGCCTTGTATGGCTCAGTACCAACGACAAAATAGTACCTTGTGTTTATAGGGCATTTCATCATTCACGTGGTGCCTTCCTGTACATTTCCCCTTAGTCTGAATACCAAACGCAAATTAGACTTGATCACTCTCAGTTAAAAGATGAGGACATCTGGGTTGCTGAACAACCAGAGCAGACTCAACAGAGGAAGGAATATATTCTCTGTTGTAGTATTCAGTACTCGGTAATATCCGTTAAATGATAATTGTGATACAGCTGCCACAACCATGGTAAATAGAGAATTTTGTGTGTTCTTAGCCCAATATGGACTCAGAGAACCAATTTTCCCAGCTCCATGTGAATCTGGGAAAGGAAGGGTTGTTATTAACAGCTTTGGCTTATCACCCAGAGTCGTCAGAACGTCATGCCCTGGTCAAAGCTTCGGAGATATTTCTAGTCTTTAATTTAGATCCTGGGGAGAAAGAATAGAATTCTCAAGTTCACATGAACTGGGTTTTTATCACTTGCGATTGAAAAGCCCTTCCACAGCACACAGCCCCCTAACTCTCCATCAACAGAGAACGGTATCCCAAATGACCTGATAAATATAGCTTTCCCTCCGACTCTATACACATTTGTTTCCCCCTTTCTGAGAGACAAACTCACTTACTTTACCTTAACACTCTGTTCCCTGGTTCTCCACTTACCAGAATCTGATTTATAATGTTTCTGTCTGACTACTGTGTGATCTGCCCAGACTTGTGACCTATTTCTCTTACATGGCCCGAAGCATCTCTCTCACCAGCAGGCTTCCCTGCCTGGCTCTGACCTTGGCTGTGCTCACCTTATCCTAAGAGACCATGGGAACATTTGATAGTCTTATCCTGTGAGTGCCCATGATCCCGCCAGGCATAATTATTTCTACATTTTCATGCAAACTTCCATTTTAGTTAATTATTGTAGGAGAAGTATATCACAGTGGCTACAAGCAGTGGCTTTTGTGTCAGCAGACCTGGATCTAAGTCTTGATTCCACCTTTTATGAGCTGAATATCCTTTACCAAGCCATTTACCTATGCCAAGTCTATTATTTCCCTATCCTTAAAATTAGGGAAATAATTGCATCTACAATTAACTGAGATCTTGAGAGATTTCAAAGGATAATGCATTTGAAGTACTTACAACCGAACCCAATAAGTAATTAATACATTCATTCAAAAATATGTATTGAGTACAGATATGTATTAAATATTCATACTGAAAGTATGAATATAAAGAGTATCCACATTTTAATATATTATTCAAAATATGTATATATCTGCACTCAATACATATTTTGAATGTACTGTAAAGTAAAAGTAAATCAAATGTATTAATTTTTTTTTTTTTTTTTTGCAGTTTTTGGCCGGGGCTGGGCTTGAACCCACCACCTCCAGCATATGGGGCCATCGCCCTACTCCTTTGAGCCACAGCGCCACCTCAAATGTATTGAATTTTTATATATATATACAAATATACATATCTATGTGTGTGTGTGTATATATACACATATATATATAAATGGTGAGAGTTCTCCTATATTCTTTTAGGTCTTCAAGCAAAACAAAGCATTTGCTCTTATGGACATTATAATGGTTGAGACAGATAATAAACAAGCATACAGAGGAATATATAATATGAATATATATAGATACAATATATTTAAATATTAGCAGTTAATCACAAACACCAACATTTCAGGCTATTGGAGGAGTTACAACTCCTGCTACAGTGATAGGGACTTAATTATTGATAGAAAATAATTATTATATTTTTATTACAACACTAACTCTTAAAGACACCAGGTAATTAGAATGTGCCAACATTTCTGATTGATAAGCAACATTTCAACACACCAGGCATGTACTGGGGCTCTATTATACTGAGGGCCCTATGTTTAGGTGAAAATGTTAGAGCAAGATATAATTATGAACAACAAATGAGGAAATAAATGTTAAATAGAGGTGTGTGCAATGTGTTGACCAGAGGAAAAAAGCAGAGTCATTATTACAGAAGACAATTAGTGGAGGAAAGAAAAATTATGGTATGTCTGTTGCTGCATAAGAAAAAGCTAAAAATTTGGACTTCCTTCTGCACTGATGAACCATCAAAAAAATTCAGCCTGTATTAAATAAAGGCCTTGATATGGGAAATGAACATTAGGATCAAGAGATTCAAGGCAGAGAGAATAATTAAGAGGTGATTGCAATAGTCTGGGAGACAGATCGTGAAGTCTGAAACTCAGACAGGAGTAGTATTATAGGTGCAGAAAAACAGACTGAAGAGACAGTATTCTTGCAACATTTTTCTAGAGCTTAAAGGGTGTTCATGTTTTTGCTTAAATGACCAACATAAAGCAGTTTTACTTTTCAAAAATTTGCTATCACTGTAATAATTTGAAATAATAAAATAGCAAAAGCAGCAATTCTTTGGGGAGACACAGTGCCTAACTAACTTCCTTGTTCATGGGCATACAACTGCATGCATGCATTTAAGCATATACAGATAAAAGACACTATAACATAAATATTCATACATACAGAAAAACATAATCACCTCTGTTTTGAGAACATAACCATCTTGCATTAAAAAGACCTACGGCCTTCACAGTAGTATTTCAGCTTTCCTGTTTATTGACTGGTGTTCGTACACAGAGAGGCAGAAATGTTCTGTCAATGGCTTGACATTCCATAAAGCTGTGCAGTGTTTTTTAAATGTTACTGGCTTTTCAAAACAAAATATATTTCTGATATAGTAGAAGTTGGCCATGGCTCTCCTCAAAATAAAAATATTAACACACGTCATCACTTAATTGCACCTGCTGTTATTTTTACTGTCCCCTGCATCCCCTTATAAATGAAGCACCAGTTCATATGATAATTATAGACAGGTGCCCATGCAGTGGAAAGTACACTCTGTTCTAGTTAGTTTGGTGGTTAATACACTCTGTTCTAGTTAGCTTGGTGGCAGATCCTCTGAATTTGAATTTTGGGTCCATCTCTTCTGAGTTAGATCATGTTGGGCAACTTACTTAAATTATTCTTTGTCTATTTTTTCTTAAATCATATAAAAGATAGTATACGTGTATATGTATTATACAGCAATCTCTCGAAATAGTCCTTGCTGTATGTTAAGCACTAAATAATTCTTTGTTGCCTTTTTGTTATTATTGTGTTTATTATTGTTATTATTACTACAGTTTTTGCTGTGTGATCTTGGGCAAGTCAAAGATAATGTGACAACCAGTTATTTTCGATGAGCAAGAAACCTACCAAGATTCTAGGTTTGATGGTGTCTTTTACTGAAGATAATTTTCTTTAGGTTCATCGATAGAGGCTGAATGACATAACATTGACAATAACTGGAGAGGACACAACTTCAGGGAAGACAAAGTCTCTGCATTCTGGGACATACAGCTTAGAAAAGACAAGAAGCGAGAGAAAGCTCCCATCATAAGGAACAATTTATTAATCAACAGTGAGAGGAGAAGGGGGCTTATTCAGTCTCAGGAGAATGGCTCAGGAAACAGGTGGAACTCTGCCAAGGGCAAGTCTACCTCTTACCAGACTTACAGCCTCAGGCTGGCTACTACGTGACTCCTTGGAACCTCGCAAGTGTAGGAGGACAGAAATTCAGGGCAGAGGCTCTATAGTCAGTCTGTTGGCATATTCTTTGCTGTCTGTGTGACCTTGGACGAGTTCCTCATTCTCCCAGTAGTTCCTCATTTATAAGATGACACTCATCTTAGCCACATCATATGGACTGTGATGATGACTGGGACACTTAGAGCTGGAATCAGCACAAAGTAAGCCCTCGACTACATGTTGGTGTTGATAAGATTAAAATGCGGCTCTTTTTAACGTGGACTTTTGACAGCAGCAACCCTCCCTCCCCCACATAACCACAACAGAAAGAAATGCCTGCATTCTAAATCCCGGCGCTTTACCGACTTGCAAAGGTGGAGACCCCAGGCAGCTTCTACTACTCTTAGTAAACAGCTGAGGAGGCTTCTCGAGGGATTTCCTCGAGGAAAGTGGGGCCCCATGTGTTCGCAGTTCCCCCCCTTCCTGACCCAGACGGGGAGAGGGAGCTTACCCTACTTTAAATCAAGCGACAGAGACTCACAGAGGGCTTAAGCTCTGGACTCTAGAGTTTGAGAGCCTGAATTCAAATCCCAACCTTACCACCTGGTTGTGACTTCTCTGAACCTCAGGCAGTCACCTGAAAAATGAGATGGAAATCCGTGGCTGGCAATGCTGTTCCTCCCCTCACTATTGTTTTCTTGCCAGTTTGCTCATCCAGAACCCTCACAGTAAAGGAAATGAGGAGAAAAGGAAAGAGAAAGGGGGTTACACTGTTTCCATTGGGGTGTAGGCCAGCTAGAAGTTGGCTCTCTCCAAAAGTTGCAGAGGTTGCCTCCACCTGCCCTAGTCCCTCAACACATATTGAACACGTCATCTTCAGGGCAAAAGATGATGAGAATTCAGCCCACAGGACGCCGACAGCGTGATGTGAAACCTATGCTGATGTGGCTCCTCTAGGTCCCCCGCCCCAGTCAACTCGGGGTGTTTATTTATAGCAGCCAGCGTTTTACACTTAGACAGACAAGCTCCAAATCACATTCTGAATTGAATCCGAGGAGCGAGGGTGAAGGCGTCAGCGCTGCCGGATAACGTACTGGAAGATGAGAGTTGACTGAATTTGAGTGAAGGGAATCAGGCAGAGAATGAGAAAATAATTGGTGTGAATAAAGCCAGCCCTGTAAGGAAGATGCCAGCCAAATGGGACAGTGACAAAATCTTCTAAAACTCTGGAGGCTACGAAATAGAAAAACAGCTTCTGCACTCCAGTCACGTTAACATCACATTTGCTTATCTCTGCACCAGTGTGGCATGGCTCGTGGTAACATGTGTACTGCAATGGAGTTGGGTGCATTAATAAAAGCACGGCTATGCCACGGAAGGAAATAAGGGCCCACTCGCTCTATACAAGGCGAAATACACAGGAAAAAAAAGAACTTCTTTTGGAAAAAATGCCTCCCTCTGCTAGGGCGAATGCTGCCCTTCCCTGTGCTTTCTCCAAGGTCACAAGGCATTTTGCAATTGGTATTTCCTTGCCGAGCTGGCAGATTAGGGAATTATGGATTTAAGAACCAACCAAAAACAGAACAGAAAATAAAATGTTCATTCATTCATCTGTCCATCTAGTCACTGAGCAGCTAGCTAGCTGAATACCCCGTATAAAATAAAGTTTCTGCTGGGTGCTGGAGGAGACAGAAAAACCAGCAGGATGTAGTCACTTCCCTCAAAAATCACACAACCCAGACAGGGAAAAGACCCAAACATGATGGGAGACTCTCCTTTGATGCCAGGCATTACATTGATCCGAGGGCACCCCCGAGTGTCAGGAGCGGAGGAAGTGGGAAAGAGGGATGGGGTTTAGAAGCTCCCACCAAATACACTGCCTGGGAAGTTCAAGGCAAGAAAAAGGTGCAAAAGTTAGAACAAACAGGATCGTGAAAAAAAAAGTTAAACATTAAAGACATAAAGAAATACAAATGAGAATTAGTGAATTATGATTCCATAACAGTAACACTTACCTTTATTTCATAATGAATCTAGAAATAAAGCCCAAGTTTTCTTCGAGCTTACATTTGAAAAACCTTTGCTTAAGTTTTAGAGATGATTCAAGCAAATAAAGAGAGTTATAAATTCTAAGAAAACACTTCCTACTTAGCAATATAAAAGAAAAATTTTTATGCGGCAAAACATGAATTTCTTCCGAGAAAAACAGTCTATAAATTGAAACATTATTTTCTTTCTTTTTTAAAAAATTATTTTAGAAACAAGGTCTCAGGCTGGTGAAGTGCAGTGGCACAATCATTGCTCACTGCAGCCTTAACCTCCAGGGCTCAAGCAATCCTCCCAAGTAGCTGGGACTATGGGCACGTGCCACTGGGCCTGGATAATTTTTTTATTTTTTATTTATAGAGATAGAGTCTCCCTACGTTGTGCAGACTGGTCTTAAACTTGTGGCCTTCTGCGATCCTCCTACCTCAGCTTCCCAAAGTGCTAGGGTTATAGTCATGAGCCACCATGCCCGACCTAAATATTATTTTCAAAACAATGTTATCCAGTTAACATTTGTGTTACATTCCACAATATCCTTGATTTGACCTCTATTTACTAGACTTATCAAGAATTGCAAATAGCTATCTCTTTCTATTCTCAGGTGGTCCCAACCTATTTACGCTATGACCTTTCATGAGAGAGGAATCCCTGTCCAGCAGGGAGGCTGTTACCAGGGCCACAAACACACCTCCTGACTCCCAGTCCCCCTGAAGGGAGATTAACAGGTTTATAATCATTCTATCTATCCCATCTCATCATTTTAGGAGAGTTGATGTCGGATCCTCTGACCTCTGTGCTGCAGAATCTGGTTTAACATTATCCTTCAGGATTAGTAATCAGATGAAAATGCAAGGAAGCTTAAACGGACACTCAATCATGTTCAAGCTGTCAAGCCAATCAGACTTTTTTTAACTTACTAAGATAAGGGGAAAAGGCTGTGGCATTCAAGGTGTGGGATGAAGAAGATTCTAATTATACAGACATGTAGTATGCACGAAAAATAAAAATAACAAGCATACGGTGTCAAGGGATACACATGCGATCCAAAAACAGCAATGTATGCGATTGTGGTATTTACAAAAAAAAAAAACAGCAAACAAAAAACTTGTTAATAGAATCACTTAAGTAAAAGAACAACTGGGTTGGAGGACAGATGTTAGTTCATTTGTCCGCCCATCCATTCTCCCACCATTTATTAACTGTTAGGTTGCAAGAGTAACCACAGACCCCGTCCTATGGGGGGTAGGGTCTAAACAAATTAAAAGCCGACCGTGATGTCCCACTGAATTTAGGGAAAAAAATCCTGAACTTCTCATATCAGGCAACGAGGCTCTGTGATCTGATCCCACCAGACTCTCCACGTGACATTTCTACCCCCTTTCTCTCATTCTCCACCCCAGTTCACTGGCTGCCTTTCTCTGGAGTTCCCTCAAAGCTGCCCTTTCTTTCTTTCTTTCTCTCTCTCTCTCTTTTTTTTTTTTTTCAGTTATTCCTTTCTTTTTTTTTAATTAAATCATAACAGTGTACATTAATACTATCATGGGGTACAGTGTACTGCTTCTGTATATAATTTGAAGTACTTTCATCCAAATGGTTAACATAGCCTTCATGTCTTTTTCTTAGTTATTGTGTTAAGACACTTATGTTCTACATTTAGAGAGATTCACATGTACCCTTATAGGGTGAACCATAGGCGTGATCCCGCCAATCACCCTCCCCCTCTCCTCCCCTCCCTCTCCCCTCTCCCCATGTTCCTGGGCTAAAATTGGGTTATAGCTTTCCTATGAAAGCTATAAATTAGTTTCATAACAGGGCTGAGTACATTGGATACTTTTTCTTCCATTCTTGGGATACTTTGCTAAGAAGAATATTTTCCAGCTCCATCCATGTAAACATGAAGGAGGTAAAGTCTCCATCTTTCTTAATGACTGCATAATATTCCATGGTGTACATATACCACAATTTATTGATCCATTTGTGGATCAATGGGCTCTTGGGCTTCTTCTATGACCTAGCAATTATGAATTGGGCTGCAATGAACATTCTGATATAGGTCTTCTGGATATATACCTAATAAAGGAATTATAGGATCAAATGGCAGGTCTATTTTTAGTTCTTTAAGTGTTCTCCAGATGTCGTTCCAAAAGGAACGTATTAGTTTGCAATCCCACCAGCAGTGTAGAAGTGTTCCCTTTTCTCTACATCCACGTCAGCATCTGTGATTTTGTGATATGGGCTAATCTTACTGGTGTTAGATGATATCTCAAAGTAGTTTTGATTTGCATTTCTCTGATGATTAAGGATGGTGAGCATTCTGCCTGAAGGTTTTTTCTCTGATCTTCCCAGGATGGGCAACTCCTTGTCCCCCATTTCTAGACTCCATGTGCCCTCCTCCCCGGGGTCTTTCTTCACTGGCATAGGCACTGATGCCACAGCCTTTCCTCCCAGGTCACCCTCTGTGCTTAACTCTGTTTCATTTCATTTCACAGCACTTTTCATTACCTGATGCTAGCACATCACGTTGTTAATTTTTGTCTCTCCCTACTAAAATATAAATTTCACAAAGCAGGGTTTTTATTCATTTGTATCACTGAATTAACTGTGCCTGGTATAAAGTAGTTGTTTAACAAAGCACAGGGGCTGATGCCTGTAATCCCAGCACTTTGGGAGGCTGAAGCAGGAGGATAGCTTGAATCTAGGAGTTTAAGATCAGCCTGGGCAACACAATTGAGAAGCCTGTCACTACAAAAAAATTTTTAAATTTAGCCAAGTGCAATGGTATGCACTTACAGTACTAGCTAATTGGGAGGCTGAGCTGGGGATATCATTTGGGCCCAGGAGTTCAAGACTGCAGTGAGCAATGTGATCAGGCCACTGCACTCCAGCTTGGGCAACAGTGCAAAAAATCCTGATTTTTAAAAACAAAAGGTATTTGGAAAATATTGAATGAAAAAATTTAAGAAGATCGTACAAATATCTGTTCACATAAAACAAAAATTATATTGCCATGGAGGAAAAATAAATAGTCCTATAGGAGTATAAAAATGAGGTGGTTTTATCTATCCTGAAAGCGGCTAAAATTGATGTCCTGATGTAATCATCTTCTACATTAATCACATGTATTTATTTACAAGATAAGCTATGTAGATCCATTTGTTCCTTCCTAGCTGGAAGTGTAGAAGCAAACAAGATAAACTACAAATGAATCAACTTATAAAAAAAAATTAAGCCAGTTAATGAAATTAAAACTGATTGTTTAACTAAATGAAGATGAAAAAAAATCAACAAGAAACCATCTCCAGGGGGGAGTGGGCACTGCTATTCTTCCCTTATAACAGGGGTCCTCAAGCTTTTTAAACAGGGGCCAGTTCACTGCCCCTCAGACCATTGGAGGGCCAGACTACAGACCCAGGGACAAGTTGGCTACTAAGCAGGACAGGCAGCGGCGGCAAAAAACACCTGGTGGCCAGATAAATGTCCTAGATGGGCTGCATGTGGCCCGCGGGCCGTAATTTGAGGTCGCTTGCCTTATAGGAACAAACTGGCCTGCATATCAGAAATAACAAACTGGCCCTCATATCAGTGAGTTAGGTAGACACTGAAATACATATTCTAACTTGAGCTCCAGTCATATATGACTGAAATTAGTTTGGAATGATTCCTATTCTTTCGTATTGCACTACTGTGATTTTTGATGATTTGTATTCCTTGCTATAGAAGCCTAAGATGGAATTGAAAAGGAGCTGCCAGTCTCTTTGGAACTAAGGCTAAGACACTATCAGAAGGGCAGTCACCCTGCTGGTCACAGGAAGAGAAAAGCCCTGAGAGAGAAAAGGATGTGCAGGTCAGAGCGAGAAGAGAAGGAGAGGAAATGCAGGTGTTCTGCAAGAAACCAGTGGCCCTGCCTGACAAATGAGACCACCACATTCATTTTCTGCACCATTTCCTACTCAGTGCCTGGATGGGTCACCAGGAACCAGGATGGAAACAACTCATCAATCACAGTGAAGGGACAGGTTTGTCAAAGGAAACTTTCCTGCAGTGACTCCGCAGGTCTTCCTTAAAAAATCCTAAGTATTTTTTCATAAATATACTAATATTTTTAGGTAAATGACTTTTCCTAAGTAAATTATGAAGCAGGATAGAAAGGCTTTTTCCCCTCTAGGATATATTTCTTCAGAAACAAAGCACAGATATTCAATTGAGAATTAAACTTGGAATAAAGAAACAGTCGTGCTCTCCTTAACCCTAAAATGTTTGCTAATTTAATTTACGATTCACATCGGTCATGTTCAAAAGTGAGTGCCTAGATCTTACCTATCACAGAAATGGCAGAACTGTATCTATCACTATTTAGATGTCACTTATTTAAACTACCCAAGTAGGTTCAGGTTCACATAATAGAATAAAACTAATCAATCTAAATACTGCATAAATCTTTTTTAATTAAATCATAGCTGTGTACATTAATGCAATCCTGGGGTACAATGTGCTGGTTTTATATACAATTTGAACTGCATAAGTCTTAAATGACAGCACGTTTTCTCCTGATACAAAACTTTATGTGAGTCGGCCAGGCATGGTGGCTCACATTGTAATCCTAGCATTCTGGGAGGCCAAGGTAGGTGGACTGCCGGAGTTTAGGAGTTCAAGGCCAGCCTGAGCAAGAGCAAAACCCCATTTCTAACAAACACAGCTGGGCATTGTGGCGGGTGCCTGTAGTCTCAGGTTCTAGGGAGGCTGAGGTAGGAGGACTGCTTGAGCCCAAGAGTTCGAGGTTACTGTGAACTATAATGCTATGCATTCTGCCAAGGGCAACAAAGTGAGACTCTGTCTCCAAAAATAAATAAATAAATAAAATAAAACTTTATATGTGGGGGGAAAGTATGCCAAGATTATGGTAATTCAGTATTTAAGAAACATAAGGTAAAAGAAATAACTAAGGGAACACACAAAAAAATTCCTGCAGTTTGGCTTCTATTAGAAAAATGTCTTAAAATTCAGAAGGATGCTTTGTAGACAGCAAGGTCATTCTCAAAATTCACTAGCACCTGGATTTTCTTCATCTCATACTCAGGAACAATCCATTTTATTTCTGAGTTATATCTACTTATATCTTTATGGCTCAGAAAATACTGTATTTTTTTTTTTTTTGGTTAGTTTCTTTAAACGCTGGCAACTTTAAAAAGCTGAATACTCAATGAATCCCATCCCTGATCCTGAGTTAGATTTAATAAAGTTATAACAGGACCAAAAAGTCAAAAAGAAATGAAAGAAGTGATCGAAAATAAAACCTTAATAGCACATTTTCATAAGCTTGTAGAAAATATGACTTAAGGAGATACTGAATTCCTATTTTATAGAGTTTCCTTCAATATGTATTTTCATCATAAATAGATTTTGTTTCATACCTTGGTAAACGCCCTGATAAGTTCTTTAAAAAGCATACTGAATACTAGTTATAGAATATTAAAAAGGGGGGAAGCAAAAAAAAAATGAGAACAAGAAAATACATGTTGGTAAGAGCCACCTTCAAAATGAAGGTTAATGAAGTGAAAATAAAGCATTGTTCATAAGATCACGTTTTCATAGAATTTGTGATTTATAAAAAAAAAAAATCCCACTTTACACATGATTTTCTTTACACTTAGATCCACCTGGTTCATATATTGCCCATTTGCTGACAACTTCTCAATGGTCATTCTGCTCACACCCGCTGAATAAGACCTGATGAAAATCTGGAGACAGGCTTTCCCAAGCCCATTCCTACAGACACCTACGAGCAATTAGTCTCACTGCAGGACTAAGTGACTCTCTATCTCTCTGCACCTGCAAAAACTGTGTTTGAATGTCACAGCCAAATCCACTGCAGGAATCAAAATTAAATTTGAACTGAAAATCTAGCCTAATACCTTATTTATTACCTGCTATTCTCCAGAATAAAATATGTTGAAGAAGAGGCCCCCAAAGGTTATACTTTATCTTCAGTTTGTTAGACTATCTCCCCATGAAGACGGGTCTCTTTGGGGGGGGGAGATAATATTGAGAAATATAGTTTTATTTCTCTTGGGTCTTAGAGTAAGCAATGCTGATTCAATCACACCACACAGACTTGGGAGCGTAAATAAGATAGCTCTTTCCTGGCTTGAAAATGTTGCTTTTGACTCACACATTAATACATACATGTATTAATCCATATCATATCCTATTTATTTCAAGAATGGGGTTCTTGAAGGCTCCTTTGGACTTACTCCAAATGTTCTCAATTCTTTTAATTAGTAATCATTTGATGTAAAAATACAGAAACTTGCTTTGTCTTCAAGGATAATATTTTGTAAATGAGTTGAAGACGATACAAGGGAATGATGCTCGATATATACAGTAGATATGCTGCATCAGAAGGCACTGGTTTCAATACTGAATTACCTTATTAATCCAGTACAGGGCCACACACTACTATTCACTTAATCTTCTTCTATATTTATTGAATGGATGGGTGAATAAAAAAAATTTCAGAATGTTTGGCCTTCTAATGCATAGACATCAAATCTTCAAAGATAAACATATTTCTAAATGCACTTATGTACATACATTGATTGGGACCTTTAACAAAACCCTCTCTGACTTACTTGGACATAATATGAGTAAACTGAGGACACCAGGCACAGTGGCTCATACCTGTAATCCCAGTTCTCTGAGAGGCCAAGGTGAGAGGATTGCTTGAGGCCGGAAATTTGAGACCAGCCTGGGCAACGTAGCAAGACCACAATCTCTAAAAAAATAATTAAATAAAAATTAGCAACATGTGGTACCTATGTGCCTAAGTGTGTCTTTGCAACTAGGGAGGCTGAGTCAGGCAGATTTCTTGACCCAGGAGCTGGAGGTTGTAGCGAGCTATGATTGCCTCATTGCATTACAGGCTGGGTGACAGAGAAAGAACCCTATCTCAAAAAAATAAATAAATAAATAAACTGAGAAAATACTGCCCTTGAGAATGATGAGTAATTCACAAATTTAGTTGCTTAAAATATTTATTAAGGTAGTATCTTCTTAAGCATAGACACAAAATGATACACAACGACAAAATTTCATACGCTGATTTTAAAGATAAGTTATTGATTTTTGAGTACCATCAGCAAATAATTCTGAGGTCTATGTGATTTGATTCTTCAGTTCATTCTTTTGCCAAAAGGGATCTGGACAGTGGGTAAATGGGACTGAATGCCAAGTATACTTCTGCAAACATAATATTTATGGAAAGAAAAAAAACCCTGCTTTTTAGCTTTGTGAAATTTCTGTACATTTTCTTGGCTTAGTTAATCTCATTTACTTATTGCCAGAGGCTTATACTGGCACTAGTTTTGACAATCCTAAGGGCTAAAACTAAAAAATTTACTTCCAAAGATTTTTTTTCAACAGACACTGCTTTTAAAATAGCTTGTTGTGCTAAACAGCAGATGAACTTGACCATGTTTGCGCTCACCTTAGACCCAATTGCCTCTGGCATCGGAAATGGAGGATTATAACCAGGCTCTCTGAGAGAATATTATCCTCTGTTATTGTTCTTCCCCTCCCCCAAATACCATCCACTCTTTTTTGTTTAGTTATTTAAGCCACAAGACTTGTTCTGTTCCTCTATTGTAGAATATCTCTCTCTCTAGATGACTATGTGCATAGTTAAAGCTAAGTTAGAGCACTCCTATCTCTCTATAATTCTTTCAGTGATGACCAAAATTCCACCATCAATGAGATGAGAAAATGTAAGTTGAAAGAACAACTCAATATTTAGAATCCCATTATAATACTAATTGATAAAAATAAATCAAAAAGGCACTGGTCTGTCAGATCCAATTAAACAGTGATTCTCAAACTTCAGTATGCATCAGAATAAGCCGATGAGTCTATTAAAACATACTTTCTGGTCCCAACCCCGGCTTCTAATTAGGTAGGTCAAGTTTAAGGCCTGTAGGTCTGCGTTTCTAACAAGTTATCAGATGATGAGGACATTGCTGGTCTGCAGCCCGCACTGACAACTCCAGTGTCCTAACACTCGAAAGCGGGGGTTCTCTGGCTTTCACTTCCCAGTAATAAAATGCACTGCAGGCTCCCATTCTGCTTCTAGAAATTTTAAAATAATCCCCGAATATCTGCAATTTTAACAAACACATCCTATAATTCTAGGAATGATAGTCGAGAAATAGAGTGACCGTGGTCACAGGGTAGCCTGGAATGTCCTGTTTACACCTGCTGTTTCGGTATCCCAAGGGGTTTGTAGTCCCTTTCTCTCTAAAAAGAGAGCATCACAAGATAAAAGAAAAAGAATTAAAGACACAGTACATGTTTGGCTCTCTGTGAACAATACCTTGAGAAACTGTGCTGCAGGGTTTATCGAATCAGTAAATCACATGTATTTTCAGATCCTGTCAAAAACATCCTGCCCACCTGAGGATCAGGCTGCAGAGTGTGGGCCACACTCCTCAGCCTGCCAGGCCTGCACCTGCTCAACCAGCCTGTGATCTGTGAGCTGAGCATCTTCCGAAATGCATGCTATTTACTGTACTCAAGGCGCACTGTCTTCCTTTTACTCCTTATTGTGGCAAGTAACTTTGAACAAGAAGGTTGAATAAAAGTCACTGAACTTGCCACTGCGTAAACAAACGAGTAAATGAAGTAAAGGTTTAAAATAAAGGAATCCTTTTACATTTTTACAGCTCTGGATACTTTTAAAGAACTGGTGAAAGAAATACAAGGCACAAGGGGGTGCAAGCTGTTAACAAACAGGGACAAGTCTACAGCCTTGTGAGGGTGACATAAACATAAACGCACAGACGGAGAATTAAGAAAGAGAATGTCAGGGAGGGAAACCAAGTCTTGCCGGAGGCACATCATCACCTCAGGAGGCTTAAAACATAACCCTAGTTCTCATTCTGATGCTGGAAACGGATCCATTGATACTTACAGACTAGAGTCTGCAAAGACCCCATTGAATGCTGATTCGTTCCCAAGATGTACGGCTCCACTGATAAGTGAAGACCGCCATTACCTCCAGACATCTACACTAGCCCATCCTGGTCCCGCTCCCTTGCCAACACAAATGTCATGAATCTTCTAAGGTTCAGGTAATAAACCTTCATGTTTTGAAGTTTCTTAAAGTGTATATTAGAAGCCACCTGAATCATAATCATTCATGATTTCCCATTTTAAAAAACGTTTCAATCAGGGCGGTGCCTGTGGCTCAAAGGAGTAGGCTGCTGGCCCCATAGACCGGAGATGGCAGGTTCAAACCCAGCCCAGGCCAAAACTGCAAAAAAAAAAAAAAAAAAATGTTTCAATCAGAATGGTTGGGAGTGGACCTGGATTAGCTTTGGATACCTTTAAATGCATATTAATTTTTTAGAATATCTGTTGTTCTGCATTTTCTTTTTTCTGTTGCTTTTAAGTGGCAAACTCTGTGAAACAAAATATATGTATTTAGAAATATGGTTTGATTGTGTGAAATATATTTTAAATTTCACAATATAAAGGGCTTCACATAAAATTCACATTTGTGACAATAAAAAGCATCATTTTGCAAAAATAATATTAAAATAATGGGGTATTTTGATAGCCACTATATTATTATACAGCCTCTTATTTTAAGGAAAATTAGTAGAGTAGGTTTCTTTATGGAAATTTTCTTCTAAGGCATTCAGCAATTATCAATATGTATCTCATTTTTCTTATGCTCAAGTGATTTCCAAAGGGGGGAAATCTATGAAGGTGTCAATGAAACAGATTTAAGTATCTGAGTCTCTTTTTCCTTCACTAGCTTTGAGGCTCAGGCATACACAATTCTTAAATTTTTCTGAGCACTATGGCAATAAACAGGGTTCATTGATATGAAAATACGTAGAAAGCAGAGAAAAAGTTTAAGATGAAAAACATTTTAAATCTATCTATCTGAAGCAATTTATAAATGAAAGAAACATTTTATCTAATTCAATTTGAAGATTTGCAGATTTGTGTAGCTCGCCTTCCTCCATTAAAGGTATAAAGTGGGCACAAATTAATCTTGGTAACATTTCGTTTTACTTTTCTGATGAAAACAAAAGTTAACATTGGACCTGCAAACTCAACCGTTCGATGCTTTTAATAGATTAATCTGAGAAAAATTATCTAGCCAATTCCTAAAGGATACAATGTATATTTCCAAGGAATATTCTCAGCTTTATATACATATTTAATTTATAACCTACCAATTCATGGCCATGTTTATTTATAAAACAAGAAACTATATTATGAAGTTGCTTAAAATAAAAGATATATAAGACATTAAACTATGCAGTTAATATCCCCACCAAACACTAACATCACAAGGGAATCCTTTCCAACAAACTCTTCATGTCCAAATCATCCAGGCCATAGGCCAACAGAAAATGATTCTAGAAAGTCAATAAAACAGGCTGAAGCAGGAGAATCGCCCAAGCCCAGGAGTTAGATGTTGCTGTGAGCTGTGACTCCACAGCTCTCTACCAAGGGCAATAAAGTGAGACTTTTGTCTCTAAAAAAAAAAAAAAAAAAAAAAAAGAAGAAGAAAAGAAAGGAAAGAAAGTCAATAAAACAAACAAACAAAAAGCTTAGAAAACACTTGAGAGAAAATACTACAATGACATTTTCACCCTTAAATGAAAATTATATTCCCTTTCTCATCTGAATAGGAAAAGACATACCTAAGAACTCTAATTAGATGCCTTCTCTCCCAGGATTCCCTCTCGTACCACACCCACCACTTCCCATCCCATTTCCTTATCCCTGTGAGAAATTCCTATCATTCTACTTATGCCCATGGGCGATACTTTATACATTACTCTCCTCTGTAACACTGTTAGCAATAATGGACTGCAGGCCATGTTTATTAAATCTTTTGACTCTACAACCCTAAAGCCACGTTTCTGTCTGACTCACAGTAGGTATACACTCAATAAATGTTGGTTGAATGAATAATTGCTGAAACATCCAGGTGAAAGTACCGGCCAAAGGATGAAGTAATAATTGGCTGCAGCTCTGGCTCTCTCAAAGCAATTCAATTCAATTCAAACTAATTCAATTCAGCCTCACTCAATGGACATTTACTAAGGTCTTGCCTTTTCCTGTAATAGAGATATAAACACTTTTTTGACCTTCATTGTCTCTTCAATTCTTTAACACTTTAATTTGCCAATAAAAGAACAGTTTAAGTCAACAACTAGAAATTAATTACAAGGGGGTGGAATTCATAGTAGTGCTCCAGGTTTTGTGAGAAGAAAAAAAGAGTAAATAGATATAAATTTTTTTCAATGGACTGTCATAGAGATGGTGGGTAGGCATAGGTTTTACTTTTAAAACACCTATCAGCTTTTCTTAGGTGGGCTTTCTCAAAGGAATATAATTTGTAGGTAATAGATTATATATTTCTCCTATCCATCCAGAGTAATAACACATTAGCATTAGAGTTCCTTGAGAGAAATAATAGCTATTTCTCCCAAGTTATTAAGAAATAATAACTCAAATTATTGCTGTATTTTGTGGTTCAAAAGAGGCATCCCAGCAAAGATAGTCTATTCAGCAAAGATGGTTACAATCACATTGTAGCCCACAAGGTTGGTTCTCTGTATCAACGTACCACAGATCAAAAATATTTGGGTAAAGGGAGGATGTGGAAGTGAGGAGAGATGAAAAATTACTTATTGGGTATACTGTTTGGGTGTACATGGAAAGCCCAGAGTTTACCACTATAAAACATAACAGCAGTTGTAATTCCTAAATCAGGGGTTCTCAACCTTCCTAATGCCGTGACCCTTTAATACAGTTCCTCATGTTGCGGTGACCCCCCAACTATAAAATTATTTTTGTTGCTACTTTATAACTGTAATTCTGCTACTGTTATGAATCATAAATATCTGATATTCAGGACACCCCCAAAAGGGGTCGTGACCCACAGGTTGAGGACCACTGCCCTCAATGTATTAAAAAATGGAGGAAAATGGATGGTTTTGTTTGTACTGAACATGAACAGACTTTTTTCCTTGTCATTATTCCCTAAACAATATAGTGTAACAACTATTTACATAGCATTATGTTGTATTAGATATTAAAAGTAATCCATAGATGATTTAAGGTACACAAGATGATGGGCACAGGACATACACAAATCCCATCTTACATGAGGGACCTGAGCATCTGTGTGTTTTGGTATCCAAAGGAGGCTCTGGAAACAATTCCCCATGGATACTGAAGTCGGATACTTATCTGACTGCCCAAGTTTTTCAGAACTTACTTCATTGAATTGGCAATGAACTGATTAAATTAATGGTGTTTAATAGTACACACAACCATGGGAATCATTCAGGAGATTTGCTTTAGTACAAACGTCTTTGACTTAAATTATTTAGAGAGTTGGCTCAACTATCCACTTCACAAATTTTGGAAAGCCACACTAATATTTCATGGGGAATAGCTGGGTTTAAGAGACAGTTATTCTCTCCTGTCTCAGGGCTTAGGAGAGAGCCACTTAATGATTGCTTTAAATGTTTCCTATCACCAAGATGCCTTGGCTATAAGGAGGGTTTTCATTCCGGACATTAGAGGCATAAATTAAAAGCATATGGAGGAAGGTGCTCTTTATGTATTCAGGATCACCTTTGTGGAAGAATAGTAAGTCTTTGAATCAACCAAAAAACTGAGTCAGAAGGAAAAAAACAAAGATGGAGAATTTCAGCGGCTCAGACCTCTACTACAAAGTGCATGCAGTGGTGGAAATGATATAATGAGATCACCTTCAGAGTCTCTTCCACCCTCAAGATTCAGTGATTCCAAGAGATTATACAAGCTCTGACAGTTAGGTTCCCAAACTCATCCTAGGAAAAGTGCTACATACCTCATTGCTGAATATCACTACAGTCGCCTTTGAAGAACTCCCCAGGGGAGCTATGCACCAAGGCAATCTGGTAGCTCTTTTTCTGGAATGGCTATCAGAGCTGTGTCATACTACCCTTGATGTCCTGAATGTAATCAACATGTCTTCCTTCCAATATTCTCTCTATCTTCAGGTGAGAAGGGAGAATGTTGCAATACAGTTATTCTTTACTGGCTAAACACTGCCTCACAGACAGTGCTGTGAGAGCTGGTACATTGTTGTGATGCAAGAGCCATGGGTTGTTGGTGAAAAGTTCAGTTAATTTTCATCTTTTTCACACAGCCTTTTTAGCACTTCCAAATACAAAACTTGCTTAACTATTTATCCAGTTGGTAAAAATCCCTAATGAACAATCCCTCTGAGATTAAAAAACATTAGCAACACCATTGTGACTCTTGATTTGGACTCACGGAACGTTTTTGGCCCTGGAGAACTGGCTGACTTCAATTATGCACTTTAATGCTCTATCAGGGTCATAGTGATACAGGCAACAATAATGACGGCCACTCAGCAAGACACTGCCACGCACTGACACAACACAGCTGTGAGACACGTGAGTACACGGTGGCAATCTGTGAACTTAATCGTCAGACTTAGAACAGACTCTGGTCTTTCACTTCTCCCTAAGTGCTGTGCCATCAGTATTCCCCACAGGTGCTATACTAACCTGGGGCTGGAGCCCTTGTTTGGTTGAAGCACTTCTCCTGCTCCAATTGTGTTCTCCTAGTTTGGGTCCCTGAATGCTCCAAGTTCTTTTTCCCAGCTCAAGAACTGACCATGCCCTTCCCTTCACCCTTCTCATAGCTGGCTTTGTCTTCTTTTATAAAGCTATATTTTACATTTTAATCCTTTCAATTCTTGTCTTTAATTTTAGTTTTAATTGATAAATGATACTGTTATATGTTTATGGGGTGCAATGTGATGTTTTGATGTATGCTTACAATGCGAACGATCAAATCAGGCTAGTAAAAAAATCCCTCAGGGGCAGCGCCTGTGGCTCAAAGGAGGAGGGCACCAGCCCCATATGCTGGAGGTGGTGGGTTCAAACCCAGCCCTGGCCAAAAAAAAAAAAAAAAACTGAAAAAAAACTTCACTTCATATACTTACCACTGTCTTGGTAAAAAACATTTAAAATCTACTCTTGTAGCTACCTTGAAATACATAATGGATTATCATTTATCATACTCACCTTTATTTGCAATGGATCGCTACAGCTTATTTATCCTGTGTAACAGAAACTTTGTACTCTTTGATCAACATCTCCTTTCCCTATCCACCCCTCTCACCGCCTCTGGTAGCCATCATTCTACTCTCTACGTCAATGAGTCCAACTTCTAAGGTTCCACATATCAGTGAGATCATGTGATATTTGCCTTTCTGTGCCTGGCTCATTTCACTTATCTTAATGTCCTCCAGGTTTGCACTTATTTTAGCAAATTACCAGATATCCACAAGCAAAATGAAATTGGACCCTATGTCACACCATATATATGAATCAATTCAAAGCCTTGAACATAAGACCTAAAACTGTAAAATTACTAGAATGAAGTAGAGAGGAAATTATCTACCACACTGGTCTGGGCAAAGTTTTCTTGTATATGATTCCAAAAGCTCAATCAAGAAAAGCAAAAATAAACAAATGAAATTGCATCAAACTAAAAAGCTTCTCACAGTCAAGGAAACAAAAGAGTGAATAGACAAAGCACAGATTGGGATGAAAAATTTGAAAGTCAACCTCTGATAGTGGACTAATAACTAAAATGGTATAAAAAACTCAGCTTACTAGCAAGAAAACAAATAACCCAATCAAAAAATGGGCAAGAAACCTAAATTGGTATGTCCCAAATGTAGACACACAAATGGCCAACATATATGTGGAAAAAATGCTCATCATCACTGATCCTCAAGAAAATGTATGTTAAAACTACAATGAGATATCACCTCATACCTATTAGAATGGCTATTATGGAAAAGATGGAAGGTAAGAGTTGTCAAGGGTATGGAAAAGGGAATCTTTGTGCATTTCTGAGGGGGATGTAAATTGATAACAGTGATTATGGAAAAGAGTATGGAGTTTTCTCAGAAAACTAAAAATAGAATTACCAAATGATTCCGGTAATCTCACTTCTGGGTATATTTCCAAAGGAACTGAAATTAGGGTGCCCAAGAGACAGCTGCAATACCATGTTCATTGATGCATTATTCACAATAGGTAAAATATGAAAACAACCATGTTGTTCACCATCAGATAAATGGACAGAGAAAATGGGAATATATACACACACATACACACACACACTCATACATACGATGGAATATTATTTTATTCCATCCATATAGCTTTAAAAAAGTATATGGGGAGGTATTCTGACATACCTTGCTCTTTCTAATGCTAAATTTTCAGCTTAGTGCCACTTCCTCAAACAGACTGTCATTGGCTATACCAACCAAAGGAGGCCCTCTCATTATTCTCTATCTCTCAGCAACACAATCATTTCATTATACTATTGATTACTATTTGTGATTATTATTAACTTTTGTCTTTTCTTCCAAAAGAATATGGATTTATAGAGTAAAAACCATGTTTGCTTTCCCTAATTTCTGGCATATACAAAGTGTTCTGTAAACATTTACTGGATGCCTGAATGCGTAAGCACATGGACGGAAGGAGGGAAGCAAAGGGAGAAAGACAGGAGAAGTAGTTCACAAGGTGATGTCTGGGTACGGCCTGGGCAATGCCAGAAGGTCAGTTACCCAAATAATACCAGCAATGGTGAGCTGAAACTCAATTGGGATACAGTTGCATAAGTGAATCAGAAATTAACAAATAAAGATATACTGGTTTCAATATTACTTGGTTCATTTCTTGTGCATTGAGAGTTACAGTGACTGATTATTCCAGATGGCTTGCCATTTGCAAAGCATTACAGATGAGCTGGAGCCAGTGAGATAGGCTGGATGATCTGGCCTACTTCATAAGATGTCCACCTGACCCAGTTATACTCTGTATTTTCACTTGTTCCACTCTCTCTTCTGTGTTAGCATTTTCTGATATCAAAAATAGCCTCCCACTCAGGTAACCACGACTCAGGCTTCAGATGTTGACACAAACATTCCTTGTTCAGGAAACCTTCACTGACCAGATCATTATAAACTTTTCCGATTCCCTGTACTTTTCCTACATGAGAATAAATTCACAAGTTATACAATTTCTAATAGTTTCTCTATCCCTGAGCTCAGGGCCAGTGTGGTTCTGTGCTCACCCTTGTATTCACAGAGCTAAGTGTAGTGACTGACATGTTTTCAATAAGTATTGGTTGATTAGATTAATTGATGTTCCTCTTACCTGTTTCATACACTTTCTTCTTTAAAAAGGGAAGTCAGTTACAGACAAACACACAAAATTCAGCTTAGCGCATCATTTATGTAAAATATTGAAAAGTGGAGATAGAGTCAAAATCCCCTTTTTAACGTTCCACATCCCATTCTCCTCCACAGAGGCATAGAATTCTCCCAAACTTATTCTTTACATTCACATACATACACACAGAGAGGTACTTATTTCTTTGCTAATTTTATTAAATGAAAAGAATCCCTGTGTTACATATAATTCTATGTGCTGCTTTTCTTGTGGACAGGGACATCACTTCATGTCAGAACACATGGGTCTGCCTTAGATTTGATGAGATTATAATAGTCTGCTGTAGTTGTGGATCATAATGTTCAGAACCCTTGCACAGTTGATGGAATCTTATAGATATTCACAGTTTTCTGCTATTATACAAAGAGCTGCAATAAATACCTCTGAATATACCTTATTATATGCATTTTTTATGTTTTGAATGATAGAGTATTAGACCAAAATAAAAGCTCAGTGAATTTTTTTAAAGGTATATCACATTCTGGATGCAATATTCAATTCATTTTTCACAAAGTTATCAAGTATAAATGCCGGCAACCTGGATCACTTGGCCTTACAATTAAATTCTAATTTTCATCAGTAACTTGGAAAACCCATGAGTTGTGCAGATGAATCTCTCTATCATATGTCTTCTTCAGCTCTCTTGTGCCCCAGGGTGATGAAATAAAACCTCAATCAAAAGAAATACAAACCCTAAAATAACAACATATGTAGAATAATATGGATGTGCTGAGCCTTTTCCAAAAACTGATGAGCACATTCTCCCAACACAACAGTTCTAAGTAAATCATTGCTAAACAGAATGCACCTCTAGCTGAGGCAAACTAACTGAATGAGCCTTTTTCAAAAAATTTGCTCCCAATAATAACTGACAGCAAAAGGAAAGTTTATTTATAAGAAGTGGCATCTTTCAATTATAAGGAGTTAAACCATTTCTTCTATGAGAATTTTGACAGGATAAAAAAAATTATGAAAATAAAATAAAAAATAGTAAAAAAAAAAAATAAAAAGTACTATTCTCACTATAATGTAGAACACTAAATGTGGCACCAATTGATCAGTTTACGTGCTAGAATTTACGAATGGTGAAAATACCCAGTAAGAAGTTTTATAATTGAAAGGGTATTTTTAGAAAGTAAAAAAAAAATGTTTCCTTTGAATAGATAAAGCTACAGCACTTCAAATACCCACATAGTAATCTAATGAATATCTAAGTCATGAAAACTTGTATTAACAAAACTAAAAAAAATTTTTTTTTTTTTTTTGCGTGGGAGACAGAGTTTCACTCTGGGTGGAGTGCTGTGGAGTCATAGCTCACAACAATCTCAAACTCTTCAGCTTAAGCAATCCTCTTGCCTCAGCTTCCTGAGTAGCTGGGACTACAGGCATGCACCACAACGGCCTGTTTTTTTTGTTTGTTTGTTTTGTTTGTTTGTTTTTCTATTTTTAGTAGAGATGGGGTCTAGCTCAGGTTGGTCTTGAACTCCTGAGCTCAAGCAGTCTACCTGCCTTGGCCTCCCGGAGTGCTAGGATTACAGGTATGAGCCACCACATCAGGCCTAAAACAAATTTTTAATTAATCTATTTTATTTTTTGTAGTGAATTTTAAGGTACATTTTAGTCATGTTTATTAATGTATTCATTTTTGTCAAAAAAAGAGAAAACAAACAGGATTCTATGGAAACATGTTTTGAAAAAGAGAAAGTTTCTACACTGTCTTTCAGAAATTGCTGACTTCTTGTTTGCCGCTTCAAGAAGTGTGTTTGGATGAGCGTGATCAATGCTCATTAAATTCACCAAACTGACAGGGACACAAAATGGCGCCACACGCTTGTGCATCTGAGCTTTCCGTAATGAATAAATGGAGCGTGTGATCCCAAAGGCAGCTGCACCAGCCATAACTTTGTATTTGACACTTGACTGCTCTTAGGAGTTTGTTTGTCAGAAATTGTCCATTTGGAAAAAATAAAGAAAGAAAAGGAAAAACTTGTGAGGCTTTCCAGAGGCCAGTTACACACAAGCCTCTCAAGAGCATCACTTCTAGGAGTCAGATTGTTCTGAGATGAATCAATTATTTATTTTATTGGCTATTAGTTTATTACTGCTGGAGTTCATTCAAAGTTCACCTCACTAAAGACAATGGCATTGCCTTACATTCTAAAACCCAAAGTTGATGAGGAAAAGAAGCCAAGGCTGCCTTTCCAGTTTGACATGGAAATCA
Organism: Otolemur garnettii; assembly: GCF_000181295.1. Taxonomy (NCBI): domain Eukaryota; kingdom Metazoa; phylum Chordata; class Mammalia; order Primates; family Galagidae; genus Otolemur; species Otolemur garnettii. The sequence continues at coordinate 9,163,795 of NW_003852410.1, forward strand.
GGATCAGGTACTAGAAACCCAGGACAGGTGGCACAACAGGGACACAGGGAATTTAGTTCCTGGACAGCATGGCACAAACTAATTTTCAGGGAATGTTGCATCTCTGATGTTATCTGATGTTCATTATCTGATGCTCCCTTCGTCCCTACACAGGATAAAGCAACCTTTGAAACCAGGACACAATTAAGACATTTATAGAAACAGGACATTAACAGCTCCCCCTTAATGTCAAAAGATCTCCATACTTTGTGACAAAGAGCTGAACATCTTCCCCTAAAATTCCAAATTTCTTCAAGGATGTATGGAAGTTCAGTAAAATGCTAAAATCAATTTCTGAATAACATCCACAAAAGAAATAAACACTGACAAGCTTTAAGAGGAAAGCAAGGCAAGACCAGTTCACAGAGCAATGACTTTGAATAGGAGTGTCGGGAGCCAAATGACGCCAGATGGCCGCCCATCCCCACCGTCTAGAGTATGCTAACCTTTATCAGATAAGGAGCTGCTTTTCCCTTATCAGACAAGGAGCTGTTCTTCCCAGAGAAGCCATAAAATGTTTCAGACACATCGTTTACATTCCCAGCAGGAGATTGATGCAAGCTCTACCTCCCGCATTCCTCTACCCCACCCCTTGTCTTCTCTGAGTGCTTAAAAACTGACCTGTTACCTCCATTAAATCAGACCTTGACAAGAAATCTGCTTGGTCTCGCTTCCTTCTTTCTCGCTTATTCTTTTATAGGCTGGGTCCCCCTCGCCCCACGAATAACCGTGTCCCGCAGGACGGGACATAGGAGTACTTACTTTATCTAACACTTTGCTGATTTTCCTGGTATAGGCTGTTAGGAATCCACAAAGCAGGCACTGTTATAAATCATTCAGGATTTATAATTGAAAAGGTGCCGATACAGGACAGGTGGTTCCCCAGGTCACTCAGTGGAGCAGAGCTGGAGAACTTGCCGCCTCGCCCTGGCGGCCGGCAGAGGAAACAGCGGCTTGGAGGGTAGGCAGGGGACAGCCACCCTCTCACCCCCCGGCCACAGTAGCTGGAGGGGCCAGACAACTGCTGGGGAGACACCAGGGCCTTACGTCTCCCTCCCCTTGCACTGGCTAGTGAACAGGGAACCCCCCCTTTTCCTAGGCCTGGTCAATTTCATGTAAATTTCCTAGGCCTGGTCAATTTCACGTAAGTTTCCCAGGCCTGGTCAATTTCACCTACGTTTCTTAGGCCTGAGAATGAAATTGTAGCCATTCATTTTTTTAGGGGTCCCAGCAAAATGTAACTACTGAGTTCTGGCTAAATGTAACTACAGAGGACCCCACGTGACTGTATATACCCCTAAACAAAGAGCCCGCAGCGAGACACAGAGCGAGGGAGAGAGAGCATTTTCCGACAACTTGGTTTGTTTCTCTATACCAGGAGCTTTGGTGTTTTTTGTATTATTTTCAGTAAATAAATCTTGTCTTACCACTGATCTGTGCTCACGGAGACCAAGGACCTACTGAAGACAAATTCCAGTATCAGTGCCTTTGTTTGTCAGAGGCAGTAAAAATGACAGTGTCTGTCTGAATTTGGACACTCAAATTCAAACCTCCTGTTTTATAAAAGCCCTGGAATCCAGGTCTCCTGACCCTTGGATACCACTATTTCTACCTTACAGACATTTTAAAAGAGGGGGATGGAAATTTCTTCCAATGGAATTGGTAAAAGAGGTTAAGAGGCAGGGGATAACACAAATTGATTTCAAAACCAGTCTGCATTCCTTCCTGAGCAGTGCTCTAGATATGGTTAAAACCCCTCTCTAATTCTGCACAACTTCATCTCTAGTGAGAACCACCTAGTGACATTTGTGCTCTTTATTTTTACATTTTCAGAGTACAGAAAAATAAAGCTGTCCACAGAAACTACCATAGTGGCTAAAGAGGCAAGATTGGAAAATGGCGAGGAGCTCAAAATCAGGTCCCCCAGTGTTCCGACTGCGTATTTCACAGACAACATCTGAGAGGAGGTAAAAGTCCAGATTCTTACTTCCTAGTATGTTGCTGAGAAAAATCAGGTAATCTCTCTGTGACTAAAGTTTCCCATTGGCAAAATGGGGATTACATTATGTTGAGTGTTATCTCAAAACATGGCCATGAGTATCATGTCAGAGAAATGTTGTAAAGTACTTAGGCATTTCACCTACCAAGCAAACGTTCAGTACTTAGCAGGTACATTGTAAATGATCTCGGTGTTTGGCCTATCTTTAAAGAACAGATCATAGGCGTTGCGGCGGTCACATACATCACTCACAGAAAGCCTAGAGAAGGTATGAAAAGTCCCCTCTAGGGACTGATTGGTGCTTTACAGCACCCAGGATGGCACAGAAGAAGGGAACTCAAGATCAACAGTATGAAACCCCCTTAAGAGCCTACTAAAGCTCACTCCCTGCAGCCTCTCACACCTTAGAACAAGGCAGTGCTCATGATGCAATGTTGGTTTTCAAGGTGGCAGGAGAGGCCTGAACTGGGACTGTCTTTCAGACATCATCTTGCCAGTGACCATGATTTCTGGCAGAATCCATACCTGGGACAAGTCAACTTGTCCAACTAAAAATTGGAATCATTACGTGCCATAATTATAAGCATTCAGTAGTGTGAAACCAAGGGGAAATAAATATTTGAGCTGATGTGTGTGATTATTTATGTTTGTATGGGGGGAGTAAAAGACAGAACTAGACAGACCCTGAACACCAAACTCATACTTGGTTGCACATAATTCTTCTTTTAAAGATTTGATGAATTCACTTACTACAAGAAGGCATTTGGTTTTCTACAGATTACCTTCGTATATCCTTTGTCTCTTCATTATCTATTGCATGACACTGTGTTATGTTTTTGAAGTTTTAAAAATTGTTACAAATTACATTTTAGATTGATTCACAAAATGCTACTGGACACATAAGTGCTTTATCTTTCAGCTGCAGACTTGTCCATTTGCAATGTTATACCACGTATTATTACATTTCACCAAAATACCAGCATTTTTTTGAATCATTGAGCTGGAAGAGACTTAAGAAGATCAGTTTATTCTGTCCCCTGTCTGGGAACAAATAAATGTTGAATATATCCTGAATACATGAGACTTCCAGGAGGTTGACCGCCCCTACCCCTACTCCTTTCTCCATTTCTGGGTAGGAAATTTCAAGTTCTTTAACTCTGTGTATTCCTAATCTAAAAACTATAAAATTTTAAAGAAGTTAAATGTTCACAGATACACAAAGATACACAAAGCTGTATTAGTGTGGAATGTTGATGATATCTACTCAAGCTTTTTACCCAACGGACTTTTCAGTACATAATTCATTTCAGGAGATTATCAGCTTTATGACTGATTACTTGCAAAATGGAATATTCACTATTATTCAAAGCAGCTTATATTTCCCATCATTGAGACTATCTAATTCCTAGAAACTCTTTATAAAACTTGAATCATGTAGCCATTTAACTTCTACATATTAATCTTACTACTAAATCCTACAGAAAACATAAATAAATCTACTTTTACCATAAAATCTTCAGGAAGTTCTTTATCTTTACAGGGCTCAATGTCCTTGCCTGAAATGACATCCATCTCCTGGGATTCTCTTAACACTGTGATACAAATATCATGAACTTTAAAGTACCCCTTTCCTTCACAATGCTGGCCAACACTGATTTAAAATGTTATTGATTACTTTCGTCAATTCAACATCCCTGACATCATTTCATGTATTATTTCTACTTAATAAAGTACCTCTTGCCTTTTATATATCAGAAATGCTGAATAATTTCCTTTTTATAAACCCTAGATGTGCTTTGCAAAAGTGGAATCTTTCTAATGATTCTTTGTTTTGGCTATATCAACAGTTATTAAATACACAAATGCAGTTGCCAAAATATAGCTTTATGCTGACACTGGCCCATGTTAAGTGGTACATAATAGGAGAGGAAGTAAATATTTGCTACTTGAGTAAATTCTACTGTACCTAACGATTAAGCAGTAATTTTAGTACAAGGGCTATAAGCAGTTTTATGCTGGGAACACTGTCTTGGCCTTTGTACTCGATATTTTAAAGCAGCTGGGTGTGGCTCAAAGGAGTAGGGGGCTGGCTCCATATGCCAAAGGTGGTAGGTTCAAACCTAGCCCCAGCCAAAATTACAAAAAAAAAAAAATAATAATAAAATAAAGCAGCTGCCCTAATCTCAGTTTTTTCATGTATATGGGGAAGGTACAGAGATCTCCCACACATTGCCTGCCACCCCTTCCCCAGCCTTCACCGAGTAGTAGATTTGATCTAATCAATCAATGAACCTACACTGACACATCATTATTATCCAGAGTCAATAGATTAAAGTTCACTCTCAGTGTTGTACCTCCTACAGCTTTGGGAAAAAATTATAATAACATGTACACTCCATTGTAGTATCATGCAGAGGAGATTCACTGAGCTAAAAATCTTCCATGTTCTACCTGATCCTCTTTCCCTTATCCCTAACCTCTCACAACTACTGATCTTTTTACTCCATGGTTTCACCTTTTCCGGAAAGTCCTATAGTTCGGAGCACACAGTGGATAGATTTTCCCATGTGCTTCTTTCAATTAGTAATAGCACTGAAGTTTCCTCCATGTCTTTTCATGGCGTGATAGCTCATCTCTTCTGAGGGTCAGGTGATACTCCATGGACTGGATGTACCATGGTTTATTTATCCATTCACCTACTGAAGGACAGAAGGTGCTTCCCTGCCTTGGCAATTCTGAGTAAAGCTGTTATGCAGGTTTTTGTGTGGACATTAAGTGTTCAACTCCTCTGGGTAAACCCCAAGGAGTGACTGCTGGGTTGATTGGTAAGAGGATATTTAGCTCTATAGGATCTAATCTCATTTTTTAGCTATTTTATTATAGTCCCTGTCCAAGGGGTCTGTAGGCAGGTTATTAATATGAAATAATGAGGAGAGAGCTGAAATGTACAGCCTTTTTTAAGACCCCAGAGTGAAGCATGAAAGAGCTCAGTGAAAACTTAATTCCTGAACCCAAAACTTCATTGAGATTATGGGATTGACTTTACTGTTTTAGAAACCACCTCAAATGGGTCATTGATATTCTTGATTGGTGCTCAATCAAGAAAGTATATAAGATCGAAGGAACTGGATACTGGTCTTGGATTTTCCACCAACTATTTGACTGTAGACAAATATCCACTGGACTGTCTCATCATTTCAAGTTTTAACACTGACAAGAGAAAAGAAGAGGAGAAATGGAAATTATGTTACATGAAAGGCAAATGTCCTTTGTCCAGTCCAGGACAGATAAGTACCTGAAGAAAGTGGGCAGCCTGTCCAACAGAAGATGAGCTGAAGTCCTTATTTATACCCTATCTACCAGTTCTTGAACGATGAAGTTACTTATCAAATTGTGAGACTTCTGATAAAAGAAGTAAGCCCGATTCAGTAAAAAGTCAGGAAAATGGAAAGTCTCTCGATTTTAGTTACATCACAAGTCACACAGGTGTTTCAAAAGCAAGGGCGGCCAGGGGTAACTCAAAGGAGGAAGCGTGAAGAGTCAAAAATGTACTATCTACTACGGGAGCAGAATAGTGCAGATGGCAGAAGCCTCCTACTTTGATATGTCAGTTTTCTTATCTATAACACAGGTGGTTGGAGTATCTACCAACTATAATCCTGTCCACTTACGTACATTTAAGTTATATATATCATATAAGGCAGATATTGCTATAATCTTCCATTTAAAGTTGAAAATTGATGGCATAGATAAGTAAATTTCCCACAGTCACAACCTCAGTAGATAAAAAGATAGGTAGGGTTAACAATATAAAGTGACATAATCTATAAAGCCTCAACTTTAATGAAGCTAGAATTTTGGGAGGAGATGGGTGGCCTATGATATGTAATGATCATTATGAGGAAATCGTCTTATAATTTACATCAATTTCTTTTTTGTTACATAAAACCATTCGATGCTTAATCTATGTTTTATTTCCCTCTCCACTAGATTGTTCATTCTTAAGGACAAGACAAACCACTATCTTAGATATCTCTTAAAAACCCCAAAACATGCAAGCTAATGCTTATTAAATCACTGCTGACTGACTAAATAATTCTCAGCCCAATTTATCTTATGTTGAAATCCACCCAGTAGTTAAGACTATTGGAGTATACTAATACAAACATTACAAACATATGTTGTAACTGTGGTTATTATACTTCCAGAGTTGGTAGTGATGGAGGAGAATATCGCGATATCTGGAACTCTAACGAAACAGCGCAAACTTAAATTAAAAACCATATTTCAAAAAATAAGTGAGAATACATAAAGCCAACAGCAACAGAAATAGCACCTAAATGGAGTACTATAGTTTTTAGAAGGCTTATGAAACCTAGAGAAACCATATTAGTAGTAAATGGATAAAAGAAAAATATTTTAAAAGTAAAAGGCAAAGGAAATTAGTAGAAATCAAGCCTTAACTCCCACAGAAATGTATACTAGGCAAATTTTTTTTTCCCTCCTACACTTACTGTTGAAGCAAAACTAAGGTAATATGTTTAATCCACTTTCTTCTTTCTTACAAAACGACCCATCACAGCCACGTCCTTGAAAATGTTACGACTTTATAAAAGCACTCAACAATTTCCTACACCTGGTTAAGCCCAATGAAACTCTGCACTATTATAGTGCTGATCCATAAACTGCAATTCTATAAAATTCATAAAGATTACCAGAAGGCTCTGGCTATTTACAGTTCCTTTACACAGAGAGCAAGGCTTTGATATGGGTAAAACGTTCTGGGGCCTTTACAAACCTAAACAATCAATAGCTTTACAAAATATAGTCGCTCCTGGCATGGTCACTCATGCTGGGAAGGCTAACGCCAGAGGTCACATAACAGACAGCGGGTTCTCCTAGCATGAATGCAGGACGGAAGAACGCGGTTCACAGTGGAGCGTGTGATTACCTGGCACACTTTTGAGTCAATTCACAAGACAGAACACTTCATCCACTGGATAAAAACAGTGGTGCTCTTAAATGAGCTACTGAAATAGAAAGTGATTAAACCTATACTTGTGTTATACTTAACCTACCGGAAATAATGCTTTAGGTGAAGAGGAAACTGCTTCCCAGTTTTGGAATATTGGAAGTTTTCCAACAAAGTCAGTTAACGTTTGTTATTTTCCTTTCTTGATGTAATTGCTCTTTAATGTACAAATAAACTTTTTAATAATTTAAATTAGGATTTATGAACCTATGTTCATAAGTGCAATTGATTTGAAATATTCTCTTTTGTGCTATCTTGGGCAGATCTTTGTATTAATGTAAAATGGTCACTTGGTAACTTTTTTTTTTTTAAAGATTTCCTTCTCTCTCCATACAGTAGAAAAATATAAATACCATTTAAAAAAATCTATTCTATCGAATGTCTAGGTGTGATGATTTTGGAGGAAATGGTTTTGGAAAACGTTATTAATTTTTCTACAGTTAATGGTTTGTTTAGGTTTCTTTTTTGTTTGTTTGTTTGTTTTGAGACAGAGTCTCACTTTATTGCCCTCAGTAGAGTGCTCTGGCATCACAGCTCACAGCAACCTCTAACTCCTGGGCTTAGGTGATTCTCTTGCCTCAGCCTCCCGAGTAGCTGGGACTACAGGCGCCTGCCACAACTCCTGGCTATTATTTTTGTTGCAGTTTGGCCAGGGCCTGGTTCGAACCCACCACCCTCGGTATATGGGGCTGGTGCCTCACTCACTGAGCCACAGGCACCACCCAGGTTTCTTTCTTAATCTACTATGAGTATATTCTTTTATTTCTGATTATATAAATAGTACATAATCATTATAAAAGTGATACAATTACACAGAAGAGAAGTTTAATCACTTGAACTCTCAGCCAGTGATAACTACCTATTAACATTTTAGTGAGAACTGTTTTACAAGTTTCTTTAAAGCATACATGTGCTATTTTTGTGGTCATAACTTTTTTACTTCAGGGTGCTTTTTAAAGCTCATATGCTTATTTCATTTATTGAGAAATGTTTATGTGGGACCTACTAAGTGTAGGGCATTATACGAAATGGTATAAAAGGAACAATTTTAAACCTAAAAGGTTCTGTCAAAGAGGGTACAGCCTAATAGGTGGGATAAAACGCCTGTATAAACAATTCAAGTAGTACCTTTGACATGTGAAAGGCTTGGACCCTGCGCTTTCGCTGGCCATGGTACATTGTTAGAAAAACCCGAAACCTCCCAAGTCAGGTAAGTTTTATACCCACCCTTTTCCAGCCCTATCTCCACACCTGCTATCATTCCTGTGCTGGAACCACCATCCCTCCTATTTATGTTGAGAGGGAGATTTCAGTCTGTGTCTGCTACCCTTGGTATCCAAACTCTGAGTGCTAACACAGGAATTAAGCTAAACAATGGGTTTTTAAGACCAAACGTGAAATGTTTAATTGAAAGATTCTGCAATTTTATCAATGATTACTCAACAATCAGAAGAACAATTGAAAATTATTACTTCTTAAATCGGGGTTTATATGAAAATCTTTCACAATTAGAAAAATACTAAGAACAACTTACTTTTCAAAGCGAAAGAATTTAGGATGGCACATCCATGTGCCACAAGATTAGATGCTCATCTTTTTTTCATACCTAACACGTCTTCCCAATATTAAAAGGCTTAGTGTTTCAAAAAGGAGATTTGAGTTTTCTTTTGTTATCCTTAGCAGTAATATCTGGATTCTGAAAATAAGTGATGGAGAATAATTCCATCAAGAACACTGCCGCAGTAATTTAAAGAGAAGTATCTCATTATTTGGAGTCAAGAAGCAATCTCTCTATGGTTGTTATCATTTACTTTGGTTCAACTAAAATAGAGACACAAGAGCCAAAATGAGTGAAAAGATGATTTCAGTAAGAGAAAATAGTCACTAGATTAATCTAATTTACAACTACACAGGCTTGATGGTTTCACAAGACCAACCTGGGCAACAAAAGCAAGTTTCTGTCTCTTAAAAAAAATTACTATGTATCTGTATACAAAGATCAAATGAAATCGTAGGCATACTTTGAATAAAAAAAGACTTATATACCTAGAACAATGGAAATAACAGCTAACATTTATTGAGTGCTGCCTCTCTACTATGAAAGTATAGTCTTAATCACCGTAACAATTCTATGAGGCAGGTTAAATATCATCCTTTTAAAAAAGGAACAAAGTAAGATCCAGGTGAACTTAAGTCTATTGCCTCCAGCCTTACAATAGCAAGTAGAGTATCTGTAATTCAAACCAGGCAATCTGATTCCAGAGCTTTGTACCTCAACTACTATGCAATTCTTCCTTTTGTCTTCAATTACAGACAGACAACATGTATGGTGCACAAATGCAGTGGAAACCTGTTACCAACGTGTCATCAATTTTTAATAGCTCAGTTAAACTACCAAGTTCAACACTGCTCCACGGTGATGACAGTGTAATGTTCTCATGGTAATACAGGAGGCCTACGATTCAGACACTGGAGCCTCCTGGCTTGACACATGTATTGGTTTAGTAAGTGCTCTACTGCATAATACATGATGAAACTTAAAAATGTGTGTGTGCGTGTCCAGAAGGAGAGAGAGCGAGGGGACGGAATGAGTAATCCATAGCAACAGGCAGTAATAAACTATGTGATATTAAAAACATGAATTAAAGAGCAATAATAATAATAAACACAGACACATGCAGTGTAACCAAAATGAAATACGATCTGTGTTCTTACTAAAAAAATGACCCAAGGAACAAATAATAAAAATTCAAAATAAGGGTGAACGCGTATAATGCAATGAGAGAAGGGTATTTCAGAATCTCGCACAGCCGAAACAGAATGTGTGCTTGTGATAAAAACACGAGGGGAGGTGGTGGGAAGGAGGGAGAGTCCTTGCTGGGCGTGACATTCAACCCTGCAGCCTGTAATGAACTGCTCCGAGTGAGTGCCTAGTAAATGCCAATAATGTCTTTCAAGACATCAGAACAGGAAAACTGCAAGCTCTCGTTCAGATTTGAACAGGTTGTTTTTTTCTGTGCCTGACCAAGTTCGTTATTTTAAGCTCAGAGTTCACATTCAACACCAGAGAAGTAACCCCACAATTCACTAAGAACAGAATGATCTCCTAAACAAAATTTACACAGTCTATGAACTAAAGCCCATAAACTTGATTCTTTCACAGGCTAAGGGTGAATTGTTTTACACTGATTCTACATAGTTACTGGCTTGAGGTAAAGAAAGAATATCAGAAGCAGGAAAATCAGGGGGCTTTGGTGTTAGTTGGGAATAGAGAGCTGAGTTAAAATAATGATGTGAAAGCCTGAAAGGAAAAGAACTATAAAAATTAAGACAGTACAATACACACACACACACACACACACACACACATATATGTTTCTCTCCAGTTGTGGGGGCTCATACCTGTAGTCCCAGCTACTTGGGAGGCTGGGCTGGAAGAATCACTTGAGCCTGGCACTTGGAGGCTGCAGTGAGCTGTGTTAACACCACTGCATTCTCGCCTGGCTGACAGACAAGATCCTGCCTCTCCAAAAAAAAGAAAGAAAGAAAAGAAAAGAAGGAGGAGTCTTCAAATTTAATTTCTACACCTTGATGCTGTGTTAAAAAGTGTAATCACATTAGCATTTTCTTTATGACACTAAAAATAATAAGCTAAGAGTTAGCTATATGCTTAATAAGAATACGGCTTTATGGAATATCCAAACTGTTAAGTAAAATTTTATTAAAGAAGAAACAAAGAGCAATGATTATCCTAAGAGGAATGTTATCCAATCTGGACTCATGTTGCACTGAAATAAAAATTCTGGCTGGCAGTACAAGTCTGCCACATAGATACAAAGAGGACATTTGCATCATCTGCCTTCACCTGTGCTTGCTACATAATTTCTGAGATTTGAGAACATTCAAAGATAGAAATTACTGAAGAATAATTGTTACAGCATAAAAATTAGAAAAGTCAACCATATCCCATATGGGTATATTCATCTGGGAGAATTGTTGACAAATAAAAATACATGGGTAAAGGTGTAAATATGCTTCAGTTATATCCAACACCAAGAGAAGCATGGAGAGATTAATGTATTTATACAGTGGAATACTAAATAACAATGAAAAGAATACATTCCCGATGTATGAAAGCATCTCATGAAGATGATACATTGAGCAAAAAAGTTGACACAAAACAGTATCCACTTTCAGAGTCTATCTATATGATTTTTTTTTTTGACAAACAGAGTCTCAAGCTGTCCCCCTTGGTAGAGTACTATGGCATCACAGCTCACAGCAACCTCCAACTCCTGGGCTCAAGCCAGTCTCCTGCCTCCGTCTCCCAAGTAGCTGGGACCACAGGCGCCCACCACAACGCCTGGCTATTTTTTGGTTGCAGCCATCATTGTTGTTTGGTGGGCCTGGGCTGGATTCGAACCCACCACCTTAGGTGTACGTGGCTGGTGCCTTAGCCACTTGAGCCATAGGTGCTGAGCCTATCTATATGATGTTAATGAACAGGCAAAACTAGATGTCAAAAGAACAATTAGACCAAGACAGGCCAGGTATTGACCAGGAAGAGTAAAGGAACTTTATAAGTTCATGAAAATATTCCATATCTGGATCTGGATAGTGATTACATAGGTGGATATATGAAGCAAACAATAAACTTAAAATCTGAGTATGTCTATTCTATCTCGATTATAAAGGGAAAAATGAGGCTTCAAAAGACAAGCACCACGAACCAAAGAAGCAAAACAATGACATTTATATACTAAAATGAAGACACAAAAAATACAGGGATTCAATACCTTTGCCAAAGATTCAGAGTAGGAGATTATTATCAAAGAAAAGAAGAAAGAAAAACAAGAGGGTGGGAAAGAAACAAGAAGGGAAGGGAGGGAGGAAGGCAGGCAGGCAGGCCTTTAGTCCACTGGTTGAAATGATAGTGAATTTGGAATTCCCAGTTTCCAAATAACCAAACTTCCATCCAAAAAGCCATTTTAAAACGTAAAAACAGGGCAAACATCTCAGGCTACAGCTTCCAGTCTTTTATATTAATAGTCTAGCTCCTTTCCACCAAATGCAATGAATTACAATTTTCTTAATTAGGTTTCAGATACCTTTATGGATTATAGTGAATAAACAGCTCAATATTTGTGAACAAATAAGCATTCATCATGCATATCAGTTTGTAAGTTAACTAAATAATAATCACACGGGAGACTGTATGAACGCCATCACTCTCTATATGAAGTCCAGTTATATACAAACATGGATTGGCTGTCTGGTGATTGTTCTAAACACACAGATTACAAAAGCCACAGCACAACTAATAAAGAGACTCAGGAATAGTTCTGACACTTTATTAATATCGTAAATTAGTAAAAATAATAATTAGCTTTGCTGGACCAAGATCCTACTGTCAGGCTGACTATACTGTTGCTTTTTTTAATATGAAAGTAAAAAGGTAATTGATCCCTAAGCTTCTTCACACGAATGAGCTGATCTAGTCTTTGATTTTTTGATATCTCAGGAAAGGACATGTATTCCAAAGCAATAACATTGAAACTCTATCTGAAATTGGTTTTCTGTGTTCCTACTCTTCAGAACACCAGTAACCTAGCTGTGGCTTTTCACGGCAGTCTCACTTTGACTACCAGCAATGAAATGGGCTATACAATATATGAGGTTATGAGGCAGAATGTGAAAATAGGAGACTAAAAAGTTATCCTCCAATATCCTCTGAGAGGATAAAATGGAGGATTACCATTTTACAACTGTCAAGAGAAGGGATTAATTTTATATCATTTTCTATTTCCACAGCCTCATGTGGTAAAGTTGAATGAACAGAGAGCCATTGTCTTTATTATTAATTTCAAGAGATTGTTAGAAGATGGAAATCCTCTAGAATTATTATGCTTCTGTAACAATCTTTATCTAGAAACTACTATTCTTATAGCATACTCTGTTCCGTTCTGTAATGTTGTAACATTCTGTAAATGTCAGAAGGAGGAATTAGAGACACACCATCCACACAGATTTACAGCATCTGGCCCACAAAGTTCATTAAGGGTCATTTATCTTCTCCCATTTGCCAAGGTAGCATTCATAGAGAATAACATGATTTAAATCACATAAGGAGAAATGATTAAATGTGCATCACTGACTTCTGATGTCTGTCCTCATAAACCAGCCTTGATTAGATTAACACAGCATAGGGAAGTGAAACTATATACAGGTAATGACAAACCGATGGTATTGTTAATTCCAATGAACCTTCCCAAATACTGAAATTTTTATAATGACTCAGTGAAATCCTTTCATGAGGTGGTAACAGCCAGATACCACCAAAGCTGTACTAATGATGCTTTTTCACCAGAAAATATCAACTATTATGTTGATCCATGTATCCTTCCTTCTTTCAATCAATCTATCCCAGTATATTTATAAAATTACATATAACATGTGATTTTATATATATATATGCATATATATATACACACACACATAGGCATATAGGTATAGTATATATAGATAATACATATGAATTTTCTTTAAAGAGAATAAATATCATGATACATGCTTGAGTATATCTTTTTTTTTTTTTTGAGACGGAGCCTCAAGCTATCCCCCTGGGTAGAGTGCCATGGCATCACGTTCACAGCAACCTCCCAACTCCTGGGCTCAAGCGAGTCTCCTGCCTCAGCCTCCCAAGTAGCTGGGACTACCGGCACCCACCACAACGCCTGGCCATTTTTTGGTTGCAGCCATCATTGTTGTTTGGCAGGCCTGGGCTGGGGATTCGAACCCACCACCTTAGGTGTATGTGGCTGGCGCCTTAGCCGCTTGAGCCACAGGCGCCGAGCCAAGTATGTCTTTAAAATTAATATTGAAGTACAGCCTCAACATTCTGGTAAAAATGAAATAAAAAGATTAAAATGGAATCTGAAAATAAATATTGGCCACAACATTATGATTTCAGTGTTATAAATTCATATCTTATCTTTGAAAATATTACATGCAACCATTAGAGCAATATCAAAGATAAACTGGAAGTTACTCAGAACTTTAAGAAAAGGAACAAATGTTTTAAATAAAATCTGCAAGATGAGTAAGTTTTAACTCCCTAGAATTCATAACTTTTTCTTTTGTTTTTAAGGCAGAATCTCTCTCTGCCCTAACAAGAGTACAGTGGCATCAGCATAGCTCACTGCAAACTCAAGATCCTGGGCTCAAGGGATCCTCTTGCCTCAGCCTCCCAAGGAGGTATAACTACAGGCACCTGCCACCACAACCAGCTAATAATACTATTTTTAGTAAAGACAGGGTCTTGGTTTTGCTTAGGTTGGTCTTGAACTCTTGACCTCAAGCAATATTCTTGCCTCAGCTTCCCAGAGTGCTAGGATTAAAGGTATGAGCCACCAAGCCCAACTAGAATTTATAACATTTTAGAAAATGATCCCAAAACTATAATTTTGTTCCTCCTTTGGGGTGTATAAACACAACTACTATTCTTCCTCCTTTAATAATACAAATGTAAAAGATACAGTCATCATGCACAGGCTTAATCTGATTGATTCGCTGGAGAGCAGATTTCTACAATATGAAATTGCCACATATGTACAAAAATAAATCTCCAAAGAAGTCTCACAAACAGCCTCGGTATTTTAACACGTGAGTCCTTAGGTAAGTCATAAATAGGCATGGTTTCAGTCTCACCATCTGTACAATGGGAAGACTATTCTAAAATATTTTCTGAAATCCTTTCCAGCACAAACGTACGATGACACTGACATCTATGAATATCCCTTTTGGTCTATAATGAAGCTACTTTCACTCAATATTTATAAGCACTGTATTTTTGTTGTGTGGAGGAATTATGAGATAACACATACCAGGTCTGACAATTCAGTTTGAGAACTTGTCCTAGAACAGGTGCTACATACTTCATTGCTGAATATCACTATGGTCACCTTTGAAGTAAATCCCTTCAGAAGCTACGCCCTAATGCCAGTGCCTAGTTCCCCCTTCACAACAGGGTTTTTTTTTTTCTTTCTTTTTGTCTTTTTTTAAAAATATAATCTCACTCTGTCACCCTGAGTAGTAAGCCATGGCGTCATCATAGCACACAGCAATCTCAGTGTCTTGGGCTCAAGCAATCCTCTTATCTCAGCCTCCCAAGTAGCTGGGACTAGACGTGCCCCCAGTGATGCTGGGTAGTTTTTCTATTTTAGTAGAGACAGGGTCTTGTTTATGCTCAGGCTGATTCAAACTTGTGAGTTCAAACAATTCACCTGCCTTGGCCTCTCAAAGTGCTCATATAACCTGTGTGAGCACCGTGCCCAGCCCTTCACAACAATTTTGGAACTCTTTTTGGAATGACCATCAGAGCTATTGTATTATCCGTGATAATGAGGCCTCCCCGTAAACAGCAAGCCTGATGTAATTGGTCTCCAGGGATATGTAACTCTCAGGATATCAATACAGAAATGCCCTACAAGTCCAAACCCATCTCAGAGAGTACAGAAAATGCCACCCAAGTGTCTTCCTTTCAACATTTCCTTTGTCACTGGGTAAAGAGAACAAGTCACGGAGGGGCCAGATCAGGTGAGTGGGGAGGTTGTTCCAGTACAGCTATTGGTTCATCAGCTAAACACTCCCTCAGACAACGCTGTGTGAGCTGGTGCACTGCTGTGATTCAAGACCTATGAGTTGCTGACTGAGATGTTCCTATGAATATTAACTTGGTCTTCTATCCTTCTCACCAACAGCTGATAATTTTGATACACAACTCAATGAATTTTTGCAATGTTTTTGTTTTTTTCAGTTCTGCTCATTATTGGCCTGCCCTGATCTCCCTTCATCAGACGCCTTCTCTCCCTTCAGAAAAATGTTTAATCCATATTTACTGCTGTTTTCTTCATGGCATTCTCCCCACCATCTTGACTAACATGTCCCTGATGCTGTTTCCACTCTTGCCAAGTTTAAAAGAAATTTACACATGTTTGCTCCTTGCTCCAATTCAAGCTCCAGCATTCTCGCTATGGCACACAAAAACTTCCACTCAGCAAGACATTGCTACAGATCAACATGAACACAGCTGTGAGACGCTGACATACCACACTGATGAAACCTGACCAAGCTGTCTACACAGTGCTGCCAACGTAGCCCACGCCGGCAAGTTCGCAAACTTAACTCTCAGACCTCCTATTAATAGGTCAGTTCTGTTCTTTTTTAGTTCCCATTATTCCAAGGGGTCACTCAGAGAGAAAAACAAGGAACTTCTGACACAACTTTGCAGAATGAACCACATGCCCAGATGTACACACTGAAGATTCTCTTTTTGCACATCTCTGTTTATTACAAAAACCACAACTCTGTTCTGTGAGTGACTCTGGGTGTCCTTCCCTCAGCAAACAGCGATCATGACTTTCTCCTAAATGAGAATTATAAATTATACTTCTTACCACTTCTTTCCTCAAGTACATTTTCCTAATATTTAATTTATAAATCATTTCCCAGATGTATTAGTAATAAATGGTTGAAGGCGGCAGACAGGTTTCCAACAGGAAAGCATCAGGCTTGCTGTTTACTGGGAGGCCTCATTAAAAAGGCATCAAGAGAAAGCAAAATAAAAACAACCTTGTGAACCTTTGTAATTGGTCTCCAGGGATATGTAACTCTCAGGATATCAATACAGAAATGCCCTACAAGTCCAAACCCCGTCTCGGATAGCACAGAAAATATCTACTTGGCAATACATTGTTTACCTGACACAACTGCTTATCAGAATAAAAACAACATAAAAATAGAATAAGAGAAGTTGGGTATTTTACTCTTAAATCAATACAGTAGAAGTTCCATAGTTGACCACCTCCCTACAGTGACCTGCTTTTCATAGACCAGACATACACCATCTGTACATTGTCAGTCCAGCAGGCCTAGTTCCTTATGTTGACCATCTCTGTATGTTGACCAGTTTGTTATAGTATCTTGGGCAGTCAACTTACAGGAGTGCTACTGTGTTTAACATAGATTGACCATGATAATCCTTTTGACCTACCATGTTGTTCATAACTTTAAATAAATTTATCACCAATATTTATCATGTAATAAAAGTACAAAGACATGTACATACATATTATTAGGGGTACAGTAGCCAAAAACTTTGATGTATCACATACAGATTATTTCATGAAGTAAAGATTTATTTTATGTAGAGTTTAATCTTTTTTTTTTTTTTAAGAGACAGAGTCTCACTATGTGGCCCTCAGTAGAGTGATGTGGAGTCACAGCTCATAGCAACCTCCAACTCATGGGCTTAGGCGATTCTCTTGCCTCAGTCTCCCGAGTAGCTGGGACTACAGGCGCCCACCACACAACTGGCTATTTCTTGCAGTTTGGCTGGGGCTGGGTTTGAACCTGTCACCCTCGGTATATGGGGCCAGTGCCCTACTCACTGAGCCACAGATGCCTCCCTGTAGTGTTTAATCTTTTAATTTACCCATTTTTTTTTTTATTGAATGGTAACTATGTACATTAATGCACTTCTGGGGTACAATGTGGGGTTTTCACACACAATCCGAAACACTTCCATCAAACTGGTTAACATAGTTATTCGTGTCATTTTCTTAGTTATTATTTTAAAACGTTCACATACTGCTCTTAGAAAGATTTACTTGTACCCTTGTAAGATAAACCTAAGAAGTGATTTACACATTTTTTAAATAGATTTTCTTACAAGTCGCTCCCATCTAGGGGTGGGGATAACTTTTCATGAATGCATCTGTTTGTTATCCTTCAGATATCAACTTCAGATATCTACTGTCTGATGTAGATAATCAGTCTTAACATATAACACTATCACCGCCTTCTCATGACCCAGAGAGGGAGTAACTGTCCAAATACTAGACGAGAAAGCTCAACTCAAGGAATGTGTTTGAGCAACACACAAAAGTAAGATTGCAAAAGTTCATAAAAGCTACTCAAATCACTCTCCAGTGTTGCTATGTTTCTTCCCTTTATTTTATGATTTTTCTATGTGTTAAGGAATTCTCCATGTAATGAGACACATTTATGGCAGTTATATTCTGACAGCAATCAGGCATTGGTCAATCCAGAGACGTAGTGGTTTATAAACTGATTAGCCAAAACAAACAAACAAACAAACAAACAGCACCCCAAATCCTAAAAGAGTGTCAAACCTCAGCATAATTAGATATTGGGTTTCTCAGAAGGTACATGACAATTGAATCATCTCACATATTTTTCCTCTTTGTTTTATGCTAAATGAATTACAAGTAAAATAACATTTTTCTTTATGAGCTTTCTCTCCAGATGCAAATTTACCTGTAATCTTAGGAATCAAACTTTCATGCCTGCTACTTGCAAAATAATAAAACATGAACTAAATTTTCTTTTGTCTAATGTGGAAGATTTTTATATACAATAATATAAAATATAATTATATATAATAATAATAATCTTGCACTTTTTTTAAGACTCTGACCTGCAAGCTATGGCATCAGCCTAAATCATAGCAACTTCAAACACAAGGGCTCAAGTGATCCTCCTGCCTCAGCCTCCTGAGTAGCTGGGACTACAGGCACCTGCCACCATGCAATTTTTCTATTTTGGGTAGAGATGGAGCCTTGCTCTTGCTCATGTACTCAATGTACTTGTGCACTTGCTCAGGCCTCAAACTCCTGACCTCACATGATCCTCCCCGACCCTGGCCTTCCAGAGTGCTAGGATTACAGGCATGAACCACCATCTCTAGCCTAATATTTTACATTAATTTACTATCTGCTTTATGCTAAAATAATTCTAACATGCAAAACTAAAATCCAGAACTGTGAATTCACATTTGCATTACTTTAATATCAGTTCATCTCCTGGAAAGAATTCACATATTTGAGTTTTAGCTCAGAAATAGCTTATGAACTAATAATACGTACTAGTAGTTTGAGTTGAGCTTTTTTAGCTCAGATAATGATTAGCGAGTGTGTTCCAAAAGTCACCCATAAAGTTACCATGCATAGTGAAGACAGGAAATTGTAGCTAAAAGTACCTTTATTTAAAATATTCATTACAAAATTTTACAAAGTGGGGGCTATAAAATATTTTGTAAACATGTTATAAAACTGGATGACTTTTGACACCCTGTATGGATAGTATACATAGATATATAGATGTGTTCATCAATTTATATAAGTTTGTTTTTACTTTTAGATATTTCTATTAGCAAAATAGTCATGTTCAATGTGACACATGTGTAAAATAAAAGCAGAAGGTAAAAGTCACTTGTTATTCTTCTATGCAGAAATAATCAGACTGCATTTTCTTACAACTCTCTAATTATTCACATATTACCAAATATTTGGCTTACCATTTTGCTATAATTTCTTTTCCGAATCATTGGCTATTAACTAAGATTGACAAATCATGTTTTCATTTCCTTTTTAATAACATATCAACAAAATATTTTCATGATAATTCAAATCACACAAGTATAGAAAATACTGCTTAGAGTGGTGGATACTGAAAAGAAATTCAACTCAACAGCTGAATTAAACAGAAACAAACAAATATTACATAATTCCCCTTATATAAAACATCTAGAATAGGCAAATTGGTAGAAACAAAAAGATTCAAGAAGCTTCAGGGAACTTGCTGCTAAATGGGGAGGGACCTCAATCCTACCACTCTGCAAAGTTGCATTCTGCCAATAGCTTCAGCTTGGAAACAAATTTTCCCTGGTAGGTCCAGGGATGGGCATGGGGGTAGGAACAAACCTGCCAAGGCCTTATTTTGGGGCCTTGTCACATCCTAAGCAGAGATCCATGCTTCACCTGTAACTGCAAGAGACCAATTTGGTTCCTCTTTTATGTAACAATTGTGTAACATGAGCAATGTAACACAATGTAAATTGCTCTTCTGCTGATGTGAACCCCCACACTGAATGTCACTTAACCTCAACATGTGCAGATGAACCCAATGTGCAACCTACAGGTGGAACTTAACTGGTCAGACAGAGGAGTGAGACTGAATTAAGAAGCAAAGGCTGGCTTTGCCTGTAGCTCAAGTGGCTAAGTTGCCAGCCAAATACACCAGCGCTGATGGGTTCGAATCCAGCCTGGGCCTGCCAAACAACACTGACCAAAATAGCCAAACAACACAACCAAAAATAGTCGGGCATTAAGGCAGGCACCTATAGTACCAGCTACTTGGGAGGCTGAGGCTAGAGAATCATTTAAGCCCAGGAGTTAGAAGTTGCTGTGAGCTATGATGCCACAGCACTCTACTCAGGGCAACAGTTTGAGGCTCTGTCTAAAAAAAAAAAAAAAGAAGCAAAGGCTGAGTGGTGGGATCCAGCATCCACTGAGACCACACTTTGGTGTCACCCATGGTTGGATCCAGTCAGAGTGTTTCCCAGCATCACCTCATCACAAGGTCTTGAGAGATTACACCTCAATACCCTGACTATACAGCCTGCCCCAGGCTCCAGCTCAGAGAGGCAGATTTGAGTCTGACTCCTGTCTTCCGGTTTTGGCCACCTGACAACAAGCTCTTCTCACTGCAAACACTGGGTGTGCTTTGGTGTCTGATTTCCACTGCATGTGGCTTCTGAACCCAGTTCAGTTACGTTACTAGTCCACACTTCTGATCCATGAAAACTATGAGCAACTAAATGAGTTTGTTTTATGACAGTAGGTTTGGGGTTAATTAATTACTGCCACATCAGTAGAAAACAAAAACATGAGTTCTCTGCAGAAGCAGAATGATTTACAGAAACGGAACAATCCTTTTCGTAATCTATGTGAACTATAGAGCCTCATGCACAATGACCACTGTTGACAGATAACAGAGTCAGGAATGTTATATGAGGAAACTGAAAAGTACATGAATAATCTGCAGTTACAGGGTGTACCATATAACCCCATGGGTCCAAACAGAGCTTACAAGCCTGCCCACATCCATGTTTTCTAAAGAGCAGCATGATAATGGGATAGAAAGAATTCTAGAATTAAAATCAAAATCTCTCATAAAATCGAATCCAGGCTGTATCACTTACTAGCGAAGTGGCCTTTGCCATCTTATCACCTCTTCACCTGGATCTCTACATGTTTAATATGGGCTCAAACAGCAACTACATTGGTTCAAGTGAGATCATGTAAAGGGAAGTTCTTTGTTATTCAAGAAAACATAAATAATCAGCAGGTTTAGCTTACTGGAGAGTCTCTGAAACCACTAAACTAATCATAGGTAGT
This sequence comes from Otolemur garnettii, assembly GCF_000181295.1. Lineage (NCBI taxonomy): Eukaryota > Metazoa > Chordata > Mammalia > Primates > Galagidae > Otolemur > Otolemur garnettii. The sequence continues at coordinate 9,185,123 of NW_003852410.1, forward strand.
CAGATTAGCCTAGACTGTTAGTTTAATATTAATTTGTGATTGATTCACAATTAGTCAGGGGTTCTGTTATGGTACATGTACTTTGAACTTATTCAAAAGAACATATAAGAATGTAGTTTAAGGTTTATAAAGAGGGCAGAGATGGAGGAATAGAAAGATTCAGAATAACATTATGGGAATCCCAAATTTTTAAATGAGTAAAAGGGGCAATCAGTAAGAAAAGTACTGCAAAGGAAGAAAAACAATGTCTGCTTCCTTCTTATAGGTTGAAACGTTTTCCCCACTCCTGCCTCTTAATTCATGTATTGAAGTCCAAACTCTGATCCGGTCACTACAGATGTGACTATTCCCTTACATTCAGCATAACCAATGAGGTCACACTGGAGTTGGATGGGTCCCTAATCCAATATGACTGATGTCCTTCTAAAAAAGGAGAAATTTGGACTCATCTGTGTATACTAGGAGAGTGTCATGTGAAGGTGAAAACAGAGATTGAGATAATACAAATCAAAGAACAGCAAAGATTGCCAGCAAATCACCAGAAGAGAGGAGAAAGTCACAGAACTAATGCTCACAGATCTCAGAAGGAACAAACCCCACCAACACCTTGAACTTGAACTTCTAGCTTCAAGAGCAATGAGACAATAAATCTCTGTTGTTTAAGCCACCCCATTTGTGGCAGCTCTAGAAAACTAATACACGCCTCTATTTAAGAGAGAAGGTATACAAAGAACTATTGCAATCACAGCAATTTATTCTATATACTCAACCCAGCTGAGCAACTTAGGCATATGAAATTTCTTTATGAAACTATATCATAAAGAAGGTGGGAATAACTATAACTATACTTTATAAGAAACCAGTGGATATGACATAGATTAAGAGGCTTGTATAAGTCAAAAGTGGAGAAGAAAAAGACTTGAATCTGAAAGTTCCTATCTTCTTTTTTTTTTCCTATGCCATCTGATCAATTTTTATGTGAACCAAGTACCAACATTTACCCCGTAGCTCATATGGGAGAACCTATCCGATAGAAAAGATGGGAACTGAGCCCTTAAACTGTATGTTTGGAACATGATAAGATCTATTAAATTCAGCTTCAGGGAAGATTTGGGGGCAGAACCCAGAAGGAAGAGACAGCTGTCCCATCAACCTGTAGTCTTTTTTTTTTTTTTTGAGACAGAGTCTCACTTTGTCACCCTCGGTAGAGTGCTGTGGCGTCACAGCTCACAGCAACCTCCAGCTCTTGGGCTAGGGCGATTCTCTTGCCTCAGTCTTCCCAGTTGCTGGGACTAAAGACACCCACCACAATGCCAGGCTATTTTTGTTACAGTTGCCACTGCTGTTGCCGGGTTGGAACCCGTCAATCTTGGTATATGGGGCCAGCGCCCTACCCACTGAGCCACAGGCACCACCCAAAGCCTGTTGTCTTAATCAGTTTATCAAAGCATTAGTTAGAGGGCTCAAGCCTGGTTCTAGCAGGGCACATGTCACAGACTTTGTCTTTGCCTGATTCTGTTTTAGTAAATTACAGTCCAGCACACGTTTCCGTGCCCCAACAGGAGCTCTAAATTATTTTGAATTCTCAGCCCAGTTCCTCTGTGAAATACTCAAAATCTGGTTACCATTTTGCCAATAGACAAAATTGCTCCTGTAGGATTAAAATATTAAATCTTTTGGGCTTTTGGTTAAAGTTTACCTGGCAATAGACTGCAGTGAACAAAGAGCCCCATTTGCGCAGTGAAGTTTTAACCTCTACAAAGTTTTGTAGCCTATCTGAAGAGCAAACTATTATTAGCTGCAGAAACAATGGATTTGGAATCCCTGATGAAAACATCAAACTATGTCCATTGTACACTGTGAATAAAAATAAAATAATTCCTTCTTCTCTCTTGTTTGCCTCCCTCCCCCTGAATTGCTCAGATTGCCTCCACCAATCAACTCGCTTGAGAAAACTAGAAAAACCCAAATATCGGGAATCTGTTATTATTTTACAGAAAAAAATAACTTCTAAATTATGAATTAATTTACATGCAAAAGCATGTGACCATGAAAACTATCTTCTACCTGAAATCTGTGGTGATATGCTGCATTATCCACAAATACCTGAAAGATTCGTGAACGTCAGCAGGGAACATTATATCGATCTGACTAGGAAGAAATATAGTGTACTAAAAAGGGCATTGTACAAGAAGTCAGGAGACATGATTTCCGTATCCGACTCCACCACTCACGGGCTCCATAACCTTGAGAAGCCTCCTGGGGTCTATCTCCCCATTAGAGTAATGAACAAAATGTTCTCTAAGGTCTATTTCTCATCTAAAATTATGAAATCCAAAGAGCAAAACTGAGATACTCTACAAAGTCTACTAAGAAGTAATCCTGCATTGTGATTCTGTCAAATTTGGAAAATAACCTAACTCAACGGCACGGGCTGATCAAAGTGGGATCATTCCACTTCCATATAGTAGAACCTCTGTAAGCTGACCACCCAAGGGACTGTAAGAAACAGGTCAGCGTACGGAGGTGGTCAACATAAGGAAATAGGCCTGCTGTACTGATATGTACATGTGGTGCATGTCCGGTCTATGAAAATTAGGTCAACTGGAGGTGGTCTATGTAGGGAGGTGGTCAGCTATGGAGGTTCAACTTTATTTAGTATTCATATCTTATAGGTGAAAAGTAGAACAAAATATCAAAATGAAATTATTGCTTACTATGTGCAAAAACATGTCTGTGCTAATTTCCCAACACGTTCACATCTATCGTTAAGAATCCTAGAAGAGATCTATGATGATGCGCTCACTACAGGGCTTAATTTCAAACCAGGGAAGGAGAGGTGTAAGGCGTATGTCTTCATCTAAAAACTGAAAGTTAGAACATGGGGCAATATTCTCCCATATGTACAGTCTAATCCAAATGATTTCAAAATATTTGCTGGAAAACATGTAATCAAAGCCACCCAAACATTAGTTTCTTTGCTTATAGGTACAAAACTTCATCAAATATTTCTTATTTACTATAAAGTCGTCATGTTTTTCACATTATTACTTAAAGTCATGTAGAAATATTGGTATTTCCATTAATATTTTAGAAATAAATCTTGTTATTAAACCTACATTTTGCACTTGTTTATTTGACTTATTGAACTAACACTTAGAAACTACGCTATGTTACTTAATCCCCTAATTACCTATACAGATACAAACCCTTACCAGGGGCAGGGTCAAGGCTGGCTGAAAACAGGTGACTCCATATCTTGTTATACAGTTTAAGGAGATGAAGAAATATAGAGAGAGAAGATCTCAAAATAACACAGAAACAACTTTCTGGTTTTGTAACATTAGAAATGTTTAAAGTAGAAAAATACCATTTTGTGGTAGGGTTACTCAGGAATGCACCATAAAAAAACTAGATCTTGAAGATGAGAAAGTTCCCTATTACTGAGGGCAGAGAGCAGAGAAATCATCACAGGACAGATTCCTAAACTACAGCAATATAAATATTTCCTGAGAAAACCCACCCCTATAATTAGTCTTAGTTTGTCTGTCTACATTAAATTACATTACATGATGCAAACCATTATATTTCTCCCTGAAATATTTCCTAAGTAAGGAAATCACTCACATCTATTGATTCTATTTGAAGAAAAATGGGGAGGTTATTCTTCAGCATATATTTCCACCACAACATGAGTCTGTGGTGAGCTGGTAATGATGAGGTTTCACTTGGTTGTTCTTCTTCATTGAAATAAACAAACATTTAAATAAGATTCATTGTTACCCCATTTAGCATCCACGAAACAGAACAAATCCATCATTAAACCAAACTAGAATTAATTGTAATCATTTTTGGAAAAGCATATAATAACCTTATATAATAGGTGAACGCAGTCATAGATTTATTGAGCATTAGCTATATGCAAGTCAAATATTCAGTATTTTATATGCATTATCTAATGCAATTCTCAAAATAGTCTAAAGAGATAGATAATAACATTGCCTTCATTTACAATTAGAGAAAAACAAAGCCTAAGAGAAGTTTAGTAGCAGAAGGTAGCTTTACGTATTTTCAAAAACAGCTCTATCTCACGCCAGGCTGAAATCACAAATGAATCCTAACTTACTATACCTGTAATGAAACATATGAGACGTTTTATGAAAATAAAACCTTTACCCACAACATGACTAAGTCTTGACGCTGCCATCAAAGTTAAGTTATAACGATCAAACTTACTTGGCCAAAAAATACTTTAAAAAGATACCGTCCAGCCAGAGCAACATAGTGACACCCCTTATCCTCAAAAAATAGAAAAAATTATCTGGGTGTAGTGGCACATGCCTGTAGGTACTTGGGAGGCTGAGGCAGGAGGATTGATGGCTTAAACTCAGGAGTATGGATTGCAGTGAGCTATAATTGATACTGGAATCTACACTCCAGCCTTGGTGATAGAGTTAAACAGAGTGAGATCCTGCCTCAAAAACATAAATAAATAAAAAAATACCAGACTACAGCAAGTGAGGAAGCTTAAAATGTACTATGGTTTAACATGGCCAGTGACAAGAAATCTAAACTAAGCCAGGGCAAGGGCAAGGGCAAATTGGAGTAAAAAGTGACCCAGGAACAACTGACCCAGACACTGGGTGGGAGAAGTAGAGGCTGTAACCAAAGAGATCCATCTTTTAGTTTCTTTCTTCGTTCTCCCTCAAGTTCAATAGCTCTTTCTTAGTTTCACAAGTTGGGCCAAACACTGTTTTCTGCATAATACTTTCTCCCCAAATGCTGCCTAATTCCTAAGTTACTTTATGGACTTTGAACTTACTGTCTTTTATTGGGTCAATCTAAAAGTTAAGATTTATCTAATAAATCAACCCCCAGAAAGGCTTCACCCCCCACATTGTATAGTGTCATTGCAAACTTACTTCTATATATTTTTTTCTCCTTAATGGCAAAAAGTGAATTAAATTGTTATACGGAAAATAAATTCAGGAAAACATTAATTTTTTACGGTAGCTGTTAGCCAACAGTACAAATGAGTTGAGAATAGTACCATATTAAATATGAAACAATCTCAAGCAATTGCCATTATAATGAATATCTGCCCCTAATTCTGCATATTCAAAATGATTAATTTAAAACAGGAAATGAATTATTTCACCCTAAAGAAGAAATATGATCTTTGGTTTTTGTTTTAATGAGTCACACTGCTGTGTGGCATAATCTCTTTCTTTCTGGAAACTCTTTGGATATGAATACTATTATTCAAGCATACTTAGTTTTTTCTAATTTTTGATGAACTATTATTTACCTTTCAAGGGCTTACTTTTCCCCCATTTGCCTCTCGGGCTTAATGAAGAACACTAGCTCTATTTTGGATGGTCCACACAAAACTCAAGCAATTTGTTTAACTTGTCAGTTTCTAAAAACTGACCATACAGAAAAAACAGAGCACAGTTCATGCATTTTTTTATTACCCAGGTTATTTTCATAGTTAACCTTTTTTTTTTTTGCAGTTTTGGCCAGGCTGGGTTTGAACCCGCCACCTCCAGCATAGGGGGCCAGCGCCCTCCTCCTTTGAGTCACAGGCACCACCCATAAATAACCATTTTTAACAGAACAAGTTTACTTTCATTTCCCTGTCCCAAATTCTACCCTATAAAGTTATTTGTAAAAAATGTAATCTGTTTTAAGTCAAAGAGCATTGGGACCACGTCAGTGTGCTCAAAAGTATAAGAAATTTCTATAAGAAAAGGAAAGTTTAGAGCGATTTAGCAACCTAATTACTTCTAAATAATCTCTTAGAATAGCTAACCTAGTGAAACAGAACACATTCATTTTAGAATAGCTACCCACAAGATATATTTCTACTTTATTACAATTTCTACTTATAAAACCACCAGTTCAAATCATTGGATAGATGAGAGCTTTGGGGTTACTACCTTCTTTAAATTGTCATGCTGAGCACTGTGGCATCTGTAACATTAACAAAGAATCCTGAAGTTCTGGATTTGATAGAGTCAGATGTACGTATGTATGAAGAGCACACTTCTGAAGTGTTCAGACATTGCTAAAATAATCTTATACGTAAAATGGGACTAAGCTTATGCTCACCCAAGCAAAAAGAATTTAAGCTCATATCTTTTTCTGCAGAAGTTTTTAAAATAAAATGACAGTCCATATTAAGGGGAGAACAGAAGACTGGGAGGCTTCATCAAGTATTAAAGCTAAGTACCCCAGCAAGAAACCAACAAAAATAAAAGAGCGTGCATTTTCAGTTCTTGCTTCTCTGAAGAATACAAGAGCTATCGTTTGTATATGAAAAATAAGATACTTACTATATCCGACGTCTACTTTCAACACACACTGAACTTATGTTTCGCACAACTTCAATCTGTGGTCCATTATTTATTTCCTCCTTAACAGCAGCAGAGATGCACGACGTTCTGAAGCTTTACTTTCAGATAGTTTTCAAATGCCCTGGCACTTGCTTCAGCATCTCTGAAAAAACGCCATCCTTCCCAACAATTAAAATCCTTGAAGCTATCACATCTGCTTCCTTACACCGAATTGCAAATCTAATCGCACACGCACACAAAAATCCTTCTTTGCTTTGTTTTTTTATTTCAGAAAGTGTTGTAGGTCAGATATCCTAAATCCTGCAACATAGCACTAAACGGTAAGAATTACATTCCTGTAGCTCCTTAGATTATAACCGATAAGGTGAGGCTTTTACATTTATATTGGGTTCTGAGAAGCTGATGCCGTATCAGTCTAATAATTAATAATTCATGGAAGCAAATTACAGCCTTAGAAGGAAACAGCTACTTTGACTACTTCTTTCATAATCTTCTGATTTATATGTGACAGCTCAGAGGAGTTCTAGGAGAGGTTAATAAAAAAAAAGAAGAAAGAAACCAGAAAATCCCAGACATAACACTTAAGTTTTAAAATTAGTCCTGCCTTTGCCGGGTTTGTTGTGGCATCACAGGAGTTCTATCTTTTTCAACAGTCAATTCCAAGGAGCTCGTTTTAAATGAGCATCTGGCAAGTGAGCATTGCCAGAGCCAAGTACAGAATGTGGGAGGTGCAGGAGGGGGCAGTACAGCCAATTTGAGGAGAACTATGATGAAAGGGGGGGGGTCCTTGCATTGTTTCTAAAAAGTGGCTTTTAACATGATTTCTGAGAAGACATCACAGGTCCAACATGTCCTCTATTCCATTCTTCCTCCTAGTGACCGCTCAGCATGGGACATGGTTGCCGTGCATGTGCTGTGTGTCCCTGTGTGTGTGTCTGTGCTCAGCATGGGACATGGTTACTGTGCACATGCTGTGTGTCCTTGTGTGTGTGTCCGTGCTCAGCATGGGACATGGTTACTGTGCATGTGCTGTGTGTCCCTGTGTGTGTGTCTGTGCCGATTCCCACATGACTATGCCGCGATGCCCAATAACTGACATTTAGTTTCTTCAACACATGGGCTGGCCATAATCTGGACAGCCTTGCTTTTCAAACTTAAGTTGCATTTTACTTATTGGTAACATGAGAGTAATAGCAGTCTCTTAGGGTCATTATGAGAATTAAAACAACTAGCATATAAAATATCTAGACTCACCAAGCTCAGCAGTGACGATAAGGGGGTAGTGATAAAGACCCCCACTACATTATTTAAAGGTGATCTCAATTCGTGCTGGTAATTATATACTTATAGTGATATAGTGGATTTATGGTGATTCTTTCCTATCTTTTTCTTGATCTCCTTAGGTATATCACTTATGTTTTCATAGCTTTGATGATGATTCTGGTAGTATTAATAATTCACAAACTGTATGTATGCTCTACAATGGCAAAAGAAGGCAATGTGTTTTGAAATGTTCATTATTATCCTTTATGTAACCTCACCCCTTACGTTAGCCCTATATACACACATTGCTTTTCTTTTGTTAAGTGCACATCTGCCTCTAGAGTAAATATATGTGTAATATTTCTCTGTCAGCACAAGTATAATAGAATAGAAAAAGAGTACAGTCCATATATAGTTATGAAAAAAAGCAATGTACTAAAAAGGAATCACTGGCATTATTACAAAGGAGATTAGTACCTGGCATTCACTACTACAGGTGGAAAGACCCGCAAGACACTGGCAAAATCATGAAAGTTATGCATTAAATTGTGTCTCCCAGAATCGGTATGTTGGTAATCCTCAACACAAGATGATGTTATTTAAATATAGGTCAACAAACACATGAAAAAATGCTCATCATCCCTCATCATCAGAGAAATGCAAACCAAAACCACTCTGAGATATCACCTAACCCCAGTGAGAACCACCCACATCACAAAGTCCCAAAGCTGCAGATGCTGGCACGGATGTGGAGAAAGGGAAGCCTTTTACACTGCTGGTGGCATTTCAAACTAATACAACCTGTATAGAAAGAAGTGTGGAGAATCTTCAAAGAGCTAAAAGTAGGCCTTCCATTTGATCCTGCAATCCCATTACTAGCTATCTATTCAGAAGAAAAAAAATCATTTCGCCACAAAGACATCTGCACTAGAATGTTTATTGTAGCTCAATTCACAATTGCCAAGATGTGGAAGCAACCAACCCAAGTGCCCATCAACCCATGAATGGATTAATAAACGGTGGTATCTGTATACGATGGAATACTTTTCAGCCATAAAAAGATGGAGACTTAACATCTTCTTAATTCACCTGGATGATGTTGAACAACATTCTTAGTAAGAATCACAAGAATGAAAAAGCAAGTCTCCAACGTACTCAGTGCCAACACGAAACCAGCAGAGAAATAACCACGTGCACCTAGGAGAGAAAAACGCAAGTACATGCGGGTGTAGAGCAGAGAAGGGGGACAGGGAGTTGGGAGGGGGGTTGGAAAGCTCTTACCGACTGGCACAGCGTGAAGGTATTAGAAATGCAAACAATGTAACCTAATCATTCGTACCCCCATATTAGTCGAAAACAAAAATTATTTAGAAAATTAAATATAGAGTCATTGCAGATGTAACCAGTTAAATGAAGGTAAGTTTACCAGGTTAGGCTCAAATGGTAACCTTATAAACATGAGATATTTAGAGACAGAAACACACAGTCCTGTGAAAATGAAACAATAATCTACAAGGCAAGGAATTGCCAAGATTGCAAGCAAATCATCAGAAGGTAGAAGAACGGGATAGAAGCAAGTCACTCACAGCCCTCGGGAGGAACCGACCGGACAGCACCTTGATTTGGGGAATTCTGGCATGCACAGCTATGAGACAATAAATTCCTGGTGTTCAAGCCACCAGTTTGTGGTACTTTAGTACAGTAACCCAAGGAAACTAGTATTGGATAAATGAAGAATTTCAGAACTGAGGGTGAATGGGGTGCGATGTTTCAGTTAGTTAGAAGGAGTGGGTTTGGGGATCTACTGCACAGCGTGATGACTACAGGTGATAATACTGTATTGTATAAAACAGCAAAAAGAGAAGATTTTAAGTACTGGCATTTCGAGTAAATAATAAATATTGGAAGAGGCGGATAAGCTAATTAGCAAGATATAATCACTTCGCAATGTATACCTGCACGGAAAGTTCAGAAATGCATTCCATGAATATATACAATTATTGTCGCCTAAAAGTAAAATGAACCTTTAAAAAGAGCCACAGAAAATCAAACTGAAGTCCCCTTGAACATGAAGACGGTGCCCATATTTTTAATCAGATGATACCAAGGCACAAGGAGGACTAAACTAAGCAGAAACAGTTAATGACAGAATTTGATGGATATGAAGGTGGAGAGCAGAGATTAATAAAGATAAATAAATACATAAATAAAAGGATGTCGGCAGTCCTAGAGGGCAGTGAGGTGAACATAGGGTGTATCAAATCCACAAATCTCTCCCTGAAAACAGCTGCTTTTACATTCCTGAAGAGACAGCCTCACAGGGGGAAGCAGTGGCTGTTTTTGCTTTCCTGACACTAACTTGCACTTACAGAAGAAGCCAAATGGATGGAGGAAAGCCGAGAAACACTCTGGCAGAATTGCATCTAGCATTTCTGATTTGGGGTCATGTAGCAAGATTTTACTTGGCCAGGCATTACTAGCAGGGGGTGATTTGGAGATGGTCCTGTTCTATTCTGAGCACCATAAGAAGCAGCCACAATGATTCTAACAACTGATTGGAAGAGGGGGAATACAACACACCCCAAGGACTTCACGCTGTTGTCCACACTCAGTCTACCTAAGCAGTTGACGGAAAGACCCCTGTGGAGAGGCTTCAAATCCTACTTTGCCAAAATAGTTGAGACCTTAAAATCCTTTCAATAGGCTTGGCACCTGTGGCTTAAGTGGCTAAGGCACAAGCCACATACACCTAAGGTGGCGGGTTGAAATCCAGCCCTGGCTCGCCAAACAACAATGACGGCTGCAACCAAAAAATAGCCAGGTGTAGTGGCGGGTGCCTGTGGTCCCAGCTACTTGGGAGGCAGAGGCAGGAGACTCACTTGAGCCCAGGAGTTGGAGGTTGCTGTGAGCTGTGATGCCACGGCACTCTACCCAGGGGGATAGCTTGAGTCTCTGTCTTAAAGAAAAAAAAAATCCTTTCAATAAGCAAACCCAGGTCACAAATTTAATCAAAAACCTCACTACTCAAGTTCTTAAGTTCAAGGGCGTCTTTGATTCTCAACAGTATATAAGAGAAGCAGTTGTGATCTCAGAATTGTCGCTGGGGTCGTGTACCTGTTCAGTGCAGTGTTTTGGTGGCCAGTTCTTTTTCCTGAATCAACATTTTCCGTTAATGTAGTTGGCATCACCTATAAATAGTGTTTCCGTTTTATTCTTCACTTATTATGCTACCCAACAAAACAAGGCTCGGTTTACCCTAAGTACACTTTCTTTAGGGGGGGTGTTGGCAGAGTTTGCAGACGGAGGCAGGAAGAGGAGTCACTAAGTTGGCATACCTGGTGTTACGCTGCTATGTCACTGTGTGTGGTGTTCTTCCTATAACACCCAAGCTTGTTAATTTTTCTTTAGGTTTGCCATGGTTTCCCATATTGCCTTTGAATGGTTCCCAGCTATGGAGAGCTGAGATAATGGAATTATAAACATGATCATAAAAGGGGATAGCATGGATTTAATCAGAGGACAAGGAGTCAGACGAGCTTAAAATAAGCACATATCAAATGATTCCAACACGCTGTTATTATGCACTACGTTTCACTTTTCTGGTTCAGTAATATGTGCCTGGATGCTGGTTGTTATGTTTGAAGATGTGGCAAGTATCCAAACCCCATACACAAAGTGCCGCTCGGATTCTAGCCATCTTATCACGTTAGCATGATGCCCACAGGGAGTGGGTGGTAGGGGAGGTCAATATTGAGCCCATTATAAACTAAATCTGGCTCTCCTATTATAGCCCAGCTATTCAGAATCTATAAGGAACACCTGTTATTAGAATTTTTAGCCAGATAATAACCATTATGAATTCTGCTCTGCACCTCTTATTTTATAACCTCAAAAACGTAATTGAAGAGCAACATATTTTCAGAAAGAAAAAATCGCCACTTTGGAGTCCGTGCTATTTAAAAGGCATTCAGTGGAAGGCTCAGAGGTTTGGTAATTCTCTGAGAAAAATTTGCAAACACAAGAAATAAATAAAGCATCACTATTTAGAAATTAACTTGGCTCGGTGACATCTTAGTTATAGACTCAGCCTGTGTCTTTTGTACAATCCTGCAAATATTACGTTACATCAAAAGACGTTAGCTGGGAAACAAAAGTTCTGAATCCCATTTGGGTTACTCGTCAATCATTTGCTGTACATGAAATATTTAACTTGAATGTCACCCTCAAAGTGTAACCTATAAACTCTTTCGATTACCTACAATTATTACAATCGGAACCATATTAAGTCTTTGGTTTCACATCAATTCAGCTTGTAAACAAGTAGAACATTAATGGCATATCATCTGGTTTTTTTATTCATATTTAAGGTACATCAGTATTTGAAGTAGTTTCTTTGTGGTCATGTTGCCCTCTGATTATATGAATAGAAACTCTTACTAACTGCATTTTTATTGACTTTTACTTTTGATAATTTCAGACTTATAAAAAAAGCTGCAATCATAGCAAAATAACTACTGCATTCTAAGATGGCCAAAAGTTTAACATTTTACTACACTCAGCCTATGATTTCTCTGACCCCCATACACACACACACACACACATTTTTTCTACGCCCACTGACAATAATTTTCAGACATGAGGTTTAATTAACCGTAAGTAATTTACTTTATATTTTTAAAAACAAGAAAACCTTTTTAGATAATCACAGCAAAACTAACAAAATCTGAAAGTAAACGATTACGCAGTGCTATTATCTAACCTAAAGACCTTATTCATATTTCTCCAGTTGTCCCAATTATGTCCTTTACTGCAAAAGCAAATCTGAGATAGTCCTTACAGGTGGCATCTCTCTTTAGTCTCACTTAATCTTGCGTGGTTCCTCAATCATTCTTCCTCTTTAATGCCCTTGACACTTCTGAATATTACAGGACAATTAGTTTGTAGAAATCAGTTTTGCCTGATGTTTCCTCTTGATTAGACTCTTCTGAGATTTTGGTTTGTATGTTTTCTTCTCAGGGCGCCCGATGAACAGCCACAGGGTGTCAGACTGTCCCAATACCAAACTGATCACTTGATTGAGGCGGCACCGGACAGGTTCACTGCCAAGTTCCTATTCTTTCCTTTGTAGATAAGCAATGGGGCTATATCATGGAAGGACACAGGCAAGGTCCATTTTCTCACAAATTGTACATTTTATAAAGGGAGGAGGATGGTAATAAAAGGGAAAAAAAGAGGAAGAGAAAGAGAGGAAATGAAGGAGGGATAGGAAAAACAGACGGGCAGTACACAGGTGCACCCCAGTAGTGCTAAGTGCCTTTGGAAAAATAAAATAAAGTTGTCGGTAGTAGAAGAGGGGTAGCTTACTCAAGATAGTTGGGGCAAAGACTCCGTGAGAAGATAAACCTTGCTCGGAGGACAAAATAATGAGGAGGGTTCCAGCCATGTGGAAGGTGTATTGAGAGAAGAACATTCTGGATGAAGGAATAGGAGCTTCTGCGGGAAGAAATGCACGGGTGGCAGTAAACATCAGGTTGGTTAGACAGGTTTCCCGTCGTGGAAACACCACGCAGCTCATAGCCATACACTCGGATTTTATTCTAAGAGTAAGTAAGCAAAGGAGCAAAATAATTTAGTCTCTCTTTGGATAATAAATTGTAGGAAGTGCTACGAGGAAAGGGAGAGAGGCCTTTCTGGTTCATCTATTTGCACCACTGTGTGCCAAGTCTCAGCTTTTCACCCACTGACAGATGTCACTGGGTTGATTCCAAGAGATAACAGCTCCGATATATAGACTTATCTCTTATGTGTTTTTGTATTCAGGACATTTAATCATGAGAAACAGAATAATCAGGTGTACATATTGTACTGTGGTATTAATAATTCCCGGGGAGTTTTAACCAGACATATCTACACCTGATCGAAAGCGTGTGGTAGGAGCTCTTCCAGCATGGAAGCTTCCACTTTACGTACTTTCTGCAGAGAGAAAATAAAAGGTTATTGATCAAAACATAATTATTTCATTTTGTCTATTGTTAATTTGACTCCACATAACTATGTTTGTAATAAAACCTTCTCCCATGTCATAATGCCACAGTTAATCAAGTCACTGCACGAAAACCAAAAAAAAAATGGATCCTTGAGTATTATTTTGACCATGTTTTTTCAAAGAAGCTGACGGTACTCTACTAGAACTTCACAGCTTGCCTGGCACAGCGCAATTTTAAAATCAATTTGATTCACACTTTGTTGTTGGGAAGACCAGCTCTTTGTTTTCTGTCTTCTGATGATACACGTCGTTCAGGGATAATGTGTGGAACAGAAGAAATAATGAAGAATAATGGAAGCGAATCTCTTAAAACTGGGATCTCAACGCTTGCAGGGAAAATAACAAAATAAAACAAGAAAACCTCCTTTGAAAATTGGCTTTTTGGAAAAGAGCATCAGAATATAAATCAAAGTGATTTTTATCCAAGAAGCTGCCTTTAGGTTTATGATCATTAAATTCCCCATAACTTCTACATTTTCTCAAAATGTTTTTTCATTTCCCATTATCAAGAATTTCCATTATCGATTATTTCTTTCACCTATTAAATAACTAAATGATAATTTAACTAAATTTCTTACTCAATAAAAAGCTATATAAAATGAAAGAAGGTGCTATCATTGTTTAATATCATAGTTAAAACAAAATAATACAGAAATTATACAAATTATACTTCCTTCAGTAATAAATGAATTTACAGTAGTAGTAACATTGTATGCTAATTTTATTTTTAAACGTTCTTCTTTTGACTGTTAATAATGAAAATAATGAAATAATAATGAGAATAATGAAAATAATTCATCAGGTTAAGTATTTGGCAAGTGGTTTGTAAACTGCTTTGCAAATATATTATTTCCATGAATGAATAGAGCAAGAATCTTTGGATTACCAAAAGCATTTTTTGAGACATATAATAAAAATGGACTTTGTTATATCTATGTATTTTTTAACATAACTATAGATACTTTTTAAAGTGTTTCATTTATTTCTATGTTTACGTACTATCAAGTTAGGTTTTATGAATCTGAATGATTCAGGACAACACACAAAGTGAACATTTATTTATTACTATAGCAGACTATATCTAGGTTGGTAGTTACTTTATAACTTGAGGTTAGCAAATTCAAAATTCAAACTTTGATTTCCTCCCCTTTAGGTAACCTTCTAAAATAAATATTCAAAGTCAGCAGACAGAGAGAAAGGAAAAGGAAGATTCAAGGGTTTGCTACACTTACAAGCTCTATTCTCTCTATGGAAGGCTCAGTTACAGTTACATCTTACCTTGAATTCCTGTTGTAATTATCTCCTAAGTTCAATGGAATTTTTTCATTCTCAATTTATCACTAATTACCCTGTTCATGTGTTTTAGTTATAACTAACTTCAAATAATTTGGAAAGCATTACATAATATTTAATTAACCATTTGTTGAAAGAAGTTTCTTTTTGGTTTCCAAAGAGAAAAATGTTTGTGCCCTTGGTCATCACATTTTTAGCTAAAAGCTACAAACACAAAAAGCTTTGCAATTTTCATACATCACCATAGAAATATTCTAGCTTCAAGCATGGGAAATGTCTATTCCTCTTACCAGAACTTCTCCAAAAATTATTGCTAAAATGAAAACATTTTTTCCAACAAATACTTTTAATGCAATGTAAGCATACTTTGCAATCATTATTTAAAATGAATTCCTAGAAACCAGACTATTAGCATTGTAGAATGTTGCTAATTGGTGATGGTACCCCCACATGGGAAAAATATTCTTTGCTATCAGAAGTGGTTACAGTAAAATGGGCAGGCAAAGAAAGATTATCCATTGCACATCATGATGCCATAACATTGCCACTTGGCCACTCTTCTGCCCCCCCACAAAGACCAAGAACAGAGCAATGCCACCTTGAGAAGCAAAACAATGATAACCTTGTCAGAATCAAAGCAAAAGTTTGGTTGATAAGCATTCGTGCTGCCCTTTCAGAAACCAAGTTAGGCAACTAATAGAGGTATGTGAGCCAACATCCCTTGACAAAGCAGTTAATGAATAGCCTGGCAAGGTAAAGCAATACGGAATTACTGTCAAATGGAAGCGCAGGACAATTCTCTTTGAACACAAAGACAAAGTTACTGAGAAGTGGTGGCTGAGTGAGCATGTGTATGTTCATTAATTCATCAAATACTGAAGAAACATTCTTTCAGGTTAAATAGTGTTCCACAAAAAGATATGTTGATGTCCTTAGCCCATAATACCTGTGAACGTTACCTTATTTGGAAAATTGTCTTTGAGGATGTGATGAAGTTATTAGGTGGACCATAATCCAATATGACCGATATCCTTATAAGAGGAGGAAAAACTTAGAACACGCACAGACATAAAGGAAACACAGCCAGGTGAAGATGGAGGCGGAGCTTGCAGTGATGTTCCCGGAAGCTTTATTTATTTATTTATTTATTTACTGAGACAGAGTCTTACATTGTCACCCTTGGCGCAATTCCGTGGTGTCATACCTCACAGAAACCTCAAAAACTTCAGCTTGAGCCATCCTCTTGCCTCAGCCTCCGAAGTAGATGGGACTACAGGCATGCACCACAGCGCCTGGCTATTTTTTAGCGATGGTGTCTCTCTCTTGCTCAGGGTGGTCTTGAACTCCTGAGCTCAGGCAATCCACCCACCTCAGCCTCTCAGAGTGCTGGGATTACAGGTTAGAGTCACTGTGCCTGGCCTCCCAGAAGCTTTAGAGCAACTGGGGCTGCTAGTAACTGGACCAGATGAGGAAAGATCTTCCCCTACAGGTCTCAGAGGGAGCATGGTCCTGCCAACACCTTGTTCTGGACTTGTAACTTCCAAAACGATAAGAATATATATTTCTCTTGTTTTAAGCCACCTTGCATGTGGTACACTGTTAGAACAGCCCTAAGAAGCTAATACAAGTATTTACTATGAACAAGGCGTCGTGAATATTGTTTAGGTAATAATGGTGAGAAAGAAAAAAGACTCCGTCACACAGGGGATAACTGGCTGCTCTGTGCAATAAAATAATATAAACACAAAATTATGAACCGGTATTACTTGTTGGGAGAGTTTCAAGTGATTTGACATTACCATAGAAAAAATGGGATGAGTGGAGAGTTTTAGGTACAGGCCAGATCATTAAAAGAAACAACAATAAAAAAAGTTCAGGATCAATCCTGTTGATATCAATTATGGATTATAGCATAAAGTAGGAAAATGATATGTTCATACTTCAAGAAATCACTCTGATAGCAACAAGGTAAGTGATTACCTGAGGGCAATACCAGGAGACAGACCAGTCTGGAGGCCACAGAAATAGGCAATGTAAAAGGGAAAAGAAAAGCCTGAAATCGAGGCAGTGGTGGCAACAATGATTGTCAAGCAAAATGATTCTAAAGGTAGGAAACTGTAGAGGGGGCCAGGTGAAACCGGCATTTTTTTTTTTTTAAATATTGATGAAAACAATGTGACAACAAAAAAAGAAAAATCCACAAAAATAGGTTAAAAAGATAAGTAAAAATTAGTCCTTCTGCCTGGAAACCAAGGATAAAAATCTAGAGATCACGCGTGCGCACACACACACACACACACACACACACACACGTTGAGCGGCTTTTTGTGTGGGAGCCAGAGCAATCTGCATGGGGAGCTGTTTGACATGCAAGGCTAAGCGCATGGCAGATGTGAGAGTCCTTTGGGTCTCACAGCAGATAAAGAGACTTACGCGACGGGACTGCTTTTAAGTCCTGATTTAGCTGGGCATTTGCAGTTTACCGTGACTTAAGATTTGTTTTTGACAGACTCATGATTTCCCAATCTACTGTGCTTTAAAAGAAAAAGCTAAAATAAGCATAATAAATGTCTCTTCCTGCCATTCTCTGGTATTAAATCTAAACAGTAAGAAAATTTCCCTTGCTTTGCCCCCCTGCCCCCATTTAATCTAACATACAGGTTTAGGTGCTCTGAGTGATTACATTATTTTGGATAGGTAAGAAAGGACCTCAGGGGAAGCAGGTCACTGGGGACTGGAGCATCTTAACTAGGGATTCCCAGCCCTTGCCTGCTGGTCACTCAGAATTAGTGAACGCATACAGGTCAGTACACCTGGGTCTGTCTTTAGGCTTGTCTTGTTTAACATTCTATTACTATGACACCAATAGTGAGGAGAGCAGCTAATGTGTATCGAGGCCTTATTACCTTACCATGTTTCAGGCTCTGTGCTGTAAGTTCAAGGCATTAGTTATTTGGTTCACCCTATCAAGCAGTCTCTCTCTCTCTCTCTGAATATATATATATATACACACACACATATGTAAATGTTTTATTACCTTCTCCTAGTAGGAAAGCAGATTTCAGAGATAATCAACTTTTCCAAGTGGTGAATTAGAGACTTGAATATATTTTCAATTATTAAGCAATTGTAGTCAATCATAGGTATCAAACAGCCTTATACACATAAGGTGCCCCATGTAATAATGGTTCAACTTACGATTTTTTTACGAGAGAGAGAGAGAGAGTGCAAACACACAAGTGAGAAAGTGTGATTTAATTCATGGACCCTTGACAAGATTCCTAGGACCCGCATCCAGGTCCAGCTCCATCTGTGCTGTTACCTGAGACAATTTACCTAATCCCTGGGCCTTGGTTTCCTCAACCATGAAATGGGAAAAATAAATAGTATCTACTTCAGAGGGCTGAGGGAGGATTAAAGCAGTTAATATAGGAAACTGAGCACAGAAAGCATGAAAGAGGAAAGCACTAGTTAGCTATTATCGTTCCCGTTTCCATCTCCACCATCATCATCATTACCGTAAATGGCTACTCATTACCGCAGATATTTAAACAGACACTGGACAACTATAAGCCAAGGATATCATAAAAAGGATTCACACGCTGGATAGGTAAATTGGATAAGAGGACCATTATTCTATGAGTCAGGGTCTGTGATCACATGAATCTGGGAAATACTACCTAATATATTGCCCTCTTGAACTTTCAAAATTAACATCAGGTACATTGAGGGTCTCAATGGTCAATCAGGCTGTTTATCTTGTTCTTAACCCAGTATTTTTCAGCTGTGTCAGACATTCCTAAGCTTCTTGTACTTTATACCTGAGTCTGACTCACAGTGTTGTATTTAACATGAAGTATACAATGTGTCTAATCTGAAAGCGAAGAAAAGGATTGCTTAATTTTCATCCTAATCCACCAGCAATTCAAACTCAAATAGCCAATCGCTTAAATGAGCAGAACAGAGGTAGCAGGTAAGCCTTTTAGGGATTAGGGAGCATTTCTTAGAAAGCTTTCCCGTTGTGGTGATTATGGGTTTAGACTAAAAGATGCCTCCTAGAGTGAATAATTTCAGCTCACACTAACAAATCATCACAGGACCAAAAATGCAAGAAAAGAATGTTTGGGGATAGATTTGGGTTTTTTAATACAAAGCCATAGCGTGATGCAGGGTAAACATACCTCTAGGTGCCATCACGGAGCCATATATCATTTCTCCAGAAACACATCGAAATTATTTTCTGTATGTGAACGAAATAGGCTTTGTGTTCTTATTTTTGTTGTCTTTACCACAGATTTTGGAAGACCAATAATCTCTCTTCCCAGTTTAAAATTTTACTTCTGAAATGCTACACAGCTCCAAGGGCAAAAGGTGGTATTATAACTTATCCCCTTCATAGAAAAATTTCAAAGCACTGGCAAAAGGTATTGTAATATATGACATTTTTTGTCTGACAATTTTCAAGAGATAAACACATCTTAAACATGCAATGTAAGAAATACATAATTTCTTGATTTACATAATCAAAACCATATCAGAGTCTGGCCCCTGTTAAACAATAGAGTTTTAAAATAAATCATTCACACATATTTATGTTAGTAGGAGAAAACCAATCTCAGAACCTTCCAATTTCCATCATACCCTACAGACTTGGAAGGGAAGAACTGTCTTGTCTTATGTACCAGACATGCCTCTCAGCCAGCGGTGCTCAACCTGTGGGTCGCGACCCACAGGAACTGTATTAAAGGGCCGTGGCCTTAGGAAGGTTT
Organism: Otolemur garnettii; assembly: GCF_000181295.1. Taxonomy (NCBI): domain Eukaryota; kingdom Metazoa; phylum Chordata; class Mammalia; order Primates; family Galagidae; genus Otolemur; species Otolemur garnettii. Next base: position 9,204,850 of record NW_003852410.1, read on the forward strand.
GAACCACTGCTTTAAGAACTTTTACATGTACATAAAGGAAACACTGGGGCCCATGTCTCTAGAAAAGAAAAAGAAGATAAAGTTTAAAAAAAAATTCAAAAAGGGTCTGATATACAAAATATTTAAATTTATAAATGTTGCTAATAAAATTTATCTTATTAAATGAAAAAAAATAAAAAATAATCAATAATCAAGACAACAGAATAGAATAGTATTGAATTCAAAAAAGAGAAAAACACATATGATACAAATTTGAATGGTCATTTTTAAATCAGTTAACCCAGAAATCACAAAATAACAGTGTTTGAAGCTGGAAAAAAAATATCCAGTCTTCCCTTTCTTCTTTTAGGCATCCCATTTTGTAGCCGCGTACAAAACTCTAAAGGGAGTAAGTTATTCAATCTTATGTCAAATAGGATAAAAATGGAAAAAAAAAATTAAAAACAACCCAGCATGTCTGATCAGCAAATCTAGTCTGGATATAGTTAATTCGGACATAAGTCGATATAGCAAATGACTTGGTTAAGTTGGCCATTTTGTTATGTTTCCTCAGTTATAAAGTAGTAATAATTTACTTTGCCCAGAGACGTAGCTTTCAGATAAACCACTCAAAGTTTGCAAAATGTCCCATGAGAGCGGTAAGCATCGTTACTATTCAAATTAATGCCACATCTCACCTGTTCCATGAGCTAGGTAAATGTAGAACAGATTCATCTCATTTTCTTCAAACTATTTCCTGCTTCCAATCCACAAGATCTGACCCCAGTGCTCTTTAATATTTTATCCAAATGACTAAAAGAATCAAAAGAGAAAAATAGATTCCTAGGACTGACAAACAGAGCTGCAATTCCTAATGTCACCATCAAGGCTGAGACATACTGGCAATACCTAATTTTTACATAATAAGGAAGGGTTGCTTTGTACAAACCTCATCCCACTTCCCCTGACTTCTGTGAAACACAATGGACTCTGGAAAGGGAATTGAAATTTCATTTCAAATGATCAACATTTCTTTGAGCATTTCCACTGAGACATGTACTATCTAATGAAATTCTCACCACAACCCTATGATGATGGTAACTCTTATAACCCACAATAACGTGAGATAATGAGGAAACCATAGCTTTGAGAAGCTTTATAATGTTCCCAAAGTCATACAGCCCAATCCAGTAGTGAACACAGATGCAAATCCTTGCAGCCTGATTTCAAAAATAAGATTTTTGTAATGAATGATATCCTGCCTGATTTCAAAAATAAGATTTTTGTAATGAATGATATCCTCCCCCACCCAACGTCCTTTATAAACATCTATCTCATGCCCCTAACTAACAAATCATACTAACATAGCGGCAATGTAAAAAAAGTAAATACTCTGTATGCGACAGCTTCATTTCTAAGAATAATGAAGTCAAGTGCAGGAAAAAAAATTAACTACCCAAAGTACTAACAGAAGTTAGTTGCAGGGGTGGAATCAACACCCAGAACTTACAACCTTAGAGGTTTTTCCCTCTACGATAGGCAGAACTGTTTTGTCTCTTGACAATTTTTAAGGGTGAAGCTTAAAAACAAAAGAAGAAAGGAAGGAAGGATGGAAGGGGAGATAGGCAGGAAGAAAAAAAGAAACGAAAGAAAATGAAAAGAAAGGAAAACAGGAGGAAAAAAAGAGGCTGTATAATGTGATTATGAGAAAACTGCCCCAATCCTTTATGCTGCTGAGGTTGTTATTCCATGATCCCACTTAAAAGATCAAATATCACACGCCTGTTAGGTAAGAAAATGTGCCAGGCAGTGCATGGGAAGTATGAAAAATACAAGCAAAACACAAACATCACCACAACTACAACCCAACACAAACAATAACACAAATCCTCCTCTTACTATGGCTAATTCATAGGGCAGAAAATAAAATAATACCACAAACAGAATTGTTTGTAATCCTTCCAAGAAAAAACAAAAGAGGAGCTAAGCCTGAAGTTTCATGTTCTCTACAGGTTTTAGCTGGTTCTTTTGTCTCATTTCTCTCATGCAGAAGACATAAATTAATTAGCTATTTCCCTGAAGTACCATGGGCAGGCCAGTGGCACACAGCCTAACCAATAGGTTGCGCTCAAAATGTTTGATAAAAAAATAAATGAATGAGTGTAGCAGAGATTACTACCTGTCCACTGAGATGCATTTTTCTCTTTTTCCAGGGCTGGGTGCTAGACTACCTTCCCCGACCTCCCACGCGTGGGTAAGGTCAGGTCACTGACGTCTAACCAGCGTGGCTGGAAGGAAGGCAGGGACATTCAGGACTGTAATATAAAACATCTCACAGGCTGCTCCAGGTTCCTTCCCTCATTCTGGATCTGCCAGGATTCCTGATGTAAGTGTAGATCTCTGAATAACTCCTGGGCATGGAACCAGCCATGGATTTTACAAACTTGAGACATAAAATCGCATTTTATTAAGACAATGCAGTTTGGGCCCATTTGCTGCATCCATTGCTCCTACCCATGTTAGGTGTTCATAGAATTCAAACCCCAAATCACACTGTGGCACTTGGCTTCTACTAAGCACATATTCCAAACCATAAGAACCAGTAACTACACCATTTCCTGCAGACGCTGAGAAAACCTCGATGTGACAAGAACAGCTGTTAGGCGCATTGTCCTTTTAACCCATTACCTTGGAAAAAGAAAGTCTTATAAATCAATATTCTGGGAGGCTTCAGCTTCACTTTCAACTTGATGGGAGCTTTCTCTCTGTGTCTCTTTCTCTCTCTCTTCCTCTCTCTTTCTTTTTAAAAAAATTCAGATCTTAAATTAATGTGTAAGTGTGCACAGACAATAAAAACGATCTGACCTTTCCTGCAAGGCTATCACATCTGCAGAAGGGAAAGCTTACCCAGGGCCCAGAGGTAACACTTCCCCTGGCAACTTAACCACCTGTGTGTGGGGGAAGGCGATAGAGAAAAGGACCGTGGCTTGCAGGTATGGCCAATCATCCTATTAACATTCTGTGTAATGAGCAACAGCTCGAGGTAGCACTCATATTAAAGACAGAGTTCTGTGCAACTTATTGTCTCCTATCAGGGCGTAGAGGAAGCAGAAGCACTAAGAATGCCTTCATGTAAAAAACGAAATGGATACAGTATCTGGAAACCAGGCCTGAAAAGAGCTCTGGGTCATTTTCTTTTCATGTTAATTCAGCTGGTGCCTTAACACTGTATCAGAAGTGCAGGTTGATGCCTGAGCGTGAGCAGCAGAAGGAGAAAATAATATTGTGAGACAATATTGAAAGGAGAAAAGAAATATCTAAGTTGCAAACAGTCGAGCACATTAAATGTTAATCACAAAATTTCTTTACACAAAAATGTTCCTCCTCCATCATATTACACGAAAAGAGACAAAATGTGAAAATAGAGAAATTGGTATACCCAAGATAGAAAAATCTAAGAAACAGGACTGTGCTCAATGCATCCGAAACACTTACCTTGGAGACAGAAATCACCTGGTCATCTACAAAGACCGAGACCCGGAAGCCCGGCCTTTCCTGACTTGGTTCCATCTCTCCTGCCCCAAAGGGAAAAGGAATCTACCTTCTGTGTGTTCCCATCATGCTTAGTCCTTACCATAAAATACACCATCATCGTCATTATCACCATTACCACGACTATTTATTGGATCCTTCCTAAAAATATCTAACAAGAAAATGTTCTCATTTGAATTAGGGAA